>NC_086161.1:5605000-5920000 GCF_035149785.1 Candoia aspera | reverse complement strand
TTCGGAAATGTTATTTCAAAGCTGCTGAGGAAATAAACTTGCTCCTCTTATTTACCTTCTCCAGCCGTAGGAGAGAAAGTTGGAAAACTTTTAGAAGTGAAATTCAACTACTAGGTTGGTCCTCTGAGCCAGTGAAATGGAGATGTAGATACATTTGGTTATTCCACAGAAAAGCAAAAGGGGGAAAAACCAGGAGAGGGGTGGAGGACCCGTTTCTTGAGAAGCATTTTGAGTGTTCCTCAAAAACATCTTCCTTGTTGCTTCCAATCACAAAGTTACTTCGAGGTGTGCTATAGGGATGGGTGCATGGTCTTTCCATTCCCCCCCCTCCAGCAATCTGCCCACGAACTTGCAATGTCAAATGGTTGATTTCTAATTATGAAAAATACTGTGTTGGCTGACATAACAATTTGTTCGGCTGTGATGGAGAACATCGCGGTCTCCAATCTTGTGCCCTGCAGGTGTGTTGGACCTCAACTCCCAGTAGCCTTAGCTGGCAGACCAGGTGGAAATCTGGAAATCCAGTGCATTTGGCAGGCAGCCAGTTGGGGGAAACTGCCATATCCCTCCACTTCTGGTGATTCCTTTCCTCGAACTCTGTTTCTACCAAGCCATCTTAGCAGTGTTTATTTCACATCAGCTCCAGCACGAGAAAAGTCTCCTAGTTTGTCTCCAACTTGGGAGAACACAGACAAAAAGTTGTGTGAGGAACAATGTAGGGAGTCCCTAATAATCAGGCTGCCTTTCTAGGGGGGAAAAAAAATCCATGGGGAAAGGGGATCTACTGTTAAGCTGTGCAACATGTAAATTTTAAGCTTGTACATTGTTTACATGTTTAACCCATTGTCTTTTAAATGTTTGTATTTTAAAAAGGATGGGAAGTTTTCTTTTGACGCCAATTAAAAAGGGGCTGTTCTTGCCTTTTAAAAGTTAGGCGCTATTGTGTCTTTTTTCTCCCAATTGCACAATTAGGGTTTTATTTTAAGCATGCCTTTAGAGCAGGGTTTCTCAGGCTTAGCAACTTTTAAGATGTGTGGATTTCAACTCCCAGAGTTCCCCATGCTGGGTGGGGAATTCTGGCAGTTGAAGTCCACACATCTTAAAGTTGCTGAGGCTGAGAAACAGACACCTCCACCTTGCAACAGTGCCTTGAAGTGCAGGATTTTATTGGAAGGAGCCAGACTTCTTATGCTCAGAGGTTTCCTGGTGATTTCCTCAGCACTTATCATGAGAATTGATACTCCATCTTGCCTTGCCTCCTTAAGGCAGTTTTGCATTTTAAAGACTGCTAACGGAGCCTCAGTCTGCAAGGCACCACAATATGGAGTTAGAAACGAGATGCACAAACCTATCCTAGTTGGTTCCTTGGTTTTCCAGACTTGTATCCATCCCTTCCTGTTTCTACATCACTTTACGTCATCTTTATTCCACATTAGAAATCATTTGCATTTTTGCACAGACATGTTTCTGTGTACCAGGTGTGGCTCAATCCTGGCACTTTCTACAATATGTGCATTAGGGGATTTTTTGCACGTAATCTAAAGGTGCTTCATTGGAAAACCTGGAGCAGCCAAACACAAATGAGCTCATTATTAATTTGGTCATTAAGTGCAAGCTAGTTTCAGGGCCTGGAGAACACTGGGTTTTTTTCTCCCTGGAAAATAAAATTTTTTTAAAAAAACTTACTAAAAAACCATTTATTCAGAAAAAGGTTACATTGCAAACAAAAAGGGACCAATGTAAATTGAACAGTCAACTGTCATGCTCTTTACCCTTGATACGGCTTTGAAAGGAAGTGGCTTTAAAATCAGCTGCCATTCATTTTTTCTCCTTTTCAAGGCTCAAAATGAATTCAAATTCCTCTGAAAAGAAGAGAGAAAAGTCAGCCAGGGCCCTCTGCTCTACTTAGCTACAGAGCTTTTATTAACCCCTAGTTTATGGCTTAGCGCTGTGTGCAAACCAGAGCTAATCACGAGGTGCCAACCCAGCCTTTGATTCCCTCGACCAGTCCCTACCGGCGGTGACGGGCTGGACGGACAACCTCGGTCTCGTGAATAGAGCCATCTCTTTCAGAGGGCCTCCTGAGTCCTGGTGGGCTTGGTGATGAGCTTTGAGTTCTGCTAGAGGGATGAATCGCTGGGTCATCCGCACAAATTGGATATCGACCTACAAGCACAAGGGAAGGGCGTCGGTGGGATGAAGGAATTGGCACCGTCCCTCCCCGGAGCCGAGTCCCACAGTAGAGTTACGTAAGAGTTGGTTTCCCAACTGAAAAGGATTCAGGGGTCCATTCCGTAAACCAGTGTTTTTCAACCTTGGCAACGCTGAGATGCCATGCTGGCTGGGGAATTCTGGGAGTTGAAGTCCACCCATCTTAAAGTGGCCAGGGTTGAAAAACCACTGCTGCAAATAGTTGTAAACTTCCCTGCTGGTTCGTAGGAAGGCTGTAAGAAAATCAGTCTCTGCCTAACATCCACAGAGATGAGGAACCATCATATAAACTGTGTGATGGTGCTAAGAGTGCTGAACGAGTGGTTGAAGCTGGGACTATGGGATCAGTACTATTTGCCATCTCAATGTGAATATCAAACTGAATATTGCACCAAGACACAGTTTGCTGTCAGGCTTGGGAAAGACGAGGCGGGACTGAATGAGGGAAGGCCCTTGGGAAAGAACAGGTCCCAGATGAAACCCTCCTTACCATGGACCATTTTGGGTTATCCTTTGCGCTGGAAGCATCATAATGTGGATTACTTTTTTCAAATTGGGTGTGATCCGGGTAGGCCTCCTTCACAACCTAGGAGGGAAGGAGAAAGAGGATCTCAGTTGCCGCAGCCCTAGAGCAGAAAACGTCCTTCGTCCCAAACGGGGATCGCAGCGACATCTACAAGGCCCACCCACAATTTCCACATTTTACAGGTCAACATTTAACCTTACATTCTGCACATCAAGCCAATCTTCAGCCCAGCGGCGGTTCTTTTCCAGAACGGTGGGCACGTTTCAAACTTTGCACTCACCTTGATGATACCAGCAATCCCAGGATACTTGCAATTACTATGGTAGAAAAAAGCTGCTTGTCCAACTTTCATATCCCTCAGGAAATTCCGTGCCTGCCGAAGGAGGAGAGGGGATTTCCTGCTTCCATGTGTGCAGGAAGCAAGCCACGCTGGAGTCTGCATTGCTCCAATTTTAGAAATGAGGACATTAGCAAAAGATGCAATTGTAATGAGTGATCATAATGAACTTTGACTTAGCAAACCAGGCTGCTTTCCCACATCCTGCTAAACCATGTTTTAGGGCAACCACAGTTTGTTTGGTAAATGGAAAATGGCTGGGTTGACATCTCATTGTAAAATGGTTTGGCTTTGCCTTGGCCCAAACTCAACCAATTGTGGCTTACGCAGAAGTAAAGTACAAGAGATTAAAATTCATGGAATACTAGAGCAGGCCTTAACCGCTCCCTTACCAGGCTCTGATCTAAAAGCAAATTATCTAGAAACTGAGTAATTTCAAATCGATCCAATTCAAGGTGTTTCACTTATTCCTCACCATACTTTTTGCAGGGGGGAAAAAAAGAAAAAGAGGTTTCCAAACAGATTAAATCTCATCTGTGGTTTCCCATTTTGTAAATTAAAAAAAAACCTATCAAGAAATATATATTCTACAGCTGTCTTACCTGATAATTCCTGACTCCATCCCAACAAGCTGTTTGATTAGGCTGAGCTTTTAAGTCTTCAATGCCAAACTGGTTAATGAAATAGCAACATCACATTATTCTGTATGCTGTAGCTATTTTCTCCCATAAAATATTACTTTAAATAGTTTAAATTAAACATCAAAGAAAATATATCAACAAACAAGAAGACAAAGGGAGAATAAAAAGTAAAATATAAATGAATGAACAAGGATTAAGAAATGCTTTGGAGGATATAATCTTTCAGTGTTACATAAATTAGCTGTAAATAACAATGTATTGTATTGGCTTAGAGAGCCAGTTTGGTGTAGTGGTTAAGACACTGGGCTAGGAACCGGGAGACCGTGAGTTCTAATCCTGCCTTAAGCACAAAGCCAGCTGGGTGACCTTGGGCCAGTCACCCTCTCTCAGCCCTAGGAAGGAGGCAATGGCAAACCACTTTCAAAAAATCTTGCCAAGAAAACTGCAGGGACTTGTCAAGGCAGTCTCTGAGAATTGGACACAATTGAACAGATTGAATATATATACACACACACACACACACAGAGTATACAGCGTGTTTGTGTATGTTTATGTGTGTGTGTGTATTTAAGAGACTATTTTTGTTTCTGTTAAAGTGGGATTGAGATTATTTTCTAAAGCAAAGGATGAGATTTAACTTCTGATATCTTAAGAACCAGCAAACCAATTTTCAGCTTTTGCATTTCTAGAGCCCATCCAGCAGGGACCATTCAAGTTAGGGATGCCTTTTGCGGTTTCAAGCCCACATTCTCCACCGAGTCATAAAATTAAAAGAAAACAACCTGCTCACCTTCACATCTACTCCCTTTTGAAACCTACTCTCCGGTTCAGATTTCATAAGCCAGTGAGTATAAACCTCCTTGCTCTTCTCTTCAACCCCTGCATGTCCTTTCAAGCTTTTTCCAGGCTTCCTCAATCCAGAACTGGTTAACTTGGATCCCTTCTCCTTCTGGATCTCAGTCTTGGCCAATTTAGGCTGTTTGGCAGCTTAAGGGGACAAAACCAGAACAACAACTATTGACTAGATTTTATTAAGCCAGGGAAAAATCAACCCCAAGTGAAATGGCCATGAAGGAACAAGGGCTCATCTGGAAAACCATCACATATATTTTTGTTTTCTGGAAGCAGACCTCCCACTTTCTCTCAAGAGGTTTCTGGAGGGTTATTTTTAAATACGCGTTTTTCACTTGATGTTTGTAAGATGCGCTTATAATTGGTAGGGCTGCTCTGATGTCATGGAATGTATGGGAACATTCCAGCTGCTCTAAATGAAGGTGGTAGCTACGGAGGATCAGCCACACCTCTTCTGCGTGGAAAATAAACAGCAAGCATGACTGGGAATGGAAGAAAAACAGGGCTGGGCTGTTAGATCGTGCTGCACGCTGGAAAATAGGAATGGTTTAAGGAGAAGCATACTGCTGGAAAATGAAACGTGGAAAATGTGCTTAAGGGGAAACAGAGGCAAGAGGGAAACAGGTTCAATTCATGTTGCATCTTTAGTTAAATTGTCCATGATCTAAGTAAGCCTCCAACTGGATGTCTTGACCCACCATTGCTGGGCTAGCTGCTGTATCTGGAAGACCCCCAAGTTGGTGATCTACAGTAATCTGCAGCAACAGCCCTTGAGTGGCTTCAGTTATTCCATTAATTGCTCTTGAGCATGTAGATCAGCGTCTCTCAATCTTGGCAGCTTTCAGATGTGTGGACTTCAACTCCCAGAATTCCCCTGCCAGCCCCCATGCTGGCTAGGGAATTCTGGGAGTTGAAGTCCACACATCTGAAAGCTGCCAAGGTTGAGAAACACGGGTGTAGACCAAGAAGCACTATTGGGCTAAGTCCTGAGGGCAGGCTTTCTTTCCCGCTTCTAAGCCACAAGAAGAAATCCGAGTCCAAGAAGAAGAACACTTCCGCTGTGCCAACTGACCTGTCCAGGCCGGTTGGCCTCTTTTCTTGCCACGGGAAGGCATTCTTCTGTCACTGGGAAGTAGATTGGGCACCTGTAAAAAAACTTCACACGTGAATCGGGGGAAACACCCAGCATGGGACCCTGAGCAACTGGTTTCGATTCTAGAAAAGGTTCAGGTTTCATTTCCTTTTCAACTTGCTAGCCCTCATGGCTGTGAAGACAGACCTGCCTGGATGTAGGAGACCAACACATGCGGGAAATGCAGAGTCCAGAAGACGTGTGTATCTGTGTGTGTGTATACACACACATATACCCTCATACAGACACAAAGTAACAATACAACGGAGATCTTAATATTAAGCAATTCGTTCAAAACTGGAACTCATTATATAACTAGTGCTTTGAGGTGAATTGCAGTGGTTCTTTTTTTTCATGTTATGCTTAGCCTTGGATGAAAAGTCAAAGGATCTGATGTTTGTAATACTGACATCTAAACTGCAGCGGATGCTGATAGAATTTTTACTTTTCTCTTTTTATCTCCCAGTACCTTAAGCTTTCCAAATAATGTGCATAATGTTTAATCGTATTACCTAAAGATGCCTGCGTTGAAATCATAAAATGTATCAAGATTTATCACATTAAAATAAAGGGGGGGGGAAGAGGGAGAGGAAGGGGGGGAGGAAGGAAGGAGAGAGAGAGACAGACAAGCTTAATGCATTCGGTCGGGAAGGGGCTTCCCGCATAGTAAGTGGTCGAAAAGCAATTGCAAGAAGGAGAAGGGGAAATTGCGCCATGACCTGCTCCGCTCCTCCGTCTTCAGCAGCCGCCTCCCCTTTCCCAGCACGGCTGCAGAGAGCGAACGAGGCCCGCGCCTGGGCGGGCGATCCTGCCTCTGCGAAGCCGCAGCTGTGCCTTTAAGACCAGCCCCTTCCCTTCAACCAATCAGCAAGCCCCGGCCTCGAGAAGCCGACACTAGAACTCCCAGAAAGCATAGCCGCTCTTCGCGAGCGCTTTCGGGGCTGGTAGTCTTCGGGAAGGGTCTTCCAGAAAGAGGATGGAGAGCCGGCGGAAGGGGCGCGGACTTCGACACCCACAAGGCCATGCGGCCGCCCTAGCCGCAGAGGGAGGCTGGAGCAGCTTGCCATGGCTTGGAGAGGCTGTTTTAGGTTGGGGGTCCGGCTGCGGGGTCCTGGGCCGAAGCAAGCCTGGGGGCGCAGAGGGGTTGCCTCCTGCATAGACCGTAAGGCGTTGTGGAGAAAGATGGGGTGGACTGGCGGGGGCGGGGGCGGGATAAGGGCGGAAAGGGTAACCCCGCGACCGTCCTTGGCTTTTAACGAAGTATGCCAAAGTTGCCTTGCCTGGTGCGGCGGGCGGAAATCCAACAGGTCATGCTTTCAGCTGGATAGAAATGCCCTGCTGCAGCCTTTTCCCTAAGCGGGCGTCCCGCTGGTTGAGTTAGATTGCAGTTCCCATCATCCGTAGACCGCACTGGTGGGAGTTGTAGCCCCCAACATTGGAGGGCGTCAGCTTGGGGAAGGGTGCTTGGGCCGGGAGGAAGGCCCTCTTCGCTTGAATGTGCCCGGATGGGGCAAAGATGCTGGACAGCTGTCAGCCCTGCTTTGGGGGGTGACGGAGGCCAGCTTTCATCCGCTGACATCCTCCCAGCAGGAAAGACCCCTGTGATTGTTTCAGGCACTTCTGCCTGCTTTGAGCCGATGGAAAAAGCTGGGCAGGAGGGGGCAGTCAGCCTTTCTTGGCATGGGAGGACTTCACCTGTTGAATTTTGGCTGAAAGCGGGAAGGTTAACTCTGAGGTCCTCGTTCCAGAAGGTACCTTTGGGAAGGGTTGAGCGAGCCGTTAAGGGGAGATGTGCAGAAGAGAATTCCCAGCCCTGGAAAGCGGGAAGCATGAGAAAAAAACTCCAAGTAACCATGAGATGGGACGGAGAGAAACCTGGGCAGGCTTTTGAGATTCGGTTCTTCCATCTTACTCCAGGACAGACCATCCTTGGGATCCCTGTCCTGCCTGTCTCTGGCCCTGGCCTACCTTGAAGGGTTGGCATTTATTGAATAAATCAGAGCGTGCATGGTGCACCCAGCCATAAACCGTGGCTGGGTTGGTGCAACAAGCAAAGTCGGAACAGAACCGTGGTTGGAAGATTATGTAAATTGGACTTAGCACTGACCTCTCTGCAGAACATCCATGGCCCAAGCCAGCCTTAATAGCAGTGTTTCTCAACCTTGGCAACTTTAAGGTAGGTGGACTTTAACTCCCAGAATTCTGGGAGTTGAAGTCCACCTACCTTAAAGTTGTCAAGGTTGAGAAACACTGCTTTATAGGCTCCTGCCTTGTGTGAACAAGCCATGTTAGTGTGGGAAACAGGCTGGGACAGGAGAGCAGAGAGGTCAGCAAGGCTCAAAAGCTTTGTGTGGGATCCGGAACAGAAGCTGGAGAAGGGAATTCAGAGTGGAATCGAATGGACGGACCAAAGGAATGGATGGGGTGAAGGAGCCAATGGGGATTTGGGGTTTCTCTGCCCCCCCATTTCCCTCCCTGCTTTCTACCTTGCAAGCTGATTCTCTTCCTGGTTTCTCAGCTGCTGTGGGTCTGACGGAAGAACAGAAGGAGTTTCAAAAAGTGGCCTTCGACTTTGCTGCCAGAGAGATGGCCCCGCACATGGCAGAGTGGGACGAAAAGGTGAGAGGCTGCAAAGATGCCGGCTTCAGCAGCAGAGCATAAATGGGCAGGGGAACTGCCGGCCCCTCTTTTCTGTTGCCAACTGCTGCCTCGCTAGGAAATCAAGCTGATGATCGTACTATTTGATTAATGTGTCGCCTCTACCAAGGTCAACGGTTAACCAGCCAGAAATTCTTTTCTTGAGCCAGTTCGTTAAAAAGGAAGACTTTGCTTGGCATGAAAATAGTCTCCCAACTAAATCTCTGGGATGGGAGTAGCAACAGTGGGACCTGGAAAAGGGATCCCATTATAAATACTGGAGACTTGCTGCCTGTAATGAACAGCCCTGAGCACACTTGGCCTCTTCTGGGCCTGGTGATGCTACAGATGGCTTGCCTGGAGCTAATGGGATCCAGCAGTCAAGGAAAAATGCCCCGCAGGTTGTGATGACACAAACAAGTCTATGTTCGTTCCTTGGCAAAAAGATGCAAGCTGATTGCTAGTGCCTCGGGGGATGTTTTTCATTGGCCACCCTAGTCCACAGCTTTGGGATTTCTTAGTGGTCTCCTATCCAAGCACGGACCATGTCCGTCCATGCTTATTTTCTTCAAGATCAGTCAAGGTCAACCAGGTGACAGTGGGTGCTACAATTCTAGTTCAACAAGGCTGATATAGCTAATACTAAGCTCAGTCAGTAAATATTCTTACTCAGTACAAGGCAACTTCCTTTATTCTTAGGTTACTGCAACACCAAGGATCTGAAAAAAAACGGGAGGGGGATTGTTTTATGCTCCAGATATTGCTCTTATCTGCACTTCTGCAGTACCAGGAGGGCCTCGATTTGCCTTTGGTTTCTATACAGGTATCCTCAACTTATGACCACAATTGGGACTGGAACTTCCATTGTAAGTCGTCGAGGTTGTAAATCAGGTCACATGACCAGACCTGATTTTATAACCTTTTTATGTTGGTCGTTAAGCGAATCACAGCTTAAGTGAATAACTGTGGTCATTAAGTGAATCCAGCTTCCCTAATGGGCGTTTTTTTGCCAGAAAGTGGCAAAAAAGTCACAAAATGTGATCACGTGACTGTGGGATGCTGCAGCCGGTCATAAATGAGAGCCAGTTGCCAAGCGCCCAAAATGTGATCGTGTGACTGCGGGAGCGTGGCGCAACACTCTGCGATGCTCGGAAGTGCTTTATAAGTTGCAAAGCACCCATTCTGAGGCCAGCATAACTTCAGACCGTTATTAAACGAATGGTTGTAAGTCGAGGACTACCTGTAGAGGCTTTCCCTCCCAGGGAGGGAAGTTCTTGATAAACTTTTCCAATAACAGTTTATAATTTCAACTGAAATGTTTCTTCAAAGATGCTTTTAAGAAACATTTGTAAGGTTGCAAAGTGATGGAAGCTAGCCCTGGTAACGCTCTTCTGGCAGACACGATCCCATCTCCCTCTCGCCTTCGGCTTTAACAGGAACTGTTCCCCGTGGAAACTCTCCGGAAAGCAGCCCAGCTGGGTTTTGGGGGCATCTACGTGAAGCCAGACGTGGGGGGCTCTGGACTGTCTCGGCTCGACACCTCCATCATCTTTGAGGCTCTGTCAACAGGCTGCGTCAGCACCACGGCTTACCTCAGCATCCACAAGTGAGTTTCTGCCGCGGCGTCTGTGACCCATCTCCGAGCTGGTGCCTTCTAGGTGGGTCCAGCAGCTTGGGGCTGCCCCGTTGGGGCTGGGGGTCCACGTTTATAATTGGCGGCTTGGGTTCTGTCCCTCTGCTGCAGCATGTGCGCTTGGATGATCGACACCTTCGGGAACGAGGAACAGAGACGTAGGTTCTGCCCTTCCCTTTGCAGCATGGAAAAGTTTGCCTCCTACTGCTTGACAGAGCCAGGTGAGACGTCTGTGCTAAAGGAGACACGCGTGTGCACGCACACAGAGAAACGCAATCTGGATTTAGATCTAGATCTAAGCAGTATTTCTTACAATCCAGCAAGGAAAACCAGAATGATCATCCCTCAGCTTTCAGATGGAGGGTGACAGCGGTGAAACCGAGGATAAGAGAATCTCTTTGGGGTGAAGCTTTGAACTCATGGGTGACGAGAAAGAAAAGGGGAAACTGAGCAGGAATTGCCTAATAGGAATGTTCTGAATTATAAATGGGACCCTTTCTCGCCAGGAAGTGGGAGCGATGCTGCTTCGTTGCTCACTTCGGCCAAGAAGCATGGCAACGTGTACGTCCTCAATGGCTCCAAGGTACCACTTCCCCACTCTCTGAAACACTTAGGACTGAGCTGTTAAGGAAAGTTCATAGCCCACTTTGTCCTAGGATATTTTTCCAGCTGTTGAAAGACACCCCGCCCTACTTTGGACAAATCCTCCAGAAAACTCATCCTGGAGGCTGCCTTTATTTTCCAAGGACGTTCCCATGCACCCAATGCTGTCAATCACCAATTTCCAGAAGAACCTTCTCCTTCTCCTTGCCTTGTTATAGGACTCTGAAAGATGACTTTTCTCCTCTTTCTGGGAAGGGCAGTTTCAGATTTGGTCTCTTGAAGAAGGCAGGATCCCTTCCCAGGGAGCCATTCTGTTGGGGCGTGGAACCTTGGAGGGCATTTCCATTTGGCACCCACATCTGGAGCCCAACAATAGATGGGAAGTTGGAGTGATGTTTACAGGTTTGACCGAAACCCAGAGTTGTTGGCTGCTATAAACGTGATGGCGGAGGAGAGATCAGGTCGATGCACTAAAATGTGCTGAAATGACTTGCAAGAAGAGTTAGAAGAAAGCACAGGCTAGCATTGCTGTACGGCAGTGTTTCTCAACCTTGGCAACTTTAAGATATGTGGAGTTCAACTCCCAGAATTCCCTAGCCAGCATGAGGTGAAGTCCATGCATCGTAAGGTTGCCAAGACTGAGAAACTCTGCTGTACAGGTAGTCCTCGCTTAATGACCATTTACTTAGTGAGAGTTCAGACTTATGACAGTGCTGAAAAAACCAACTTACAACCAGTCCTCACGCTTACGACCATCGCAGCATGATTGCCATTTTCAATCTTCCTAGCCAGCTTCCAGCAAGAAAAATCAATGGGGAACCGTGTGAGTTGCTTAACGGCCATGTGGTTCATTTAACAACTGCATGGTTCACTTAACAGCCGCTGCGATTTGCTTAACAACCGCTGCAAAAAAGGTCGCAAAATTGGGTCAAATTCATTTAATGACCGCTTAGCAACAGAAATTCTTGGCCCAGTTGTGGTTGTTAAGCGAGGACTACCTGTATGGTTTGACTGCTTACAAACAACAAATCTGAAGAAGTCTGGTAGCATCTTTTCCAGCTAACCCATTTATTAAAAGGCACTTGCTTTTGTGAGCTGCGGCTTAGACCTTTTTATAAATAGGTTAGTTGGAAAAGTCGCTACCGGACGCTTTCTGACGTTTTGCTACCAGAAAAACTAACCCCACTCTCCTCCACAATGCCTGCCTTTCCTCTCCCAGGCTTTCATCAGCGGTGGTGGCGACACTGACCTGTACGTGGTGATGTGCCGTACCAGCGGGCCAGGTCCTAAGGGCATCTCCTGCCTGGTGCTGGAGAAAGGCACCCCTGGGCTGAGCTTTGGCAAAAAGGAGAAGAAAGTAAGCACTCGAGAACGGGCAGGCTCCTGCGTGCTCTGCCTTGGGCGGGGGGCATGTGGAGCATAAAGGGGGTGCCTGGTTTCCCTGCAGGTGGGCTGGAACTCGCAACCGACGCGGGCTGTCATGTTCGAAGACTGCGCCGTTCCGGTAGCCAACCAGCTGGGAGGGGACGGGCAGGGCTTCAACATCGCCATGCAGGGCCTCAACGGGGGCAGAATTAACATTGGTAAGAAAGGCGGAGATGGGCAACCAACCCACGCCGGGCGGAATCTGTGATTCAGAGCCTGCGTTTGGTTTCTTCTCCAGCGTCCTGTTCCTTGGGGGCTGCCCACGCCTCGATCCTCCTGGCTCAGGAGCATCTTAACATCCGCAAGCAGTTTGGGGAGCCCTTAGCTACCAATCAGGTGTGTTCTTCTGGAGTCCCATGGTGCTGCAACCTCTCCTTCTCCAACGGAGCAATTGGCTGGTACTCTCTTGTCCTGTCCCACTGAGTCACATGCTGGGGACACCACATACTGCTGCTGCCACCTCTGATCCTCCCCTTTACTGAAAATATTTCTAGGGATGCAAACAAGGGTGGGGGTGTTTGTACAGGTCGTCCTTGTTTACCAACTGCCTTGTACAGCAAACGTTCGCAGTTACGACAGTGACGAGAAAGTAACTTTGCGACCAGTCCTCGCATTTACGACCTTCACGTGTCTGTAAAGCAAAGGAAAGCTGAAGTCAGATCATAAGCAGAGTCGTGGTTTCACTTAGCAACTGCTTCACTTAATGACTGAGTTGCAGGTCCCAATTGTGGTTGCTAAAGGAGGACTACTTGTATGGGCATGCAAATGCTTTACTGCTGAACAATAGCAACTGCAGGGAGGATCTTTCAAAACTTGTTCCCCACCCCCGCCCTTGGGTTACGCTATGGGGCAGGCCTCTTTGAGTTGGGGAGATGTGGTTGGATCGGTGTTTCTCAACCTTTGCAACTTTAAGATGTGCGGACTTCGACCTCCAGAATTCCCCAGCCAGCATGGGCATAGGGTGTGGTTTGTGCTGTCTGCTGTCTGGAGTTCACCATTTCTGGTTTAGGGAAATGTGTGAGCCCAGCCAGTTGTGGCTTTCTCAACAAACCATCATTAATCATAGTTTAATGGAATGTGTGAGCGCTGCTAGAGAGTTACATCCTAGGAAAAGCATTTACCTGCTTCCTGTTTCTCTTTGTCAGTACCTCCAGTTCCAGCTGGCTCAGATGGCAACGCGCTTGGTGGCAGCCCGTCTGATGGTGCGTAACGCTGCCCGGGCCCTGCAGGAGCAGCGGAACGATGCTGTAGCTCTGTGCTCCATGGCCAAGCTCTTTGCTACCGACGAGTGCTTTGCGGTAGGTGAAATCCCTC
Organism: Candoia aspera; assembly: GCF_035149785.1. Taxonomy (NCBI): domain Eukaryota; kingdom Metazoa; phylum Chordata; class Lepidosauria; order Squamata; family Candoiidae; genus Candoia; species Candoia aspera. The sequence continues at coordinate 5,906,689 of NC_086161.1, read as the reverse complement.
TGCGGTCAATCTTCGTTTCTTTCCTTGAAATGAAACCTACAGGTTGGACTGCAAGGTTTCCAGTCAAGGATGAACATCGTGAGATTCTTTCTGTTTGTGCTCCCCTCTCCAAAAGAGCCCAGAATGTTCATTAAAAAAAAAAGAGTGCGCCCTCAAAAAATCATTTGAATTGTTGTCCTACAAATTCCTGTGCAAAGCGGTCTGATTTCACTTGTCCTTTTAAGGTAGACAAAGTAGAGGCCAGTTTCACATTCCTTGGGAAAGCATTTTTTAATTATGGATCTTTCTCCTGCTGCTGCATTGTTAGCCAGTCCCAGGAAGTGGCTACCAGCAGGGCCTTCCCCCCCTGATCTTAGTGCAAAAGTTGGCTAGTTTGGGAAAAATGATCTGCTTCTATGCTGGTCTTTGACCATAATAAAGATTTGTTTGTTTGTTTGATGTACCTCGTTTTAGGTAAGCATCTTAACAAGCAGCAAGATTGTTACTGCCATCTGCTGGTTTTGTTTGTTGTTGTTGTTTTCCATGTAGTAGAAGAAAAAAATCCACCTGGACAAGTCAATGCATTTTATTGATCCAAGTCCTAGGAGCTGTTGTGTAGCAGTGACCTCATTTGGCCACTAGAGGGCAGTCTTGCACTTCCATTCAGAACTGCCAACTCTCAAAGATCTGAAACAGGTGGCTGCCCAGAGGTTGTGAACTGCAACTCCCAGAATTCCTGACCATTGTTCATCCAGAATAGGATTCAGGAACATCTGGACAGTCATCGGTTCCCCATTTCTGAAAAAAACATTTGGAAAAAGATTCCCTGTGTTACTCATATACAGGTAGTCCTTGACTTATGACCACAACTGGGACTGGAACTTCCATCACTAAGTGATGTGGTTGTAAAGTGAGTCATGCCAATTTTACGACCTTCTTTGCCGCAGTCATTAAGCAAATCACTGTGATTGTTAAGCAAATCCAACTTCCCCCATTGACTTTGCTTGTCGGAAGCCCCCCGGGAAGGTCACAAATGTCAATCATGTGATTCCAGGATGTTGCAACTATTGTAAATGTGTGCCGATTGCCAAGCACCTGAATTTTGATCACTTGACCGTGGGGACACTGCAACAATCGTACATGTGAGGATCAGTTGTAAGTCACTTTTTTCAGTGCCGTCGTAACTTTGAATGGTTATCAAATGAATGGTCGTAAGTTGAGGACTACCCGTACACACTTAAAACAACAATATCCAACAGTTGGGCTATATGCATTGCAGAATTGTAGGGATTAGATTCTTACAGCTTCATTTTCAGCTTTGACAGTCTCGGTGTGCTTTCCCTTCCAACGTTTCTAAACCCTGGCCTGCTCTTCTGGGAAAGGCAAGGATTTTCTTGCTCCTGAGATGGCACTGGGTTCCTCCTCTTCTTTGTAGATCTGCAATCAAGCTCTGCAGATGCACGGAGGCTACGGCTACCTGAAGGATTATGCTGTGCAACAGTTTGTGCGAGACATCCGGGTGCACCAGATTCTGGAAGGTACGCTGTCAGGCAGTGCCTAGGCACTTGGTGGCTGCTGCTCACACACAGGTGCTGTTGGTTGGGTTGACGCAGCCACTGCCACTCCTGGCCTGTGGTCTGGATCTTGCTGGTGTGCGCAGAGTCAAGTTAAATGCAACCTGCGCCATATGTGGGATTGATGGCCCAGCGGCTACGCTCAGCTCCCTCTCAAGTCCTTAGTGCATCAGCTTGTTTGTGTGGCTTGAGGAAGCATGCATTAAAACTGCCACTGCTAGCCCCCCCCCCCCCGCCCCACATATATACAGAGCGTAGCAAAAGTCAGGCCCCATGGGCCAACAGACAGTCTGAAGGAGATCATCCCATCAGAATTTCTGAGTATCTGAGAAAACGTTACTGCACTTAGGAACTTGGCGTACTTACGAGTTTACTGTGTTTACTTACCCGTACTTAGGAATTTACTGTTACTGTACTTAGGTCATGCATCAAACAAGCAAGGAACTGTTTAGAAGAAAATCTGAACGTTTAATTTACAGTATACACTAAATCAATGTTCCTCAACCTTGGCAAGTTTAAGACACGTGGACTTCAACTCCCAGAATTTCCCAGCCAATTCCCCGTGGCTGGCTAGGGAATTCTGGGAGTTGAAGTCCACACGTCTTAAAGTTGCCAAGGTGAGAAACACTACTAAACTGTCCATGGGGCCTGCCCTTGTCTATGCGGCCTGCCCTTTGGGACACCCTGTATATTTCCCTACAGCTTTAAGCTGGTGCTGCCTGCACAGTAGTTGGGTTTGTAAGTTACAATAAGCTATGATTTATGCATCATTTATGGAAGACATTCGTTAGATCTGCACACTGTATGAAACCCCAAGTCATGGTTTACACTCTGCTATGCCTGGGTTCATGCATCGACAATGAGTCATCAAGTCAGCATCAACTTTTAGCAACCTGGTGGGTAGATCCCAGAAAGACATCCTCAATGTGGCCCTGTCATAAATGAATCCATCCACTTTGCTGCTGGCCATCCCCTTCCTGGTTTTCCTTCCACTTTCCCAAGCATTATGGACTCCTCTGGGGAACCGGATCTGTGCGTGATGTGTCAAAAAGACGGTAAGTGCTGCAGGCGGGAATTTTGGCTTGGTGTAATGCGAATGAACAACCATTTGTGAAGGCAGCCCTGGGTAGACTCTGCCAAGAAGATTCGAGAGCTGGCAAGCAAGCTCAGTTTCTTAGGATGCTAAATTGGGATTCCCTGTTCTTCTGGTACCTATCCTGCACCCCTGCCATTCTGCAATTTGGTAACAAACATATCTCTGTTTTTGGCTTTGCGGACTGCAGGGACCAACGAAATCATGAAGATGATCATAGCCAGAAGTCTGCTACAGGCATAAGAGTCCGGAGCCTGTCATCAACCAGTGTGTTCCAGCTGCTACAAGGTGACAGCAGGCTGGGAATTTGAGACGGGGCCAAATTTTCCCAGCCCGGCTCCTTAAACCTAGCTTTTGTGATGGGCACAGCCTGGCAGGGCTGCCAAGGCATGGCTAGGGCAGGGTGGTCTCAATGGAGCCTTTTGTCCTTGGAATGCCAATGTTGACCCTCTGCGGCTGAATCCCAGCACGAGTGCAAATTCCTCCGCGTTGGAGCCCTGCATCAGGCTTCATCGTGATGGGTTCCCGTATCCCAGCTTCTCCTGGGAAGAACTGGATCCATTCTGGATTGAGCCTAGGCTGGGGATCCTGTTCGTGTTCTTATTGAAACATACCTCTCTCCAGAGAAAGGGGTTTGTTTTCCCCAAAGAAAACAAAAATCTCTTTTTTCAGTCAAGGGACAGAACAGGGAGAGAAAACCTTGCAACGCACCTAGAAAGTCACTCCCCATTCTCAGCACTGATGGTGGGAACCCAATTTTTAATTTTTTGCCACTGTGTTAGTTGGCAACAGAAAAGCCTGTTCCCGGGGAACGGGATTAAAGACGACCGTTTCCCTTAAGCCAGTAGCTTAAGTGGGACTGCTGATTATTTCCTTCTCTTCCTAATATTGGAATCAATAAACGCATCGTGATTTCTATCTTTCCGCTTCTGCTCATTTTTGGTTTGTTGGGGAAGAAGTTTTCATCCCACCCTTGTAAAAGAGAGTGGGACTTTGAATGGACTGTTATGGCCACCCTCTTGACTTTTTTGACCACCCCCCCCCACGGACACTCCTGGAAGGCTGGGATTTTGATGGCGGCTTTGCAGCGCTCGAGTCTTCCGAGATGGGAGGGGAGTACCAGACATGGCTATCAATACAGCACTAAACCACGGTGATCGCAGAGGGGGAGGTCTGGGCGGGGCTTGGTCTTTGACCCAGATTTGCCAACGGGCTGCCTGTGTCAATACATCTGCCACCCTGGGGCTGAATCAGTAGAAAGGGCGCGGCCCCAAAGACAGGGAGAAATTGCTCCCTGGAGAAAACGAACAAAGGCGGGAGGAACATCTTGAACAGAAGCTGCAGAACGACTCGGACCTGCAGCGTCGGCACGTGTCTTTGCCGGACATTGGCCGCATTCACACGTTAAGCTTCATGCGGGTTCACTTCCCTTAGGTTTTTTTTTTTTTTTTTGTCGTTTTGAGGGAATCCAACCGACGGGGTTCCGGGTCCAGGTCAGTGGACGGTTGCGCAAACCCGGGAGAGGGTTTTTTGTGTGTTTTCAGCCAGACTGGGAAGGGCAGGGAAGGAAGAGCAGAGTCGCTAGCTTTGTCCTTGCAGGGACGGTCCCGCTGGCCAATGTCCGGCAGCGCCCCCAACAGGGATCCTGATCATGTGCAGAGCGCCCCGCCGGGCGACAGGTGAAGGAGCGGGGCAGGGCGCCGGAGCGGCGGGCGCGCCGGCCAATCGGCGCGAGGGGCCGGGTCCCGCCCCGCGCCGCGGAGCTCCCGCCTCCCCCGCCGGCGGCCAATGGCGGCGCCGCGCCGCGCCCGCCCTCCTCCAATGGGAGGCGCCTCCGCCCGCAACGGGGCGCCGATGCGTGGGAGCCGGAGTGCAGGGCGACGGATGGGACGGGACGGGCGTCCTGCGGCCATGTGGAGCTGCGCGGGGCGCCGTCGCCGCCGGCTCCTGGCGGGCCTCTTCCTGCTGCTCCTGGCGGCCGTCGTGATGCGCAGGTGAGGCGAGCGCGCGCGGCGAGGGGCGTGGCCCGGAGTCTCTGCCGGGAGGCCCCGCCCCCGAGGCCGCGCTCTGGCCCCGCCCCCGGGACCCTCCTGCTCCCCCGGCCACTACAAAGCCCATCTCCTCCGGCCAGGAGGGCCTCGGGCTCCCTGCCTCGCCTCGGGGTCCTCTTCCCCAGCGGCCGGGGCTCCCCTTCCATCACCCGCGCACGAAGCTCTTGCCCCCCGGTTCTCTCTCTCGGGCTGCAGCTCCCCTCATCCCCAGCCTCCACCCTCCTCTCTTAGGCCGGGTGCCCCGCAGGGGTGCTGGGACTGCTGCCCCCATAATCCCCTAGCCGTTCCCTTGCCGACGTGTCCTCGACAGGGCCCATCATCCACAGCCCACCTGGCCAGGGCAGGAAAGTAGCGCGTGGGAAGGACGACTCCGCCACCCCCACCGCCACCCCCACCGCCCTTAGGAGAGCCCGCCTGCTTGCAAGGGGGACCCTCCGTCTCCTGCACAAACTTTGCCGGAAAATAAACTTCCAACCCCGCCCCCCCGCACGTGGCTGTGCCTTAATGCAGATTTTCTCCGCCCCCCAAAAAAGTTCCTTTCTTCCTTCCTTCCTTCCTTCCTTCTCAAGCGCCTCGGAGTTTGCCTTTGCATCCCATCCCCGCCGGGTGGGCGTAAAAGTGCGCACTGAGCCCTTGGCGCCGAGAGAGAGTCCGAAAGAGAGGGAGGGCGCGTGCACCGCGTGACATCTGTCTATTTTGGGTGGCCTCCCTCTCTCCCAGCCCCGCACCTGCTCTTTTAGGGACAGTCCCACGGAACGGTTTTGCAGGCATGCAAGCTGCCTTTCCCAGATAATGACTTAATGTGTTAATTGCGGGGAGCTTGTTATTTGTGTTCTGTTGACCTTCTGTCGCCCGGGCGGTGCGTTTCACAGCACAAATAAGCAACAGCTGCATCAGTTGAAAAATTGGACAAGCTGGTGCACGGTGCACCTTTTAAAGTGGCGTTATTATTAATAATAGATTTTCATCCTGCTTTTTTTATTTATTTATATGTCTATATTTATATCTTATCTATCTATATCTATATATCAACGCGGCGGACATACCTCATACACTTGCCTCCTGTTTCCCCCACAGCAACAACCCTGTGAGGTGGGTTGGGCTGAGAAAGAATGACTGGCCGGTACATTTTCCGTACTTCTGCGTGTCTCCCTGTTGCATGGACTGTGCTGTGTGCCTCATCAGCCATTCCCTTAGATAAACCTGGTATTGTTTTACAAATAAGCTCATACACTCTGCTGAGAGTGAAAATGTTCTCGTGTTGGTTGCAAAGGAAGGGAAGCCTCGGTCTCACCAGGGCTAACTCCATGGCAGTTTTCTGCTGTGAGGTAAAGGAGGGACCCTGGTGGATCTGAACATGCAGAAACAGCAGCATGCACTCCTCCAGTGCTTGTACTGTAGCAACATTCATGCAGGTCTCATCGTAACACTGCTGTGTAAATACCCAGGGCGCGCCAGATGATTTTACAGCACCCTGTTGCTTTCAGACACCAACCCTGCTACAACCTACGGTGTCGTCAGGTTCTCTGCAGCAGCGCTTTAAATTCGTCGGATGATCACTTCTGGCTTATGCTTGGGGCTCAGCAGTATAAACTAGGTTCACTGTGGTCCTTGTTTGTCATGTTGGGGTGCTTTGAAATTTAATAGAAATAGTTTCCCGCTTGCTAACATTTCATGCTAGTTTCTCACTTTTTATAGCTTTTATATTCCATGTATGTATCTTTTATACCCTCTAGCTTTTTATAACTCCTTTTAAATGTTCGTGTTTTTTATATCTTTTATATGTGCTTCCTTGCAAGGACTGTATACTACCCCCTTATGCCAGTTTGTAGCCATAGTAAAGATTGATTTGATTTGATAAAGGAAGGAGAAAGCAACTCAGCCTGCTCATTTGCTTGCAAGCTGCTAAACAAAAGACTAATTTTGGTGGCTGCCTCTCTGCTGATATTTTGAAGCTCTATATCTTCTAATAGATCTTTTCTAGAGCTGAGCAGCAGATACATTAGGATTAGCTCTGTGTGTTTTAAATTGTGTTTTAATTATTTCCTTCCCCTGTGGCCACCCTCCAAATAGAGGGAGGCAGTAGCATTAAATCTTCTGCTAAAAATGAGTATCTTCCCCAATCAGTGAAGTGCAGACCAAGTGAAGTGCAGACCAATTACCTTCCTGGTAATTCTGAATTTGTTGTCAAATTAGTTTCACCTTGACTTCCACATGGAGATATCAATTTGTGTGCTTCCTTTGTTGTTGTTGTTTTTAAATACAAGAAACACAGAAGAATAGTCTGGCCTATTGGGACCACAAAAATTTACTAGCATGAAAGAATGGGATCATGTCTACCTTCCAGCCTCAATTCATCACAGGCACGTGAAAATTATTCTCACCAAGTGACCAGTAGTTGATTAGATAATTAGTGGGGGAAATGCATTCATATGGGTGAATATCCCTTTCAAAGCTATAAAATATAGGTAGATTTTAACTGCAGAGAATGAACCTTCTGTTCTCTCAATATTTTGGAACACAGCTACCATCATCCCTTGCTACTAACCTGCTGGCTAGGGTAGATGGGAGTTGGAGTCCCAACAGATTGGAAGAATGCAGTTTGCCACCTGCTGCCCTGTTATTACCCACAGTGGTGCATCCTTATGAATTGGATTTTTCTCCTAGTTCCTGGCTCGGCTAGTGATACATGCACACATACCTCTGGATGTGGATCAGGACAATTGAAGTGCTGCATGTGTGAGAAAGCACTATTTTAGTTTTGTTCCAATTTGCTTATGTTCCTGCTTGCTGATGTATCCTCTTCCAAGGAAGAATGCCCTTCTAAAGTCATGGCCGTACTTAGCTGTGTCCCTGTCTTAAAGCTGGATAACAAGCAAAGCCCTGAAGTCAGTGGGGAGAAGTGTTTGAGAAGTCCTTTTATTAGAAAGTGTATTGCGTTAAGCTTAAGGACTTAATTAAAACTTAAGGTCGTGTTAGGCCTTTGGAAGTAGCGACTTCTGCAAAATAATAGATTATAGTGCTTTGGATTTGATTTGAAAGAGGTGCTTTTGAAACACGTTTGCAGATTTAACATTAACCTTCAGCTGGTTAAAGCAGCCATGTCTTTTCCCCGGAATGGACATTCGGAGAAACTTACGTGCTGTGTTCTTCTGTTTGGTTTGGCTATTTTTATGTACACAACCAGGCAGTATTTGTTAATGTGTAAAAAACACCCAAACCCTGATGAACTTTGTCAATTTACAGTATATGTTAAGGATATGTTGTATTATATTTTCATAGCCTGGTTCATGAGCTTGGTTACTTCCGCGAAAGAAGGAATGGAAGTTCTTATTGGGTTAAACTGAGCAAGTGATGCAAATTGCATTTGGAGAAAGATCAAAGATGACTGGAAAAAAAAGTGATGTCTCTAAATTGGCATCTTCAGACAGACTGTGAGAATGTTCATGAGGGTATGTTGCATTTAATTTGGAAAAGTTGAAATTGGGAACACTGAAATGCCTAGGGGAAGCACGAGAGAGAAGGAATGCGTGTGTGTCTCTACCGTGCTGAATCAATCAATCCCTAGGGAAGATTTTCCCTGGCAGTTCTTCAGGTGAAAGGAGGATGGCAGAGAGCAATGCCATGTCGAGCTGGATATGATTTAAAGACTTTAAATAAGCAGTGCAAATAAGATAGCCATTCCTTGTCTATCATAAAAAGTAATGGGCAAAGAAAGACACTGCTGATGCTGTAAATCAGTTCTGTGTTGGGCTAATGGAAGCATGTATGACCTTGGTGCTTATAGGTGGAAGAGATAAATATGTATATATTAAGTTCTTTGATAGGTGACAGACCTCTATCAGTCATTCCATATCTTGGGTCTAACCTGTCTATGATGCCTCCATTTTTGAAGCTGTGTCCTGCTACCACATTACATTTCTGGTTCGGGTGGAGTGTTTTTTAACGCTTTTTGCAATACCTGGGAATCCTACAGACCTTGAAAGATAGGAAACCATGTACAAATATTATTAACGGTTGGGTTGGCAACCTGGCTCAAAATTAGCTCAGACCAGAGTAGCCCAACATGTTCAAAATGGGCCGAGTGTTGGGTAAAAGGAGAACAGCTCTTGAGTGAAAATTGTTCTTCTAGTTCATCCATCCAGGACTTTTTTTTAATCCATTCAGTTGGGGCTGATTCTCAGAGACTGCCTAGACAAGGCCCTGCAGTTTTCTTGGCAAGGTTTTTCCGAAGTGGTTTGCCATTGCCTCCTTCCAAGGGCTGAGAGAGGGTGGCTGCCCCAAGGTCCCCCAGCTGGCTTTGTGCCTAAGGCGGGACTAGGACTCACAGTCTCTCGGTTTCTAGCCTGGTGCTTTCATTACTACACCAGACTGGCTCCAGAACTTAGCTGTACCATATTGCATTCAGGATTCCTTTTCTAGGTATTTGTCATGTTCACTGTTCCAATGTTGCTGGTACATCGTAACGTTTCGCATGTCATTTGGCTGATGCATGTTTCGTCTGGGAGGGGAGGAGGATTCCATCTCGTGGGATTGTTATATATTAGCAGCTGGATTGGAATGTGTTTGGGTTATCTTGTGTGTTCAAGGTTCCTTTCCCAGGACATCAGCAGAAATGGTTACCAGCACCTGTGGGGGGGGGGAGTTTGCAACGGCAGGGTGAGGGGAGGGATTACGTTTGCGCCAAGGGTTTTTAGTTTGTGTTTGGCGCGCTTTTACTCATTCTCAGCTTTCTCTGTATTTGCATACTATTCTTTAATAAATCAGATATCATTAAGTTCCTGCTTGTGAGTCTGAGTCTATTAGAGTAGGCAATCACTACATAAAGCTGAGATTCCAAAAAAATTTTCCGTTAGCCCCTTTCCAGATTTATTTTGTGAGGGAGAAGTGCTAGCGATGAGCAAACCAAATCCCCAAACCGAGGAATCGAGCGAGGGGGAACCCGACTCCACAGTGATAAGAACGGAGAGAGTCCCTCCTTGAGAGCCCTCAGAAGTTCGAGAGAGGTCGAGCTCCAGCCTAGGAAAAGAGGAGGTTGGAGGTAAAAGAGCCCCTGAACCAACCGGCGAGTCATCAGCCGAGCTGCTCACCTGGGATGAAACACAGGGATCCCTACCAGGGACATCCAAAACGTCTTGGAAGCAGCGATACCTGATGTCCCCAACCGTGGTGAGGCAGGAGGGAAAGGAGAATTCCCAAACCCCTGATTGTATAAAACTGGTAGAGGCCAAATTGGAGTCACTAGAATTTATGTTCCATAAAATGTCCATGGACTGGGGTCCCCGGGAGAGGAGGAGAGAGGAGTCCAGTAATAGGTATTCGACCCCTTCTTTGCCCCCACCTTCCCCGGGGGAAAGGAGTAGGACCCGGCACAGAGAGGAAGTAAGAGCGCCGAGGGTGAGAATTTCAAGGTCCCCTCCTCGTGAGCGGAGCTCCCTAGGGGCTAAGAGGAAGCCCGACCGACCAGCTGTGGCGAAGGGACCGCCCGGAGTGGGGGTTAAGGACTTTACCATTAAATTTGATGGAGATCCAACTAAGCTATCGTTCTTCCTTACCAATGCAAGGAGTTATATGGATGAATGGGAACAGTGTTTCCGCTCAGAAAGAGCCAAGATTAATGCCATTGCCACTAAGCTCAAGGGGCGAGCTGCCGATTGGTATGTGCAGTTATGTCAATTGGATGCCCCTGAGCTGGAGGAGTTCGAAGAATTCCTGTGGGTGTTGAAACTACACTTTGAAGACCCGTTAGCTAAAGAAAGGGCAAAACGGACATTGAGGGAGCTGTGCCAGGGGCCACGATCGGTGGCAGATTACGCTCTGGAATTTAAGGCTCTGGCTGGGAAAGTTGAGGATTGGTCCCAATCCACCTTAATAGAACTTTTTAAGGATGGTCTGAATACGGAGGTCCTGAGGTGGTCGCTTGGCAGGGACGACCCAGATACCCTGTATGAATGGATACAGCTGGCAGGGAAGGCTGAGCATGCCCATGAGACTTTTGCTCACCGGAAGGTGATGAGATATGCTGGGCTCAGGAAGGGTTCCCGCACTGCTGCACCCACTGGAAAGACCAGTCAACGTGCCTGGGAAGAGGAGAGAGGGCGCCGCTATGCGAAAGGACAATGCCTCTGATGTGGGAAGGAAGGTCACCGAGCGGCGGCGTGCCCGAAGGGAAAGACTGATGATCGTCCAGGAAAGTCGTCGGGGAAATCTCCCTCTTCACCCAGGAAAATGAAGGCAGCCATGGCTGAAACTGAAGCGGAGGAGATTCCTTACTTCGGGGACGAGGGGGAGCCCGATCTACTCCAGCCGGTGGGAAACGCCAGCCACCTGCTTTAAAGAGCGCCTCTGGGCAGGTGGTGGAGGAGGGGCGCGACCATATTTTGGTGAGTGGCAACTATCCTACACTGACAGTGAAAGTGAAGCTAGACTCCCGCACAAGAACCGTTGAAGTTTGGGCATTGATCGATTCAGGGTGTTCGCGTTGCTTGATGCACCCTGACGTGGTGGCTGCTTTGGAGTTACCCAGCTTTCCACTAAAACGTCCCATGATTTTTACCCAACTGGATGGTTCTACAGCAGGGGGGAAGCCAGACACCCATTCCACGGGCATGGTGGCGTTGCAAATGGGCAGCCACTGTGAGGGGCTGCCGTTTGTAGTGGCGCCTGTGGGGGGTCCCTTAGTCATTCTGGGGATTCCTTGGTTGGTCCAACAAAACCCATATATAAATTGGGTGCACAGGACTTTGACTTTTGGGGATGGTTTCTATCAAGCCCCTGGGGAGGACAACGCTCCGCAGGCTGCAGTGGGGAGGGCGGCGGCAGCAACCCCGCATTTTGCTGTCACCCCACTGGAGGGCTTGCTGGAGCAATACCAAAGCTTTGCGGATGTGTTTAGTGAGAAGGAAGTGGACCAACTTCCACCTCATCGAAAAACTGACTGTGCGATAGAGTTGGTCCCCGACGCGCAACTGCCCAAACCAAAAATCTGTGCCATGACGCAAAAGGAGCTGGCGGCGTTGCGGGAGTTTGTGGACAAAAACTTGGCCAGGGGTTTTAATGAACAAGCAAATTCACCAGTGGGCGCCCCCGTCTTGTTTCAAGCAAAGAAGGATGGGACATTGAGACTTTGTACAGATTACCGCGGATTAAATGCGGTCTCGATATTAAACAAATATCCTCTGCCAATAATAAAAGACATGTTAGCACATCTGGCTAAGGGGAAAATCTTCTCTAAGCTGGATTTGAGGGAAGCCTATTTCCATATCCGCATACAGGAGGGGGATGAGTGGAAGACTGCTTTCAATTGTCCTCTGGGTTCTTTTCAGTACAAGGTTTTGCCTTTTGGGTTGGCGGGGGCACAAGGGGTGTTCATGCAATTGATCAATGAAGTGTTACATGAACATTTGTTCAAGGGTGTACTGGTCTATTTGGATGATGTTTTAATTTATACTGAAACGGAGGAGGAACATGAGCACTTGGTGAAACAGGTGCTTAGCAAACTGAGAAAGGCTGAGCTTTATGCTAAACTTTCTAAGTGTGAATTTCATCAGACTCAGCTTGACTACCTGGGGTACAGGATCTCTGACAAGGGCATTGAAATGGATCCTGCGAAGATTCAAGCTATTTTGGGGTGGGAGCGCCCACGTACCCGCAGGCAGCTCCAAAGTTTTCTTGGCTTTTCCAACTATTACCGCCAGTTCATCCAAGGGTTCGCAGAAATTGCATTGCCTCTGACTGATTTGTTACGTACGAAGGGGTTGGGGGACACACGCAAGGTGAAGAACCCGGGGGCATTGCTCAATTGGACACCTGAATGCCAGTTGGCTTTCGACAAACTCAAAAGCCTGTTCACTGCTGAACCCATTTTGCAACACCCTGATCCCACTAGACCCTTTGTGGTTCAAGTGGATGCTTCCGATTTCTCAATTGGAGCGCTCTTGCTGCAAGCGGATGCTGCTGGCCACCTGAAGCCCTGTGCGTATCTGTCCCGGAAATTTTCCGAGACGGAAAGGCGATGGCATGTTTGCGAAAAAGAAGCTTTTGCAGTCAAGGCTGCTTTGGAGGCTTGGCGCCACCTCTTAAAGGGGGCTAAATGTCCTTTTGAGGTTTGGACTGACCATAAAAATTTGGAAGCGCTCAGCACGCCCTGTAAGCTCAGTCCTAAGCAGATCCGCTGGGCTCAATTTTTCAGTCGCTTTGACTAAGTTGAAGTTCATTCCAGGCACGAAAAACTTCCTGGCTGATGCGCTTTCCCGCCTGCCCCAGGATTTGGTCCAGGCACCTGACGTTGTGGGTACGGTGTGGACAGCACCCCAATTGGGGTTGCAAGCTGTCACACGCAGTCAGACTCGTGCACAGCTGCCCCCAGCGTCGGTTTCACCGGCTGGGGGAAGAACGCCAATTCCCTCTCAATTGCAACAACAGTTTCTGCTAGAGCTGAAATCTGACACTTGGTTGCAAGCGAATAGAGACAATGTTACATTTGACAGAGGCTTTGCTTGGAAGCAGAACCGCCTCTATGTCCCTGACAGTTTGCGAAGGGAAATTTTGATTAGGTCTCATGATGATAAAGTGGCTGGTCATTTTGGGTTTGTCAAAACCTTACACCTCGTGCGCCGCCAATTCTGGTGGCCCACATTGAGACGTGATGTAAAAAGTTATGTTGCTTCTTGTCCTGTCTGTGCCATGTCTAAATGGAAGGGGGGCAAACCGCAATGGCTGCTTCAGCCGGTGACCAGCCCCTCCCGTCCTTGGGAGGAGGTTTCCGTGGATTTCATTGTGGATTTGCCTCCTAGTCAGAGAAAGACTGTGATTTGGGTGGTGAAGGACTACTTTTCTAAGCAAGCCCATTTTATTCCATGTGCTTCCATTCCATCTGCGCAGCAATTGGCCCGCCTTTTTCTAGTCCACATCTACCGGATTCACGGGAGCCCCTCCCGCTTGATCACGGACCACGGAACACAGTTTATTTCCAATTTTGGAGGGCATTTTTGAAGCTGGTGGGCAGCAAGCAAGCGTTGTCCACTGCGTCGCATCCGGAGACTGACGGATCTACGGAGGCTCTTAATTCGACCCTGGAGCAATTTTTGCGGGCATTTGTCAACTATCAGCAGGACAATTGGGTTGATCTGCTGCCTTTTGCTGAGGTGGCTTATAATAACGCTGTCCATCAGAGCACGGGGCACACCCCTTTCCGTACTGTCTTTGGCCAGGACTTTGTTCCCATTCCTGACTTGCCTCAGCCCTCCACACAGCCCTCCTCCGCTTCTGATAGGGATGCTCACCTGGCTGATTTGTGGCCGGTAATTCAACAGGCGTTGGCTGATGCCCAATCTGCCTATAAACTGCATGCTGATAAGCGACGAGCCCTTCAACCTGCTTTTAAAGTTGGTGATAAGGTCTACCTTTCCACAAAGTTCCTTAAATCCTCTCAGCCCTCAAAGAAGTTGGCTCCTAAGTTTGTTGGTCCTTTTCCCATTGTGGGAGTTGTGAACCCTGTCACGTTTAAACTCGATTTGCCACACAATCTAAAGCGTTTACATCCTGTTTTTCATTGCAGCTTGCTCAAGCCTGTCAACCACTCCGATCATTGGCATCCGCAACCCCCACCTCCTGCTCCGATCATGATTGACGGACAGCAACATTTTGAGGTGAAGGAGGTCCTTGATTCTCACAGACTTCGTGGCACCCTGCAGTACCTCATTCGGTGGAAACACTTTCCCCACCCTGAGTGGGTGTCTGCCCGTGATGTACAATCTCCTCTTTTAGTTCGCCGCTTTCATCCAGCTTATCCTCTCAAACCTGCTCCTTAATGCTTTTTGGGGGGCGGTATGTCATGTTCACCATTCCAATGTTCCTGGTACATCGTAACGTTTCGCATGTCATTTGGCTGATGCGTGTTTCGTCTGGGAGGGGAGGAGGATTCCATCTCATGGGATTGTTATATGTTAGCAGCTGGATTGGAATGTGTTTGGGTTATCTCGTGTGTTCAAGGTTCCTTTCCCAGGACATCAGCAGAAACGGTTACCAGCACCTGGGGGGGGGGGGGAGTTTGCAACGGCCAGGCAAGGGAAGGGATTACGTTTGCGCCGAGGGTTTTTAGTTTGTATTTGGCGCGCTTTTACTCATTCTCAGCTTTCTCTGTATTTGCATACTATTCTTTAATAAAACAGATATCATTAAGTTCCTGCTTGTGAGCCTGAGTCTATTAGAGTAGGCAATCATTACAGTATTATTGCCATTTCCTACATATTCTTTCAGAAACTTATTGCTACGATGTGGTATGGAGGTAAGGTTGTGGGGTCAACCATTGCAACTTTTACACCTAGTTTCTTTGATGCTGTATCAGAACGTTTATGTCCTTAAACTTGCCTGTCACCTATCCCTTTTTACCAACCACCTTTTTCTAGACCTTCTGCTGTCATGAGCCATGCTTCCTCACCTTAAACTATGATTTGTCTACCAACCCCTGTGAATCCCCCTAGAAATTGTCTTCATGCATTGTTCTTAGTCCTCTGTGGTAGAGCAGGGTTTCCCAACCTGGGCAACTTCCAGATGTGGGGACTTCGACGCCCAGAGTTCCCCAGCCAGAAAGGGCAGTGCCGAGAAACTCTGGAGCCAGAAGTCCACACATCTGGACGTTGCTCAAGTTACTGTAGAGCTTAGCCTGTTTAGCGTGAGGTCCCAGGATCTGGGAAGTTCAAGGAAGCAACACATGGGATTCTTTTAACAGGGTCACCTCCTTGTTTTTTGACTTCCTTCTCAGGACCTGCTGCACATCACTTCCCTAGAGAGCTGTTCCTATATCAGAGGACTAAGACATTAATGGTAGAAATACCTTTCCAGGAACGATAACACAGTTCAAGTTCTGTTTAGCAGTTATGGTGAGCAGTGTTTTCACCAGCTTGATGATCAGATGGACAAACTCCCCAGTTAAAACTTGTCTCCATCGCACTGTTACATAGATAAGCTAGCATTCTCCATTCCTAGTGTTCTTACATGGCTGCTGCCGTGGCTTTAGGTAATAATAATAATAATAATAATAATAATACAAGCTTCTTGAAGAATATAAAAACCCACAGACAGCCTGTATGAAATCCTTTGGATTATGGCCATTTTTATACAGTTCCTGTAAATAGGCGGATGCCAGAGATCATACTCTTTTTCTTCTGGTGTGGTTTTATCCCATGAAAGGGGTGGGAGGGAAGTAAAGTGTTTTGTTGGTTAAGGAAATAGAGCATGGCAGAATTCCGGATTCTCTATGCCTCCTTGTGTTTGCTTCTTGTTTGAAAACACAGCTTGGTGCTGCCAGAATTCAGCTGCAGACTGTTTGGAACATTTTAAACATTTATGCCTGAAAACCGTGTCTGCGTTCACACACCTGCAGAGACCCATCATTTAGAAACTTCCCATTTTCCACTGTCTGCTAGTTTTCTTGTTCAGGGTTGTCAAGTCTCTGTTGAAGACGTCCTCCTGCAAGGGGTGTGTGTGTGCGTGTGCGTTTTAATAGATCCAGGATAACACAGGTGGCATTGCAACCGATAAGCTGAAGGAGAATCTGTAAGGGTAAAGTAATAGAAGCAGAAGGCAAATACAAAAATCCTTTGGAAGAATAAAAAGAGAGGCAGAAGGGGAGAGGTTAGAGCGCTGCTCCATGAAATGGGTTAAAGGTAGCAGGGAAGGGGTAAATAACGGAGCAGGAAGAAACGATGTGAAAACTGTGAAGAAGGAATTTAATTAGCCCTCAGCAAATTCTTCTGTTGCAGAGAGTTAATCCCATAATCACAGCAAGGACACTGCCCACTGGAAAAGAAATAATTCTAGGAAAGTTTTCCCCAACCAGTGATCTCCTGATGTTTGGGCTACAACTTGCATCAACTGTAGCCAAAAGTCAGGGGCATGAAAAATTCTACTTGGACTGAGTCCTAAATTCGGTTCTTCCTCTCCCATCTGGGTCACTCGGTTACCGGCCTTTCAGTTGAATTTGTCTTGCTGGATTGTTCTTGTGAGGGAAGATGCTGCAGAGTATCCTAAACTCTTTGAGCAGTGTTTCTGTCATGAGTAAGGATGGCGAGCAGGGGGCTCCCATCCAGACTGTTAAGCGCATGCATAGCACTGAGGAATTGGGCAGCCATTCAAAGAGACACAGATCGGGACCGCCTTAACCTTTGTGGTTTATATGTCGGGGTTTTTCCCACGCTTCTTCAGTTTGTTAGGATTCCTGTTAAGTACTAGCAATAAAACATTAGAGACCAGTTCCTTGTCTCAGCGTGTTTCCTGGCTGTTAGGACAGTTTCTCAACCTTGGCCACTTTAAGGTGGGTGGACTTCAACTCCCAGAATTCCCCAGCCAGCAGAGGATAAAGGTAAGGTTGATTGCAATAAAGATAAGGTTGGTTGATTCCTTGGATGGTAGGTAAGTTCTGGAAGGCCGATCTAGTACTTTTAAATCTGTAACCAGGAGGCAGCTTTTCAAGGAGAAAGACTCCTTCCTTGCTTTTTTCCAGAAATGTTGGTGCTTTATTTACATAAAATAATGTTTTGATAAGGAAGAACAGTCTCACCTGCAGAGGAGAGTGTTGCCCAAGAGCAGATTTTCCACACCAGTGAGAACAATCGCTACCTATTCATGGGAGACCTATCCTCCTCATTGTCTGTTCCTCTTCCTTCATGGTCTTCCTAATATTTATTTTATTTTTTATTTTTTCAAGTTTTGATCAATTATCATATTGTTGATGTGGACGAGTGGGTCAGATGCTGATGGTAATTTCTTGCCTCTGCTGTGCTCCTGCTGTCTTCCCGCCACCCTTCCCATTCAGGTTTAATTTGACCAGTATAATTCCCATGCGATTCTGGGGCAGAGTGCTGGGCTTGCAGGCCAAGGACTCGCAGTTCCTACTGGAGGAGAAGCCATTTCGCATCCTTGGCGGCTCGGTGCACTATTTCCGTGTCCCCCGGGAATATTGGAGGGACCGCTTGCTCAAGATGAAGGCGTGCGGCTTGAACACCCTCACAACGTAAGTGTTGCTCTTTCTCTTGGCTCGCTCCGCTTTGTCCCACTGTAACTGCTGACTCCGTTAGAATAACAGGAGATGCTGGCTCCCCCCCACCCCTAGTGTATCTAACTCACGGTTTCGTCCAGCTCTCTTGCATTTCCGACAGGGGTTGTTCCTGTCCCTCCCAGCAGATGCGAGGAGCTGGACTCAGTACCTTTTGTACGTAAAACCTACCACCAAGCTCCATTTCTGGCCTAACTATGTAGATTCAGGCACCGTTTCATGCTGTGGTGCACAATATGCTTCATCACACAGACCCAGACTCTTGCAAATAGTCAGGTCTTGTGGTGAATTTTGGAAAGGAAAGAAGGGAGGGCATCTGTTGTACAGAACCAACCAACCAAGAGGAGACTGTAAAGGTAGGGATGCCCGAAGCATGCCATCCTTTATTCAGATACAGAGTGGAATGATTCACATATTTGTGATCAAGTAGAGTGGATCTTCTTTCAAATGATCTAACTCCATCACTCTTTCCCCCTTACCATGTCAAGGAAGGACTGCTTTTCTCTCTAAAGATTGGTGCCTTGCTGGGGAATTTTGAAATGACCATGTGAAATCAGGCCTAGGACCACCGCTGGCCCTGAGGCCATTGTATTATTATTGTTATTATTATTATTATTATTATTAGCAGCTTTTGAGTTAGTCTCTGCAGTTTTCTTAGCAACATTTTTGGAAGTGATTTTCCATTGTTGTCGTCTTAGGGCTGAGAAAGAGTAACCAGTCCAAAGTCATCCAGCTGGCTTCATGCCTAAAGCTCACCTAGAACTCACAGTCACCTGGTTTCTAGCCTGGTGTCTTTAACCACTGCACCAAACTAGCTCTCTGTCCTTTATTTAGGGGATGTTTGTTCACTTTGTCTTCCAGGTATGTTCCATGGAATCTTCATGAGGCAGTGAGGGGGACATTTGACTTCAGTGGAAACTTGGATCTGCAGTATGTATCAGGGGGGTCTTACATTTTCTTCAAAAAAAAAAATCTAGCAACCTAAAAATACATTTTCTTTCTTCTGATAACAAACTTACATATACTGAATTTCTCATTTTTATACAATACTGGGAAAAAGAGATGTTTACAGAAGTAAAAATTGGGGGGGATGGTTTGAGTTGGTAATCAGAAATACAGTAGGTTTTTGTGCTACTGATTGTAATAAAAGCTATAGGGGGAGGAAGCATTATGTATGCTGCTTTATGATATATAAATAAAGGTAGAATATAAATAAATCTAGCTATCTGTCTGTATGTCTATCAGCACAAGATCCTGATGGATAGAGAGAAAGAGCTGTTTTTGAGCCCTGATAGCTATAACGTTTGCAAACTGTGTAACAATATCAACAGAATTTAGTTGGCAGGAAAATCTCATGGGTCACTTTTAATAATCCCTACATTCTATAGCTTGGCCAGGCAATCTCTGTTGAAAAAAAAAAAGACTTATTTTATACTCAGTGTTTTCTTCCTCATCCACTGTCAATAAGGCTTGTCTGGAGTTGACTAGAATTATATGAAAGGGGCTGAAATTGTGACTCAGGAACAGGAGATGACACATGCCAAATTTTCTCCACTGGAGAGGGGCGACTCAGGATTCAGGTTTTATCTACCCCAGATACTATTTCTTGTATTAGCCAGTTGGGGATGGTTGCAGAGGGTGTATATAACCCAGTGACAATTTAGCATCTTTGGAGACCCAGTAAAGGCTTGAGTTTTTCTTGAAAATGTTCATCAAACTGGAGTTTGCACTGCACTGGCCAAAGGGTGCTTCTCTGGCCGTGCCCAGGTTCTGAGTGACCCTGGAATAGCTTGGAGTCTTGGTTAAGAGCTAATGCAGTTGTTTTACAAATATACTGAAGGCTCTTTCCTTCTCTAAACATTGTATCTCTTTGCACTGATGTGATATAATAAAACACTGAATAAAAATGACCCCTGGGCTTGCTTGCATTTCTATACATACGCCACAGTTCCTACCTGTTTGGTTAGGTCAGTGTTTTTCAAACTTGGCAACTTTAAGATATGTGGACTTAAAGATGTATGGACATGCTGGCTGGGGAGTTCTGGGAGTTGAAGTCCACACATCTTAAAGTTGCCAAGTTTGAAAAACACTGGGTTAAGCGTTTCCAAGTTATCTGCTGATCCTCTGCTGGAGACAGAACGCTGGCTCAGATGAGAAAAGAGGGATTGCTTATATGCCAAAATGCAAGAAGACCTTTTAATGGCACTCGAACTGCAGAGGTCTTTGGACAACAGGAGGTAGTTGTGCAGGATGAGGGGATAAAGGAAAGCCACGTTGGAGAGAAATTGAACGGTGTCCTTTGGAATGGAAAAAACAAGCAGGAGATTCTCATGTTGCTTTGAAGCAACCACCTAAACAATTTGCTCTAGTTGACCAGTTTATATTGCATTATTCTCTTTCTCTCTCTCTGTTGTTCGGGCTTTTATTACTATCAATGTGGGATCTGAAAGCTGGTTTTTGCAGCTTCCTTTGCTAAATTTGAGGTTGCTTTGCCCTTGCACTGGTGTTGCTGTTTCACATTTGCTTCTCTAGGGCTTTTCTTAGGACAGCAGAAGAAGTTGGGCTATGGGTGATTCTGCGCCCTGGACCATATATCTGCTCTGAGTGGGACCTTGGTGGCCTGCCCAGGTAAGTCTGAATGATTTTGACTTCCACATAAAATGTTACTCCTTACTGGGTCTGCGGTTTTCATTTTATAATGTCCACTTCTGAGGACATAAATCTAATAATTAGAGTATAAGCAGAATGGAGATGCTGGGACATATTAAGTACAGACGCAGAAAAGTAGAAGGTAAGAGTCCAGGGAAAGTTCAGCAGTCATTCCTTTGCAGTGGACTTTGCAGTGGTTATAAAATGTTATTTTATTTTAAATGTTCCTTGTAATAGGCTATTTCTTATGAACTGAAATGTATTCCATCTGCATAGCAATTTGTGCTGTGTATACCTTCTGATGTTGCAGCCTCAGTATAAGTTGCAACTCCTAGGCTGGAGAAGCCTGGTTCAAAAAGTTGGGGAAATTTCCCTGCAGATTAGAATTCTGTATTGCAATGTCAGTCTCTTCCTTCAAGTCCCCCCCCCCCCACCTTTTGCAGGCTTAGCAAACTTTTATGCTCCCTCTTCTTTGTGACAACCATCTAGATACTTAAAATTAGCTAACGGTCACGCTTAACCTATTTGTTCTACAGAACTTGGCTGGGTTAATAGATATTCTCTCTGCCTGGGGATTAGGATTTTGAATCTGATTCTTCTTTCCTGACCCCGCTTTCCCTCCGTCCCCAGGAATCAGTGGAAATGATGGTAAGAAAGGTCTCCCTGCTCCACCCCAGTCAGAAAACAGCTCCTCCACAGAAAACAGTTTCTGTCTGACACCCACTGTCTGCTCCTTTGGGACAGAAGTCCTGGCCAAATTCCCCACAGAAATATTTATCTCTCTCTCAAAGAAAGTCAACCATCTTGTTCAATGCAAGCTCCTCATTCCTTGGTTTAGATTCTTAGAGAAGGTGGATCAGTGAAGCCTTGCCTTCTTTTAAAATTCTCTCTTTTACACTCCTGAGTTGCACCCAAGCAGCATTGTTACCCCTGCATTTCTAAGACTTGTAAGCAGGACAGGAAGGTGGCCTGATGAATGGAGAAGGACAAGTTATCTCAGGAATTAGAAGCGCTGTCATCAAAGCCGTGGAGATGGAGAACGAAGAAAGGAGGAGAGAACAATAGACAAGCTTAGGCAGGGTGGCGGGAGTGAGAACTAGCCTGATGTCAGAGTGTTTTTCTTGCCACCAGGAATAAAAGGAACATTTGTTCCTTCTGCATTCAGTTATTCAGTGTAAAAGCATTTTATTCCATCCTTCCATCCACTCCCTCCCATCTCACATATTTCACATAAAAGCGGATAACATTTTCAAGAGAATGATTCAGACATCTAACTGGAGAGAGCATAAATAAGGCACGTTGGTTCACTCTAGGCATGAAAAGTAGTGTCTGAGCCCAAGTGCCTTGATTTCTGGTCTTCTTTTCAGAGCAAGTGGGGCAAACTCAGGCTGGGACTTGGGTGAGGAACTCACCCGTAGAAAGAAAGGGAGGTGTCCTTGAGCACTCTGTCTGGATCCAGTCACAGGCAGCACGGAAGTGCCAGTGCCAGTTCAAGTCTAAACCTGCAACCTGCAAGCCAGATGTTTGCTCTGAAGTGGACGCGAGGGTTCACTTCCAACACCAAGGAGTGGCATTCCAATTCTGGACTCTCCACAAAGTTCTGCATGAAGGAATGTGCTCAAAGACCCCTAGGGAAGCCTTCCTCCACCCAGGGGCCCTCCACCCTTTTGGGTTGCCATCGGGACGTCAGTTGCATCCCAGAACATCTGGAGGTGTAAGTTGGGGGAGGCTGCCCTAAGGCCCTCTTTGCCCGTTCCACATGTGATAGGTGATTGACTCAGCTGTGCAAAAAACATCAGCTTGATGGTAAACTGCAGGTAGGAAGCCATGATCTTTGACTGTGACAGTCTATATATAGATGACTTGTCCCATTGTGAAAAATTCCAGTGAAGCAGCCCTTAGTTAGACTGGGAATTTAACCCATGCTGGCTGATTTTACATGACTTCGGCTTATTCTCCAGATACCTCCATCATCCTTCCCATTTACCAGAATGAATTGCTGACTTCCTCAGATGCGCCTTTCAAGCATCCTCTTTTATTCTCCTTCCCTCATTTCATTTCTTCCCTGTGGGGACCTCATGTTGATGCCATGCCCTGAAGCAATACCCTTGATGAGTACAGCGTCATCCCTGAAAATGCTTCCTGGTTACTAGATCACGGGGGACTTTCTGACACTCACCAGTCCTGCCTATTTATTTTTCTCTGCTTGTCTTTTCCACCAGAGGCTTAGTCTCTCTAGAGAATTTTAGCTCAGCTAGAGTTTTTGCCTCTCTCTTAACCTTCCCCATCTTCTCTCTCCTCTTTGCAGTGAACTGACTTGAGTTGGTTTTCTCCAGTTTCCGTGCAGTTGCATGTTTTAAACATTTAAGATATTTAAACCTGCAATTTGAGACAGGGTTAGAGATGGGGAAAAACACGCATTGCATTTTGGTGCAAACCTATGTAATTTGGACTTGTATTCAAGGCAAATGCAGTCTGAGGCAAAAACCTCCCCTTTTCAAGTTCAGAAATCACAGAAGGTGTATAAATATTAACGAAAAGTACACTTGGCCATTTCTCTGGGAAAAAGTACACACAAAAGTGTATTGTATTAGGGAGAGTTTAGAAAACACGTACCTTAGGAAAAGTGGATAGAAAAATGATTGTATGGCACATGTTAGAACTGTCCAAGAAGAAAAAATAGATGTATATGAATATTTTAATGAACTTCTTTAAGCTTTTAAAAGTGATTTAAAACCAAGCTAAATGGCCAGTCTGCTCCAGCTCATTTATTTCAAGCCTGCTTAAGAGGGAGAGGAAAAAAAGGCAAAAAGTGCCAGCAGTCATGACTTCTTTATCTTTTCCTATTTTAATTATTCTGATTATCTTCCTTCCTAGCTGGTTGCTCCAGGACCCTGAAATGCAGCTGAGGACAACCTATAAGGGCTTCACTGAGGCTGTAGATTCTTACTTTGATCATCTGATGCCTGAGGTGGTCCATCTTCAGGTAAAAAACGTTACACGGTTTGTTTGTTTGTTTGTTTGTTCCTGGAGTTTCTTTTCTTTTTTTTTAAACCACATGATCTTTATCTCACCAAAATCGGAAACAAGATAGATGCTGCCCTGCCCAATACCCCGCCCACCCCAGCTTGGCTTTATTTGTTTCTAGGCCTTCCTGGGATGCTGCCAACTGTTTCCCTATATCCTAAGCATCTTGCAAGTGGAATACTAGTTGGTAAGGAGAAGGCAGAGAATGTATTTTGTGTTTTTCAACATTTCTGCCTCCTGAAAGTGTTCTTGACCCAGAGGGAACCCTTGGTTTCCCACTTCTGTGTTCTGGTGAGGTTCAGAGCCTTTTCTAAGTTGCTTCTAAAGTGGAACTTCAGACCAAACCGCCGAGGGACTAGGCAAAACTGCACACCCTCCTCCACTCCATAAATCTTCCGAAATACAGTAATTGGATCTGTCACCTGCATTCCATTTGCTTATGTTCTCTTCTTCTCTTTCTCCTCACAGTACAAGAACGGAGGACCAATCATTGCCATGCAGGTGGAGAATGAATACGGCTCCTATGCCCAAGACCAAAATTACATGGCCTACATAAAGCAGGTAAAGTTATCCCTCTGCCCCTTTTGAACTTAAAAAAAACTTCCTGCTGCTACAGGTCACACAGAGGCAAAACAAGCACACAGAGTACCACAGAAGGGGAGCTGAGACATTCAAGAGCTGATCTGATTTATCCCACTGGACAGCACATGGAGTAATGCATGCCAATTGCAGGGAGGGAGATGCTGGTTAAATGGTGGGAAGAAATATTTTATTATTATTTTATATATTTTATTTATTTTATTAATTTATTGGCTGCCCAACTCCAAAGTTCCCAAGAGCAGTAGAGCCAATTCATGGGGGCGTCCTCTGCTCTGGATGTGTTCGGGTGACGGTTAGACAGCCGTCTGTCGGGGGTGCTTTAATTTGGGAACGGGTTGGACTCAGTGGTTCCTTCTGTCTCTAGGACACAGCGATCCCTTGTTAAGGAGGTTCCTGTGCTCTCTTGTGAAAAGGAAGAGGTCTCTCCGCTCTTCTAAAACAAGCAGCTTGAAAATCATGAAACAAACATTTGGCCCTGCAGAAAGATTTGGAGCCTCGTTTGCCGTAGATTATTTTGCAAACCAGACTGAAGCTGCCCGGTAAACCCCAGTAATCTGAAGCTCAGGCAGAGACCGGCTAATTTGATTAATGTCTCCTTCTGTCATCTCATCCAGCAGAGAACTTTGCACAAGTCCAGCCTGTGTCCTGGGCAGGCAGGTGCTGAGAGATGATCAGTTTTAGCTTGGCAAATCCTCCTCAAGCTGCACCCTCTTCCCTTAAGGGGTGGAAATGCTTTGCTGCTGCAGAGGGATAAATGCCAGGGGCTACCTGGCTGCTTTGCACTATAGTGTCTCAGAAACAATGGTAGTCTGGAGTGTATGAGACCTTTCCTCCCTCCTTCCCCACCACTCAATCCTCCAAGGTAACTACTTGCCAATTTTCTACTTTGCCACAAGATTGTTTGGTCTCTCTGATACCGTGGCTGCAACTGAAATAATACAACAATACAATGGCCTATTAATAATCATCACTTTTACTCAGCCACTAACCCCTTCAGTACTAGCTTGCAATCTTTACCAGCTGTCCTAAAGAACCTGATAGATTCCATCAGCAACCTTAAAGAGACCTGATACCTTAGTCCATTTAATGCCTCCAAAGCTCCCTTCTGTTAAATATCCTATTTACAAGTCTTTGCCTACGTTCAGCTCTCCTGCTGCACAATTTGTGAATCATGGCTTCTTAGCGTGCAAATGAATCTGTCTCCAAAAAGAAGGCTCCTCCTCCTTGCTCACGCTTTTTACAGATCTTTCTGGCCATTCTCAAAATACAAAGTGCAAATCACCCTTCTGATGCAAACCTGGGCCTTTAGCAAGGCTCTTCCCGACCTGCGAAGATGGCTTGTTCTAAAAGGCTACTGGAGAATTGGTGGGGTTGGTCCTGGCCTAAGTCACCTCCTCTCTTCAGTTTGACTCTTGTCAGGCATTCGGTTAAAGGAGCCACATAGCAATCTTGTATTTCCCCTCCATGGTGTTACAATTGTCTGCAGTGGTGGGAAGAAGAAAAAAATATTTTGGAGGTGTAATACTGATACTGCTTGTGATCCCTTCCACAATTCCACCTCTCACCGTCGGGATGATTCTCTGTTATTCCTATTCCCCAATAAAGTCTAAATGGGATACTAATCCTCTCACCTTTAGTATTACCAAGTTTTCTTTCTAGTTGTTCAAGTTGGGCTATAAAAATCTTGACCACTACAAAATACAGAGATGTCTCTGCAGCTGTCCTGGGGCTGTCTGAAATTTTGCAGCCCAGATCTGTAGCCCTAGTATACATTTATGGTACATGCTTCTGAAATTAACATAAAAAGGACGCATGAGGCCCAGTCTCCTCTAGAATGTTTGGCAGGGAATCATGAGGCCTCTGGATTGACCAGGGCTACTATCAGGAGTATCAGCAGATGTTTTCCTGCTGTAGCCTTGGCTCCAGCATCTCTTGATCCTTGTAACATCTGGGTCAGAATCCCGTTGGTCCTGAAAGAATAACTCCCCTTAAGCCTTGGTTTGTTCCTGACACTGGCTTCTTCCAGGATATCAGACCTGAACTCCAGCGTGGTAATCATTCTTTTTCGCAGGCCCTGCTGAACAGGAAGGTGGTGGAATTATTGGTGACCTCGGATAATAAAGATGGCCTGTCCGCCGGCTTTGTACACGGAGGTACGTTGTGGTATTCTGGGAAGGGATGGCTGGAGCAAAGCTGTGGTCAAGATAAAAAAAATGTGCCGGTGCACCACATATCTGCCACGATTTTGCAAAAGAGTAGTGTGGGGGTTTTGGGTAAGAGCATGTGAATAATCAGCAGTGCTGTAAAGCATTTGTATGCAATGGAAAGCTTTTGAAGTTAGTTCTCTATTTAGGGGTCAAAGTGTTTGTACTCAAGGATTTTTTGAATTTGTGGCTCTCCTAAGAGATATTCTGAGATACGACCTTTCACACATGATGCTTAAGGGCTGCCTATTTTACACTCTTGTTTGCCCCTAATTTTCTGTATCCCACTGTCTAGCTTTACCCCAGCTTTGCTTCTCCCAGGCCCCTCTCTGGCTTTCATGTTCTTTGGCCATTGGTTGTTAGCCTTTTTTTTTACAAAATTGCAAAATTGATCTCATGCATTCATTTTAGGTGACCTGTGTAATCTCTGGTTTTTAAAGACATTCTCCTTCTCCTTCCTCCTCTGGAGGAAAACAGATCGTTAAAAAAAGATGCAGTCTTGTGAAAAAATAAATAGGCTCAGCCTTCCTTATCACCTGCTTTTATGAGAGCAGAGAAAAAATTCCAGAGGGTGTAAACACAAGACCTCTAGGATCCCAACAGGATGGTCTAGAAATCTTTAGAACTGTATTCCCATCTAGTGGTTGACTTTCGATTAAAAATATGGTTGATTGGCTAGAATTTAAAGAACTTAATTTGTCTTGTTTTGTTTTGCTTTGCCAAATAAAGCCTCTAGTCCTGCTGGTGGTAGGACAGATTTGTGAGCCTAACGAGGAGATTGGGTATATAATGCTTAGAATTGCTAGACTGTTCTAGATTTGTCTGCTTCCGCCAATGGTTTCTGACACCCCGTTGCTGTGTCCATTTTTCTTTACTTTATGGGGACTGCATGTGAAGGATGAGTGCATAATTTATATGGTTCCAGAATGGGTGCATGTGTGTGTCTTTGCCTGCCGATTTATTAAAAGTATTTTCATTCCATTAGTATGCTTCAGGCAACTAACTCAATCAGATGTGCAGAAAGAACTTCACTAAACCTCATCAAAATGATAAGATTAATTCTGAGCATCTTAACGATGACGTGTCACGGTGCTCTGATAGAAAATTAGAAGCTTGCCCCTCTGCAGTAGCAGAGCGGTGGCCAAACCAGAGGCCGAAATGGTCAGAAGCAGCAGTAGGTATGGCCGAAGAAGATATGATCAGTTCTTTCCTTGGCTGATGTGGCCCATCTTTATCTGTTGGAAACGGGGGTTCCTGCAGCTCTCAGCCCCAATTCAAAAGCCTTCCACAAGCAATCAGGTCACATTTTTGCATAAGCTCAGAGCTACCCCCACTTCCCTAGTCCTTTTGCTGAGGACCAACATGTAGAGATTATAGGTTTTCACTTGTTGCAGCATTAAATTTCATGATTGGGCTACGTGATTCAAATGAAATAGCCGAGAAATTTACTTTTTAGATAGTCCATGTTGCTCACTTTACAGTTAAAGCTCCGTGGCAGGTTCAGTCCAGATTCAGGATTAACGGTAGTGCTTGAAACATGGCTGGAGACTGAGATAACAGTTGGGTGGGATAAAGGCTAGAAGACTGGGAACAGGAAGGATTAAATGCAGCACAGGCTAAGCATTTTGGAAGAAAGGTTCTTTCAGTGTGCTGCAACGCTTCAAATAAGAGCCTGTTAATAATAATAAAAAGGAATAATGTCTTCATGGAATACATGCAGCATCTGTGACCTCTGCATTCTTTAGCAGGGAAGTGCCCTCTGTATGGGTACGAGCCTCAAACTCATCAATTAAAATCTAGGGAGAGTTTCATGGCAAGAACAAAGACCCTTGAGCAGGGTTCCTCAACCTTGGCAACTCCAAGCTGTGCGGACTTCAACTCCCAGAATTCCCCAGCCAGCTTTGCTTTGCTGGCTGGGGAATTCTGGGAGTTGAAGTCCGCACAGCTTGGAGTTGCCAAGGTTGAGGAACCCTGCTCTTGAGGGCATGCAAGAGCAAAACCGAATTGGAAGTTGGAGGAGAAAAATCACTGACCAAGGAATAGTCCCAGAGGAGAATATGGCTGAGGGATTTGACCTCCTTTATGTTATTTGGAGGACTCTGAACGGGTTGAGGGTAGGAGTGCCTAAGTGTTAGACTAATATGCTCAAGTGTGGGTTGCTGATAGATAATAACGCATTGTGTGAATGTGGAGAGATACAGAATTCAGCCCACCTGCTGACCTGCTGATTATTACCAATAGCATGCACTGAAAATGACTTGTTTTTGGTCAATGACAAAGCCAAGAAGGTGGCATCATATTGGCAGCTTAAGGTGTGATCTGGATACGAAAGAAGCAGAAGCAGCAGGGAAGCTGAAATCCTTAAAATTTCCCAGGATATTGTGTGATGGGCGAGAATGTCTTTTTGGGTTTTGAAAATAAAGCCCCCTTGGCTTACACAGAGGGCACTTATTCTCCACCCTTCTAGTTCATCCTTGCTTTGTTAAATGGGACCTTACAAACACAAGGGCTTGGTTCAATGTGAACAGGCAGAACTGACAGAGAAGGGCACATTCAGAAGTTCAAACTAGAAGGTAGTAGGCCATAACAAGGCGGTTCTTGAGATGGATGTGTTGACCAGCTGCACAGAACATCTGTGCGTCAGCATCTCCTCCTTTCTAAGGAAATTGCCAAATCGCAGCATCCTACCTGAGCCTCTTTCCAAAGGCTTAGTACAGAACATATAATTTCCTCAAATTAATCTTTTGCACAATCCAGTGTTGAGCTTCTACTTGCTTGAAGGAAAGCAGAACCGCCTGCAATTCCTGCATTAATAAAACTCAAGCATTCATAAATGCTTCCAGTTGCATTTGCCCTTTTGAAATGCAAGCATGGAGGACACCATCTGTCCCTGGAGAAGGCTGGCCACCTGGGCCATTGCCTTTGGATGTTTCTTCTCCTCCTCCTGTAAGCTGCAGCCATTCCCTGCTATGACCATGTGGAGTCGCGCTCTCCCTTCTAGTGATAGGGACAATGGAGGCGGGGGAGCATTTGAGCCTTGTTCTGTGCTTCTGCATGAATGTGTTTACTGCCTGCAAGCGCTCGCTCGCTCGCTCATCCTCTTGCTGGGAGTTGTCTGTTCTGGCGGACTTGTATGATGAGAACGCCTTGATCCCAGCTCCTGCTTCAGATGTCACAACAATCTGCTCATTAGAGTCAACATGTCAAGTAATCAGGAATGTGGAATAACTAGGGCCCTGAGTGATGCGATGACAACCGCAGAAGAGGCAAGGTGGCTGTGAGAATGCACAAAGAGTGAATAAAAGGCAGGCTTGGAAAAGGAAAGAAGGGAGGGTGTTTGGCTGCTGGCTGTTGCTCACAAGGAGAAAATGCCATCTTGGCCGGTTTGGGTGCAGTTCTCCCTCTGCTGCTTGTCCAATTAACCTTTGAGAGTCCAGGAGGATTTCTGAATCCTGGCTTTTATATCCGTGGTGCATCAGGTCTTCCTTTTGGAAGGAACTAAGCTTCTAGTCCTTCTGGCCGATTAAAAGTAGTGCTTCTGTGCTGCACTAGTGTTGTTCGGAATGAATCCTGCTGTCTGCATCTGCCTAAAACCAAAAATAATGTATTTCCCAAGTAGGATTCTCACAGTCTCTTTAGCAAGACCCATTATGAAGATCGGGATGGGGTTAGAAGAATTCTGGCAACTACAGAATTTCCTATCTACAGTCAATATAACCCAAAGTACTTTAAGGTGTTTTTTTTTTCTACTGCCTTTCCATGAGCTGTTGAATTGGAGGGTCTCTTCCTTGCTAATGAAGGAGCTTGCAGATGATGGTTTATATAACTGCATCCTGAATCCGCATCAGTCTGGGAATTGACTGTTGGATCTGCTTTATTTTATTTATTTGTTTGTTTGTTTCTCGCGTTTCTTCACCGCCCATCGCACCAAGCAACTCTGGGCAGTTTACAATTCAATTATGAGAGGGACCATCTAATCCCGTGCAGTACAAATCCAACTGGGAGGGCCTCTGTATAATCTTCAACCTTGATTTATAGCCCTGTTTTCTTCCAGCTGGGAGAAAACCAATGAGGACTCAAATGGGATCTCTCAGCCACATCTCTAGCGGGAAGTTTCTCTGAGTTGCTCCCTGTGTCTGTTCCATGACAAGTATGTCATGGAGGGACGGCTTGAACATGTGAATCCATTGTTCCTGGTTGCATCAAAGATGGGGCTTTCTTGGAAATACTCTGTGATAGTTTTTGTCAAAGTGTGCCTTGATGCAGGTATAAAGGATCCCTCAGCGGAGGCATCAAGCCAAGGCTGAGAGCTGCCTTCTGAATTGACTCTTATTGTAGCCTGGTTGACATTTTTCTCTTCTGTCCCTTTTCCCTCTTTCTCAATAGCCTTGGCCACTATTAACTTTCAGAAGTTGGAGCCGAAACTCTTGTCCTCCCTCAGTGAAATACAGGTAAAGAGGACGCTTCCTGAGGTCAGACCTCACGTTCTAATACTCTTGTTACATGTTTTATGGTCCGAAAAACGGGAGGGCGCCGAGCACAAGAGAGCCAGGTTTCTGGTTCATGAAACTGTATTCGCCGCTGCCTTCCAAACGTAAATCCTTTACAGGTTTCCTTGGGGTCTATTTTCTGCATCCCCAAAATAAAAAAGGTCATTTGAGACCAATAATTGGCCACTGCCCAACTGTGCCCCAAAGAACTTATATCCAGACAGGGTTGGCTTCAGTAAACATATTTATTTTACGTGCTGGAGGAGGACTGCCTTTATCCTTCTTGTCAACAATCAGTAAATAACCAACTGAAAAGCTGGTTGATTTCTCTCTTGGTGCAGGATCTGGAGGTGAAGAATGTGTAAAAGCTGTTTCCTTTCTCATTGAATCACTATCCCCATGTTCTGTGTTCATTTTTTTTTTCTGCTCTTCACCCGGGAAGTCTTTCAGAACGGCTTATATCAGTAAAACTAGATAGTTCTCGGCCTGTAGGCTTGGATTCTAAAAGACGCAGCATTCAAGGAAGAAGAGATGGGAAGGAAGCAGGAAAAAAATGCAAATTCAAGCACCAGTTAATCTATCAGAATGGTATATACCAGTGTTTCTCAACCTTGCAACTTCAAGCTGTGTGGACTTCAATTCCCAGAATTCTGGGAGTTGAAGTCCACACAGCTTGAAGTTGCCAAGGTTGAGAAACACTGGTATGTACAGTCCACCTTCCCTTAAATCAGAGAGACAGATATACAGCTGTTGCATTGTGTTTTATGTGCCTCCTGGTGGTCAGTGTAACTGCTACATTTCTTGTGATGACCAGCTGGAATGGAAATAAAAATAGGGAGAAGAGTCCCCCCCACCACTTGTTCCTGCTGCAGCCCAACCAAGGAAATATAATACCCAAACTGAAAATATGCAAGTAAGAGCTGGCAGCTTGATATCCATTGAGTGAAGCAGTACAAGAAATAAATAAATGAGAATGATTCAGAAATCGATTAAAAGCCAGTCTGCTAGAATAGAATGGCTCCTAAGCTGGAGACTTTCTTCCCTTTCTCTACTATTTGGAGATCAGATGTGGGTGAGCTGTGTTCTCCTTATGCATAGGAGAAACAGTCTGGAGAAGTCCAGAAATAGCAATGGAAGATTGGCCAATCTTTGACATCCTTCATCATCACAGATCAAGGGATTTACATGTAGCTTACCGGGGGTTCACCATGACATCCTCCCCTCCGTATTCTGGTTTTATGGCACGCATGGAACATAAAGCAACAAAACAGACTTAAGTTCATACAACATGCTAGATTAGAATGCAGTCAAGTAGTTTGTGGCTCATGGTGTCATGGTGTCCAATCATTGTGCTGTGAGGCATTAAATCATGTGTTTTCACAACACACATTTTCACATGCTGGCCAGAGAATTCTGGGAGTTGAAGTCCACATATCTTAAAGTTGCTAAGGTTGAGAAATATTGCAATATGCTATATAATGTGGTGTTTCAGTATGCTATTTAATGTGTTTCCTTTCCTTTTGGGAAATGGGGAGGGTGGTGTCTTAAATAACTCAGGGAAGGGTGAGGATTGACATTCAGTGCTAGAACACATTCTTTGCATTTGGTTTTTGTTGTGTAGGGTTGCGAAAGATTCCAGATTAAACCTTGACAAGCCTATGGAAATAATTGCAGATCAGCTTTCCCTAAAGTTGGCTGGGAATTGTAGAAACTGTAGTCTCCAATATTTCTGGAAACCACATGATTGGCAGAAGCTTAGACTAACAGTTCTGCTGTGTGGGTGTGTTCCAACATTTTCAATGGATCTTCAGGCAAGGCCTTTGTGAAAAACGCTTGGCCGCTGCAGCTCCTGTTCCTTTGCAGAAACGGTCCCGGGAGATTACTCTGAGAGGAGCTAGGCCAATGTGTTCATGTTGCATAGCTATAAGTTCTGATGCTTCTGTTGGAACAATAGCTCAGTAGCTGACTTCCCCAAAAGTTGTAGGTTTGGTCTCCAGCTTCAGATTGGAGTGACAGAGGTACAAGAAATATGGTTTAGGGTATTGGAAAGCCACAGGTAATCTGAGCTGTACATCTGTAAAGAATGAAGCCAGTGAGGCAGGAACCAGAAATTCCCAGATCAAGCAAAACCATTATGTCACATTGAGCTTGTGCTTACTAGTCCAAGGCTGTGAAGAGGATGGCCCAATTTCCATTGATTCAAAAGGGCAAGAAGGAGAGGCCCAGAATTTAAACCTTGGAGCAATCAGTAGACACGTTTATAAGCTTTAAGTTCTCGGTATTGCACTAGTAGATTTCTGTATACATGGTTTAATTCTTGTTTACAATAAAGGAACTCCTTTAGCGATGTCGGTTCTGAGAGCTTCTGCTACAAGAAGTTCCGGAATGCAGAGTTAAATGGGCGCAGAGTCAAAACGTATTGCATTGCTTGACATCGTCCTAGGCTTCAAGCTTGTGGCTTCCTAAGAGAGAACTCCAAAAGAGACCATGCTTTTAGCTGGTGTGTTTGCCCTTTTTCAGAAAGACATGCCAGTGATGGTGATGGAGTACTGGACCGGTTGGTTTGATAGTTGGGGAGGACCTCATAACATCTTTGATGCGGATGGTAAGTTACCATTCTGCCCTGTTTGCTGGTGCAGTTTCTTTTCTGCCTGTCTTCGTGGCCTTCTGCCCTGTTTCTTTATTCTAATTATCATTCCCAGCTCAAAATTAGAAGCAGATGTAGTCGCATGGCATGACTTTGTGTTATCAAAGGTAACGTTGGCTTATATGTTAAATGCGTATATTCTTAAGCTGGTTATTGCCAAGCACCAAAGTAAAGTTTGAACAGGTTTGCTTATTTATTTATCAAATTTTATCGCCGCCCATCTCCCTCCCAAGAAGGGACTTCTCCCAAGGTTGTTATTCTCCCCTCTTA
Organism: Candoia aspera; assembly: GCF_035149785.1. Lineage (NCBI taxonomy): Eukaryota > Metazoa > Chordata > Lepidosauria > Squamata > Candoiidae > Candoia > Candoia aspera. The sequence goes on along the minus strand of NC_086161.1, from coordinate 5,873,048 downwards.
TGTACACTTCAACTTTCTGAGATCGCAAGGCCATTTTGGTAGCAGTGCCTCAGCTGCGGGCTTCTCCTCTTGTCTTTGCCAGGCACTGAATTGGATTTGTTTTTCAAGTGCCCGGGGGAAAGAAACCATACATTTATTTTTAATGTTTTCAAGCTTTTAATTTCTCCTAAGGTTTTATGGCTCCTTTAAATATAGCCAGTTGCCCCTTTATTGTTCAGATATTTCAGTTTGTTTAATTCAAGCTGTCAAGGGAAACCTAGAGCGTCTTGCACTGAAAAATGGATGGCAGAACAAAAATTCAACAACGTAATTTTAATTTTCTATATGAATGTATAAACCAAGGAGGGAAAGTCGTATTGTTTTTCCCAAGAAGAATGGCCTGTTTTTTGTGTCCTTTGCTCTAGGAGTTGTAATCACTGAATAAGAATAAAAGACTGAGTGCAAAGTAAGTAGAAGTCATTCAGTGAGAGTTACTTTCAGGCATTTATTTTTTAATTCAATCTTGGGGCCACCTGACTCTCAATTAAAAGGAAGCAACATATATCACAAAATGGATACAGCTGACCAGTGCTTATCACAAAAAGCTGCAAGTCCTAGGGAATCGACAGCTATCCTGGGAAGACAACCATGTTTCTAACATTGGCAGTACAGGTCTATAGGGGGATGTCATTCCAGAGGGCAAGCATAAGCTGGGCTTGACAAAGCAAAGCCCCATTTTCAACATTATGTGTGAGCCCAGCTCATGCCTGCCCTTGGGAAGGAGGGTTTGCTGATTCTTCTTTAAAATGGTGTAACACTGAAGGTACTTGTAAGAGAATGTGAGAAAGACCTTGAGAGACAGGGAGAAGAGATGCTGCCTAGGGAATGGTCAGATAAGAGAGGGCATAGCCCACAGCCACTTAATGGATGGAGAAAGAGGCTCAGAAGGGACCCTCCCTAATTTCTCAGTCTGTAAAAGAGACAGTGGGAGATTTGTACTTTCAGACTTGCAAGATTCTGTTAATGTAGCCTTAGAGTAAAGTAGAATTAGCTCATCTGGTCGTGTTTCCTGGTCTACCTGGGAAGGTTGACAGTGCTAGAATCGGCTGTAGAGACCCACGCTCAGCACTCCAGTTCAGCATAGGGGTTCACTGAGTGATTTTGGATCACTCGTCCTCAGCCCAGCTTATCTCCCAGGGTTCTTGTTGTGAGGATAAAATGAGGAGAGCTCTCCACATACAACACCTTGGGTTTCCCAGGAAAAGGTAAGTTATGAAGTAAAATGGTAATATAGCAAGAATAGCATCTTGCACTTGCCAGCTCCACGCTACACTAGAACCTTTGCTTCCCTCTGCAGAGATGGTGGAAAGGGTTGAAGCTGTCATTAGATCAGGAGCATCCATCAATTTGTACATGTTCCACGGTGGCACCAATTTTGGCTTCATGAACGGCGCTCTGCATTTTGATGAGTACAAGTCAACCATCACCAGCTACGGTAAGGTTATATTGGCCGATTTGGCCTGGCTTGCAAGGGACGCTGGCAGGTCAAGGCAGAACAGACAGGTTAGTTCCCAGCTAGGAGAATGCTCGGAATGGAACAGTCCCAGTTTGATTTAGCCAAGTTACAGGAGTTTTGTACAACAACCAGTGTGGTGTCACTGATGCCTTGTTGAAATGAAAGTCAAAAGGGGAATGAGGAACAGTTTCAAATCTCCACTGAGCCCCATTGCTTCTAGGGATGACAGGAATTGCTCCAGCATAGCGCCTGGGTTTGTACAGTGTGTTAAGAGTGAGCTAAACATTGGATTGGGTTGTTGTTATGACGGGAACCAGCCATTGTCTTCTAATGTGGTATGAATCAGGCCATCACAGTAAGCCATAATGTGCTTCATTCTTGCAAGCATAGGCTGTTACGGGAAAATAAGACTTGTGTTTTGTTAACCAGGTTTAGGATTTAGCATGTTATCTGTTATCCTTCTGGATAGCTTCTAGTACGATCTGAAGAGAAACCAGAGTCTAGTTGATGTAATGCTGGATTACAGTTCTGGGTTGGCTAAACTAAGAATCTGCTAAAGTATAAACTGTCTCAGATGTCCTTTTTCTTACTTGGTTCTGCAAAAATCCGAGCGAGGGTTTACTGGTCACCAACTTTCCTTATGAGGTTAAAAACTTCAGGAGCCACCTTGCACCAATTTGGATTAGCCTGGTGTTGTCTGACTGAGAATGGCTTTCCATGTTTGGGAAGTATTTTTTCACCCCACCTGCCCTCTCTTCCTTTTAAGAGAAAGACCAGGGAGTGAAGCAAAGATCTTTGAATGCTAAATTGCCGAATTAGGATTCTTTAAGGTTCTTTCCCCCAAAAGTCAGCCTATAAGTATGTGGCTGGACTTCTATATCATCTTTTATTTGGTTACTAAATGAACCCATTTTTTTAGGTTCTGATAATTCACACTGAACCATGAACTGACCAACTGGCCTGATGGGAATAGTACCTTAAACCCCCTTAAACAGCACCTTTAACCCCAGTTAAAACTATCCAAGCTTAGCGTGTTGTGAGAATGCCAACTTTGGGATTGTTCCTAGACTGGTTAAGTGGGTTGTGTGAGCCCAGCCTGTGTCTGTATGTTACGTTCTTGTAGTGATTTCCATGACATGCACCCAGAAAGTATGCTGGCTATGCTTTCCTGCTGGACCCAATGTTGTTTTTTTCCTCTCCCTGCCCTACTTTTGTTTTTGCAGACTATGATGCTGTGCTGACTGAGTCTGGAGATTACACTGCCAAGTACTTCAAACTGCGCAATCTTTTTTCCAGAATCCTGGGTAATTACATCAGTGCAGTAGAAGCTTCTCTGCCTTCTCTAAATGCTGGTGGGGACCACAGAAACACAGCTTGAAAACTGGTTGGCCCTGGTGTGTGTGCTGGATCCCTCCTGCTCCTCATGCAGCTGCATTCTGTTGATTAGCTGAGGCTGCTTCCTGAAGTATGAGGAAAGGGTGAAAAGGGGAGGTAGGAGTTTTGTTACGGAAATGGCCCTTCAGGGCAGTAAAGATCGTGTGAGCCCTAATAACAACATTGGTAGACTTAAAGCAAATGCTGATTGGAAAGAGAGGCAGGGGTGGGGAAGGCAGGCAGGCAGGCAGGCTTTGTACATCCTCTCTTTTTTCTTCCTTTCTTCCTCCCCTGTCCTTTTCTTTCTTTCCAAGACTCTCACTGGGCAGTAAATACCACCTTTCATCTCCTTCACCGGTCTGTAGGGAAGCATTTTCTTTGATTCTTTGAAGAGGCTGTTCCAGAGCAGGCCAAAATAAAGTCTCTTTTGAGTCAAGCTCTACTCTGGATGACTTTATGGGTGAATTCCTGAATTTTCTTGGTAGTACAGTAGAAGTGTTTCGCCACTGCCTTCCTCCAGGGTGTTTTGTTTTGTTTTTTCCAACTTACCAGTCTAGCCAGCAGCCCTGACGTTTCCACCATTAAGCATTAACCAGGTCTGACCATGCTTAGCTTTTGGAGTCAGCTAGGTCCTACCCCCTGGCGGAGCATTTGGTGCAGAGACCAAAGACAGGTTCTGCAGCACTGAACGGAAGCAGCTCCTTTAGTTTAAGAGCCTCCCATTTGGGACTGGGTATGTTAAGCATGTCGTGTTCCACTGGCAGAAGGGTAAAAGATGCAATTGCCGGTTGGTTGGTTGAACGTGGACTTAGGCTGGGGAGATGGCATTGCATTCTTTGCTTAAGCAGCCAGGTATCTTGAGCCAGTGTTGGCCTCCCTGTTCATTCTTTGGTTGTTTGACTCAGGGCCATGAGGCTGCCCCTGCAGTGACTATCTCACTCGGAGATATGGGGCAGCCATTCCAGAAATGGCCGCTTTCTTTCTGTCAAAGTTTCCGCAGGAAAGCGCTTGTCAGGCTTTCTGGAGCAGACAGCAGATCCAGCGTCTTGGGGCAGGCGAGGCATTGGGCCCAGGATGGCCAGGGCATCTCTGTGGCCATGTTTTCCTACATGCTCCCTCAGGATATTCCTCAGCCATTACACATGTGGGGCCAAAAGGGCAGGGAAGGAGGAAGAGCTGGAGATTAGGGGCTCATCTCTCTCAAATGCCCCACACCTCGAGTCAGCCCTGTTTTTTATACCCACATATGGACCGCAGCAAAGCTAAGTACGGGTAGTCCCCAACTTACAACCATTTGTTTAGCGACCGTTTGAGGTTATGATGGTGCTGAAAAAGTGACTTGCGACTGGTCCTCACACTTATGACCGTCGCAGCATCCCTGTGGTCATCTGATCAAAATTCAGGTGCTTGGCAACCAGGATGTATTTACAATGGTTGCAGCTTCCCAGGGTCACATGATCATCATTTGTGACCTTCCCAGCTGGCTTTTGACAGCAAAATCAATGGGGAAAGCTGGATTCGCTTAACACCCGTGGCAAAAAAGGTTTTAAAATTGGGTGTGACTCACTTAATGACCACCTCACTTAGCGACAGAAGTTCTGATCCCAATTGTGGTTGTAAGTTTCTCAACCTGTAAGGCTATCAGAATAATGAAAGGGGATGCCCCAAACACACTTTTGGGGAAATAAAAGTGTTCTGGGCAGCATCAAAGCCCCCAAATGCTTGAAGAATTTGTTACTTCTCTTAGTTAACTCAGATGTTCCAAACAGGCTCTTATCAAGCCAATAACGATTTTGGGAAATTGAGAAATTTCTCCATCAATACAGTGCTTGAACTCAACCAAGTTCTTTCTTTCCTTTTGCAAAGAGACTCCTCTCCCTCCGCTCCCTGTAGTTTTACATAAAGCATCGTACGGGGCAATCCTGATGCAGCAGTATATCTCGCTGTGGGAATTGTTGCCGTCATTGATAGAGGTAAGTCATCCTCCAGGGAGGAATGTTCTCAGATTGTAATGATGGGACTGTGAACAAACCACACATCATGGCCCGGGTCATCCTTAAGGATCTCAGAATAAATCTAGGTGTATGGATATTCCTGGGCTTTGAAGCTGCTGGGGTGAGATTGATCGATAAGATGCATCCTTCAAATGGAACCACTATATTTATACGCAAGTATCTCGTGCGGGGTGCGCGACTTACATTGCTTGATAAGACATTTGCAAGGTTAAACGTGCATGTCTGAACAAGTCCGCAGTCCTCATTCAGGTCTGTCCTTTAATCCCTTTCTGCAGCAAGCAGAAGGAAAATTCTACATCCCGGATAGATGATTTTGTGTGACATTTGGGAAAACAACTAGCCTAGGTTTTGTTTTTTTTAAATTGTGCAATGTTCAACATAGCACAAACGCTGCCTCTCAGCCAGGCGTTTCAGAAGAAAGAATCGGGTTGATCGTTTTAGCTCCTGCAAACAAGCACTTGATGCCACAGCCTGCCTAATGCTTTGTTTGGTGCCTGTAGCATTTGCATGTGTGAATCGATCACAGATCTTCAGGTGACAAGGGATTAAGGCAGGCCTGTGTGTAAGCATGAAGCCATACATTAGCCGAGCCTTTGATGCGATTTGACCTCTGTTGATCTGAACGAAGTGATCCATATAGATTTGAATCTTCCCATCAGAAGAAGAGGTGTTATGAACACATTCACACGAAAGCAAACCCTACTTTACGTTACCCCATTTATATTTTTATTCTTTGCTTTTGTGTCCTTATCATTTTGTTACCTTATTATCGAGATGCGTCTTTCATGAACCCATTACGGAAAAAAATATATATTTCTTAGCAGTTGCTGTTAGGATCCTGTTCTGATTTCTGTTCTGCAGCCTGTGAAGTCAGAATACCCCATTAACATGGAGAATCTGCCAGTCAATAATGGCAACGGACAGGCTTTTGGCTACACCCTCTATGAGACTCTCATCCTTGGCGGAGGAACACTGTATTTCCATGATTACATCCGAGACCGAGCACAGGTAAAGGTGGATGTGCAAGAGTTAGATTACTATCTTCTTCTGGAGGGTCAGGGAGGGGAAAGCTGGTTAGATCTTAGTTAATTCATAGGTTACCGTTGGATCAAGGTTGACTTTCTTGGAGTTAACATGTGTTGAATCTCTGGTGACCCAATGTAAGGGCTGAATCTGGTGAGGTGGGAATCTCTGCTGCTCACACCAGAGAACATTTGCATTTATATCCCCCTGCAATCCAAACTGACGATTGAATTTGGATTGCAGTGGTTCTGTCTGTTTCTTGACGGCTTCCTAAAATTGAAAGCGATTCTTTTCCAAACATGATTCTCATGGAGTCTCTTTAGGAAGGTGTATTGAGAAGAAAGTGATGGGGTGACAAGAATTCCAGCAACCCAACGATTTCCCTTCTCAAACCAAGGTCTCCTGAGCGTGGAGACGTCTTTATTTCCTTTCTAACTGCCTTGTGAACCGGTGGGTCTTTTCACTGATAACAAAGGAACTTGAAGGTAGTTGTTTCCCTAATAGTCTCTTGAATTTTATCAGTCTGGGAATCAGCAGTTATAAGCTGATAAACAAGAGGCAGATGGCAGAAACCTTCAGGTCCAAGACATGAGCTGCTTCACAGACATTGACTTGAAATAGTGAGAAGAGACCCAGGATTTAAACCTAGGACTGACATAAATAAACATAATATTTCTTTGTATGTATGGCTTCCTAGTTACCTTCAATCAGTCTATTCGTCTAGGATTTGGGGGTCTTTGTGGGGATATGGAGTGGGGGATAGTTTTATTTGCACTACCTGCCATGAAGCCTTGACACCCACTACTTTTTATCTTGGTGTCCCTCTCCTTCATGGATCCCAAGCTATTCCACTTTGGACCCAGGTGAAACCATGCTGACGGGACAGGTCTAAGAGCGGGCAGCTGATGCCTCTGAAAACAGCCTCCTCAATACAGTTCCCCAAAGAGGTGGCCTTTCCTTCCTGATCAGTCCCAAGATTTTGATCTCCAAAGATATGCTGAAAACAGAGATTTCTCCTGAGTTTTGTGATCTGTCCTCCATGAATGTGCCTAAACAAGCCTCCTCCAGTTTCAGATTCTCCAGTTGTGTTGGACTTCAGTTCCCATAACCCCCAGTTGTTCAAGTCATTTGGCCCTAAGAAACATTACACGCACAATCTCCAGTTGAGTTCAGAAGTTTGGTATTTCGTATGGACTAAACATGTCTAAACCCTTTTTCTAAAAGACCACCCCTGAGCTGTTGAGGGACCTTGGGGATCCATTGAGCTTAGTTTGAATGCTAACCATCTCCTGAAGCTTTAAAAATATAGGGAAAGGTTTGGTGTTACAGTGTACACAATACTGTTAAAAGTAGAAAATATTTGTCTTTTTATGGGACAATTGGATGGCCATGACCTGCTAACCACTGAGGCTGAGTAATCTAGGTTTTTTTTTTAAATTAATTTTCCCTCATTCTCTTTGTTTCTATAATCTGTTTAAATGATTATAATAATACGACTAAAATCAGTGCTTGGAACAGAATCCCACAGTTGGAATTCTCACCAGGTACTTGTGCTCCCCTCTAGTTACAGTCTCTAAATCCTCCTTTAATCTCCTGACGTTTGTGAAAGTTACAAGAGGCCTTGTCTGTTTTTTTTTTGTTTTTTTTCCTGCAGGTGTTTGTTAATACTCAATATATTGGTCACCTTGATTACAACATACAGGAACTCTCCATTCCTAACAGACAGGTGAGCAGTCAGAAAAAGCAGTTGGAATTGCAGACAAAAGAGTTTTAGTTTTTTAACCTTATTTTACCTTTTTAAGCCAAGGTTCTCGGTGCCAGTGAAAATCTTCGCTGCCAGGTAGTTCAGATTATTCAGGAAGCACGATTCAGACCTGTGCTAGAATAAAATATCTCTGTAGAATGAGTTCTTGAAGGCTGCAAGAGTAAGCTACAATTCACTAGCTCACATGTCCCCATCTCTAATTATTCTTGTCCCCAAAACTAATTAGCTAAAAGTTTGCTGCTTGGTTTACTGATTAAAACGCCCTGAATTTGACTAAAACCAAGATACGATAGCACCACATCCTAGTCCCTAAGCACGAAGAGATGTGCAATATAAAAAAATAATCAAATGATGAAATAGTTAATTTGTGCACCAGCTGAGCTGTCAGTCTTGCCCATTTCCTTTGTTTGATTGTTTCATCCATTGATCCATTTATTTGATATCCAGTTGGGTCTTTGATTCCCTTTTCCACCATAAAACCGCTCTGGAGCCATTGGGATGGGGAGGGGGCAGACCTTCCATGCAATGCATGGTGAGCTTCTGTTCTGACCTTAAAGAATATTAGTTTTGGGAGAGGGAGTGGGCATGCAGAGCTGGGATGAAGACAGATGTAGCAGTTGTTACTAGGAGGATGAAGACAGTTTACTTACTGTGTTAGTACGATGTTCTCTGTTAGGATGAAGACAGTTTATTACTGTGCCTTGGCAATGCCTTCACTGAGATCGGTTGGATAAGTAGTATCTCTGTCTTCTCTCTAAACTGCGGAGTAGGTGCTGTTCCTAGGCAGGGTTAAGCCCAGGGCTTCTCTGCATACCCAGATTTCTGCATCCATCTGTGCTTCCTTTTTCTCAGATTCAGTTCTTCCCTTTCTTATTCCTTTCAGGGATATAGACAGCTCCAAATCTTAGTAGAGAACTGTGGGCGAGTAAACTATGGGCTTAATCTGAACAACCAGCGGAAAGGTGGGTTGTGCTCTTTTCTGCTCTGATTATTTCAATCCTCAGTGCAGTGTTTCACGACACGGAGTTTTGCCTGTGCTGTACACACCATGCTTTAAAACAGTAACGTTAAAATTCTGAACCCAGAAAGTTGTATGAATACAACAGACACCAGAGAGGGTGTTTCACAGAAAAACCCGAGCAAACAGGTTGCAGAAAAATGGATTGAAGTTCCAGGAAGACATTCCAGTAGAATGTCATGAAGAAAAGTCTAATAATGAGAGCCACTTGGCAGCAGAATCAGTGACTCATGGAGATGGGGCCTCCCCTTCTTGAATAGTTGAAGCGAAGGCTAGACATCAGTCTCCCAGGAACCCTAAATTTTGATTTCCTGCAAATTTGGATCCCTGCAAACTCTAGGAGAAAGTGGACTCCGTGGCCCATTCCAGTTACCACGCTGGACCAGATTCAAGACGAAGCAGATTAGAATCAACACCAAAATGGCCCATGGAGGGCTGAAAGGATGAGGACAGACTCTGTCCTTTGAAGGTTAACAAAGAACAAACCAGAGAGTCTGCCTCAGCCAGGATTCCTCCACAGAAAAGGCTCTTGGAAATAATATGTCTTAATTAAGCCCTTATTCTGTGTTGTAGATAGTTGGCGGTTGCTCGTTTCAAAAACCTGTAAAGTAAGTAGTAGGCATAACTTGGTTTGCTATTTCACTCCTCTGGATCTCCTCACTTACTACTCGGTCAGGTGTAACGTTTGCAGCTAGCTCTGGAAACTGATGAGTAGGAGCCAGGAGACCAGAACCTCTTTTTCCAGTTGGGGACTTGGGTGCAGCTTGGATCATGATGCCGGATTTGGTGTATCTTTGTTCGGAGTGCGTGACTACACTGTCCCTTGCCTCGTTCTGCTTAAGACATGAAACCCCTTGGTTGTTGGTCTTCTCCGTGTTCTTTTTGGATCCTGTGGATTGAGCTGGACCAAGTAGCAGATCTGTGGAAACCCTGGCTAACTTGGCTCCATCTTGAGAAGCAGGGGATTTGGGGATGTTCTTTCTTTGACTTGGCGTTTCAGCAACTAGAGCTTTCTTTTCAGGCACTTACGCTCAAATCTGTTAACCCCAAAATGCTGAGGGTGGCTTGGAGAATTCTGGAAGAAGGCAAGGATTGGGATGCAAAGAACTGGAGCAGAAACCTATTCCCACCTTTGTGCTTTCCCAGTTGTCCCATATCAGATAGTTTTCAGAACCACACAGAGTTTCTGAAGCTATTTAAGAAGTGGCGTAACCGCTGTTTAAAGGGCAGGAAAAGGAAAATTAAAATTCTTCCCTGGGCAAGCTTAAGCCTTTAGGTTCGAGAAATGTTTTGGTTCTATTTTATTTACTTGTAGTTTTATTTGCATTTGATTTGTTTGCTTATTTGATTGATTTAGACACTGCCTGACTCCACCTAACCCTGGGCTGACAAATAACAACATAAAAACCAATATAAACCCAGACCAAGATGGGATCCGGGCACAATTTACAGACAGAAACAAAAATAGCAGACAAGGAGCCCCATCCGTCTCACCCCAGGGCCTGGGAGAAGAGGCAGGTCTTCAAGGCTTTATGGGACACCAGCAGGGTGGGAGCTACATGGATTTCAGGGGACGGGGATCTCATTCCCAAGGGCAGGTGCCTCAACATATATGTTGATCTGATGCTTCTAAAATTTATTGCATTTCAGGAGCAGAACTAACATGGCATATGGCCAGCAATTTTTTTCCCCCTCCCTTGGGGGAAAAGAGAAGAGAACAGAAATTCCCTTTGCTCTGGAGCTATTGCAGCGGTGGGAGCAAAACAGCCCCCAAGTGCAGGGTGGGCCATTTCTCAGCCTTTGTGAACAAGGATTGTGTGGGCCCCCATTCCACTGAGAATGGCTGTGGTTCCTGGCAGCTCGCCCTTCCTCCCCTTTGAAAGGCCAGTTCGTCAGCCTTGTTGCTGCTCTGCCCAGCATTTACTTTTGTTTCTCTTGCAGGCTTAATTGGTGACGTCTTTTTCAACAAAACCTCCTTGAGAAACTTCAAGATTTACAGCCTTGAGATGAAACCCAGCTTCATGGAAAGGTTTGCTTAGTGAATCTAGACAACAGCACCCCCGCCCCTGCTTTTTTGCTGTAGTTGTTTGTTTTCCTCCATCCTTCGTTTACTGAAAATCCATTTGGCTGAGGTCCAAACCCTAGTTAGCAGCTCCACCTGCCAGCAATCTGGCAAAGACTTGGGCTGGTAGTTCTCAAACGTGCAGAGCCCTGCAGCAGCCCTCCGGAGCAGTGCCCCTTTTTCAATACAGGTTCCCATTCTCATGCAAACTGGCACCACCGGCACTGATAATGCTTTGACAGATAAAACCAGAACAGCAAGAATGCCTCTTGTCACGCAGGATCGTAGGAGAGGTGGTCATTTCCGGAGTATAAGTTCCAAGACTAGTAAAGCTTTCAAGGTGAAGATCAGCACTCTGGACTGGGCCTCTTGTAGCTGACCAAGAACAAGCCGAGGGGGCTTGTGGCTGGGGGTCACATGCAGCATCATCCTGTGCAAGCTGAAGCTTCAAGCAGTGCAAGAATGGTGGGTGGGTTCGACGTGGTGGCTCATTCATTCGGCAGGTCCTAGGGCAGAAATGCCTTCGTTTAAGATTAGCTGTGGTAGGCCAGACCGATGGTCTACTGAGTCCAGCATTGTCAGGGTGTACTCCACGTATAGAGAATTTTACTGTGTGGACGAGGGAACGCCAAGGCCGTTGCACAGCTGAGAGCGCCAAGTGATTAGCTCAGAAGGATCATGAGATGAAATTGCCAGCACTGTAAGTGACTCAGCAGCTATCACTGTATGTATAAGTAGTATGGGATGAACAAGCCTGTTGGGTGGTGTTGAGTGTTACTGTGTGAAGGACATATTGCTGGTAAGAATTAGCTTGTATATAGATGTATATAGTAAGGACTGTAACTCGTTAAAGTACCAGACTCTGGGCTGATTTCTTCCAGTGCCACTCAAGGATTGCAATACTAGCGCTACCCTGACAAGCATCTTGCACCCCACCTGGGAAGTTTGCAAGCAGAATAGGCAGCCGGGAGCTTTCTCTTGCCCTCCTGTTCTCCTGAGGCACTGGGTGCTACCGATAGGCAGAAGAAAAGTGCTTTTGCATCAGGCCAGAGGTCCATCTGGCGCACCCCGAATGTGGTTGCTCCTCAGCATTTGGAATTCATTGGTGTATAGCCTTGGAATAAAGAGGTTCTGCTTATCAGTCATGGGTCACAGCCAGGGATAAAAATCCCTTCTCTCCTCTCCTCTTCCATGCATTCATTGACCACTGAAACCAGTTGTCCCAACTGCATGTTTTATAGTAGCAATGATGTGGTGTGTGTGGGAGCCCTTTCTTTTTTTTCCTTTGCTTTAATGGAGGCTGACAATCTCAAGCACTAAGTGTTGACTTCCAGGGTTATTCCAGGCTCCAAGACCAGACATAAATCTGGTTGTGTTTGGGTTGGGGGGTGGGGGGAAGCAATAGGGTGACTTGGAGAAAGATCTCTGCATCCTCTGCTTCTCCCATGTTCAACAGCAACCCCATTTGTAGACTTGGGCTTCAGCAATCTATTGTTTTCCCCAATTTTAAAACATCCCACGGACATCAAAGCGCAACTTCCTTTATTCTGCAAGAGCACCTAGGTTTGTGTGTGGGAAACCTTGTGTTTTCGTCTTTAATCACAAACAAACTTTAACAGCTGTGCGGACTCCTTCTGGAAAATGAGATTTATGCTATCAGGCTACAAGGAAATGCTGGGTTGCGTTTTTTTCCCCCCAAAACAGTTTTTTGAGGATGAACATGATTGTTTACCTAACATTTTGAGGTGTTCGCAGTTGCTTACTGCCAGTGCAAAAGAGTGAGATGGCAAGAAGAGAAAAAGAGAGTTTTGCAGGAATGAAAGCTAGCCTCACTGCATGCCTGGTTGTTGCTGGGTGCCAAAGGCAGCTGCCATTCCTTTGACTGGGCCATACCGGTCCTTTTCTGTACATCTGAGGGGCTTCCTTATGCCTTGCAGTTGTCAACAGGCCCTAGAAAGTTCTTGTGGCCCTTTAATGTTGGGTTCCTTCCTTGGGACTGTTTTTCCTAAAGAAATGTATGCAGGGAGATTCTGCTTCCTACGGACAAGAAATGAGGATGTTAAGAGCCGTTTAGGCAATCAGCAGAGCGGAGTGATTCATATCCAGAGCAGAGTCTAAGTTGTTGTTGAAAATTCCATGCATGTGGAAGACTAACAGGTCTATAAGAAGCAGTCTTGCTAGTCCTCTAAGGGATGGGCTTTTCTTTTGTTAACGTTTAGAAGAAATGGCTTAGGGGCTAAGCATGAAGGGTCGCACATATTCCCAGTGCACTTTTTCTACTCCATGTCCAAGTAGCTGCCAACCATAACAAGGTGAGAATTATCGTCTTGTGTTTTGTTTAGTTATTTGCATGCTGCCCAGTCAGTACGGTCTCTTGGTGGTTCTCTTAGAGCAGTGAAGGCTGGGTGTTGCGACTCTTATCCCTGATGAAGTCAGTTGCACTCCACTGGAATGAACGGACAGCAAGGTGCTCTTAGTGCCATGCAGAGAAAGGACTCAGTAAGGCAGTTGGCTTGCATCTGAGCTCCCAAGATCGGCATAAACTTCTGGCTGCGTTGCAATTCCAAAACATCTTAGTTTCATGATGTCAGCAAGTATAATGGTACCATAATATCTGGAAATGCAGATTAGGTTGTGGATGATCAATTTACACAGATTCTCTGTGTGCTTTGCCAACTATCATTTTTTTTCACTAGTGTAGCACCAGCTAGGGAAATAACTAAGTGAGGAAAACTACTTTGGCTACTAAAATACAAGTAACATATCCCTTCCTGGTTGTCATTTCTGTCTGTCTGTCTGTCTGTCTGTCTGTCTTTTTTTTTTTTTTTTTTGCATCTTTTGCAAAAGAAACGTAGTTGGGGGATAAAAAAGGTCCACCAGAGGTGCCCAGAAATACTCTTGGGAGCACAGCTTTTACTGAAGAAGCACAAAAGCTTTGCTCAGCATATCCCAAGCTTAGGAAGAAAGATCCCATTTGATGTCCAAAGCTGCCTCGTGTCGTGATCTTGACCTCCACAACCAGGCTATGGGATCCATTTGGAATTTTAGATCTTTGGGTTACGAGTGAACACGGTTCTCACCTAGGGTTCTGCTGAACTGGGACCTTACTTATAGTAGCATTTCCTAGTTCCCCAGTTCTACCTTAAGCATATCAATAAGAAGCTGTTCATTGGATTGGGGCTTTGGGGTTGGTTACATATATGTTGCCTCCAAACAGGTATAGCCCCTTTTTATTAGGGAAATAGACACAGCCCTGGAGAAATGAAATGGTTTAGATGGAATCTGAAGTGATGTTCTTCCTTGCACACAGAAGAAACACAACTGCCCAGCATTGCTTCTTACAGTTGGAAATGGTGACAGTTACGGCATTTGGGTTTTGGAAGGAGGGAAAATGGGCAGAAGCATTGTCTCTATTTTAGAATCCCATTTCTTTAAAGGTGGTGCTGTAGGTCTTCCACAGACCCCCTTGTTACCCTATGTAATTTCTACCCCAGTAATAACTTGGAGGCTTCGTCAGAAGGGGTCAGATATGACAGAAGAAGGGAAAGGAAAAAGGCATTGGGAAATTATCTCTCCTAGATAATAAGATTAATATTGGCTTTATTGGGCTGGGTGTCTCTTAATTTTTCATATCAATGTTTCCTCCTCTCTGAAATACCTAACGTAATTCTATAACCCATTCTCTGGATGGATTTTGTGCTTGGGTGGAATGCTGTGTTGGGAAAATGTCTCATTATTGCTTCCTGATTACAGGCTGCAGTAATTTTTGTCTTTCTGTACAGGATTCCAGCCACCCTGGTGGCGGTGGGAGCTTCAAGGGGAGGCTGGTGGGGGAGGGAAAGGGAAGTACTGGTACTAGTACTAGAGGGCTCTGACTTGATAATAGCAATCACAAAGGTAAGCACTTCAAAGCTATAATAGCTGGGAAGGACCCTTGAGGCCATCAGGTTGTGCCTCCTGTTGTGTACAGAAATCCAAATAAATGCAAGCTTGGCAAAACGACTGTTCTGGTCTCTCCTTCCTCTCAAAAATCCCTGTACCATTCGAAGAGTCTATTCTAATGCAGTTTTACTCCTCAGATTCAGCCCAATTTTGCATTCTTTGTTTTCAGGCACTCCTCTCTTGTTTCCAAACAGTTGAAATTTGTTGTCAGATGGGATGATGATTGGAAAACCAATTCACAGAACAGATGCGTAAAAGGTCCACAGAACCATAAAATGACACAATTGCAAAAGTTAGAAGGAGCCGTTAGGCAATTAAATTCAGCCCACGGCTTAGCACAGGAATCTGAAGCACACCTGTCAGATGGCTGTCTAAACGCACCTTGAAGATATCTATGAAGCGGAGTCCACCATCTCTGTGGGTCACTGGTTACATTGTTGACCTGTTCTTGGAAGTTCTTCCAACGTTCAGAAATTGGATTTTTCAATGGGTTCTTTAGTTTATGTAGTCAGGTTTTCAACTATCCAGGTGGAAGAACCTCAATTTCTGAAGTAGAGTTTGACTCAATAACTGATGAATTATGTGCAAGATGTCTATGAAAGTATACTCTAGAGAAAACTGCTGGAGAGGGGGAAGGGGAAGGAAATGCATGCATTACCCAATAAGCAAGACCTAGCTACATCCAAATTGATTGGGAATGATGATGGGTTTTTCTCCTGGAGATCCCTTTGAGGAAGCATCCCTTTCTTTCTCCCCCAGTCTGCGTGGAGCCTCTCCTTGGAGTGCCATCCCTGACAGCGCCGTGGGTCCTGCATTCTTCCGGGGATCCCTGCAAGTACAATATATGCCTCAGGATACTTTCCTGAAGCTCGAGGTAAGTTGTCGATTATTTTTCAGAGCCATAAGAAGAGATGTGTGGATGTAGGAGAACCTGCCCATGATTGTGTTGAACCACAGGTGGTGTATTATGGTACTAGAGGCAGCAGAGGCTAACTTGCACCCCTACTCTGTAGAGTTATACAAATCAGAATATAAGTATGATTGGATATAGCAAAATAATTGATTGGTTATACACACTTCATGTGTTGAGTGAGGTCAGTGAGAGAATTAGGGCAGAGCTATGTGGTAGTGGGGGCAGCACGGCAGAAAATGGTGCATTTGAGACAATATTTCATGAACATAGTTTGCTTCTAGGGAGTTACTTTTATGGGATCCTTTTATACTGGCCTCTGCTGGCTTCTAGTATCTTTTTTCCAGCTTTATCAACATTCTTAGCCTTCTAAAGTTTTATGGATTCTTTCTCAATCACTGTGAAGGTCATTAGAGATAAGTTTTTTGTTGTGTTTCACTTGTCCAAACCGGCAATATACTTTCTCCTACATAGAGATAGGTGCTAGGACAGGAAGGGAACACAAACCCACTTCATTGGCAAAGATCCCGGGGCCCTGCAGTCATACAAGAATGATTCCTTTAGGTTAGCAGGAACTTTCATTTGTCCTCATACAACATCATGGGTTGGGAAATTGACATGAGAGCCTGTAGCTGGCTTGAACATGCCTTGTGTTCATCATTCAGAAGGACTGTCAACACAGTTCTGTCTGGATTTAAGCCTGCATCATAGATGAAACTGCCATAATTGCGCATCATTTCGTGTGGCCTATCGGCATTCTATGGAGGCAGGGATTGGGAGAGAGGAAACAATTGGACGACAAATTCTATATTTTAAGTTAGTTTTCTTTCCGCATAGTTGAGATTGATCTACTGTTTAGTTAGATGCAATGTGTTGATGATGGTCTAAAAGGTGTGCTTCACTCAGAATACTTACTTCTAATAATGAATGTGCATTTGTCTTTCTCCCCCCCCCTCCTCCTCCTCCTCCAGTTTTTGCAGCAGGAATAGAAAAATATGTGCAGGACCTCTAGGCCCACTGCAGTGTTTTCTTAAACTTGGCATATTGGGTGTGATTCTCAGAACATTTCATTATTAAGGAACAATAGTTACCTGTAAGAGCGCTAGATACATTGTGGAATGCCTACATCTTGCACCCTTGTAGTGTGATGCCTTTTTTGTTTCTCAGGGCTGGGAAAAGGGAGTTGTATTTGTCAATGGTCAGAACCTTGGTCGCTACTGGAACATTGGTCCTCAGGAAACACTCTACCTCCCAGGAACATGGCTCCAACAAGGGTTCAATGAAGTGAGTTGCTTGATTTGAATCACATTCTCTTTCTTTTCATGTCTCTGAGTATACCCAGAGTCCATCAGATGTGTCATAAACTAGGTAAAGGTAAAGGTTTCCCTTGACATTAAGTCCAGTCGTGTCCGACTCTAGGGGGCGGTGCTCATCTCCGTTTCAAAGCCGAAGAGCCGGCATTTGTCCGTAGACACTTGCTCCGTGGTCATGTGGCCGGCATGACTAAACAGAACGCCGTTACCTGCCCGCCGAAGCGGTACCTATTAATCTACTCACATTTGCATGTTTTCGAACTGCTAGGTTGGCAGTGTCATAAACTACCTTGGCATAAAATGGTGCACTTTCCAAGTAAGCCTTTAGCACTTTTTGACTTTCAGGTTTCATTCTGAGAGGGCTTCAGTTTGAAAAACTAAGCCTTTAAACCCGCCTTTCTCAACCTTTTGTCCCTGGAGGAACCCTTGAAATATTGTTCAGGCCTGGGGGAACCCCTGCACATTCAGGCTCAACTATAGGCCAGAAATTCCAGAATAATTATATTCGTTTCATGGGTAGGTCTGTATATATGCATCAACAGTGTTCTTAAACTAAAAATAAAGAATGAAACTTGCCTCTTTAATGTGAAGTTGCCTGAATTTGAAATATTTTTTTAAATAAATCATGGTCTCCCAAGGAAACCCTAGTGACCTCTCGTGGAACCCTAGGGTTCCACGGAACCCTGGTGGAGAAACCCTGCTTTAAACATATACACATTAACACACACACACACACACAAGACATTATGGCATGTAAATAGTGTTTGTGTGAGCAACTAGTATGTGCATTTCTGTATAGACCTTTAAGAACAAATAAGCACTGTTGTTGAAGTAGTATGAAATCTACTTAAGATGGGAAAAACAACAAACTAAAACTGAAATACTTGTCATTCATCACCCATAAGTAAACTTCCTCTTGACTCTATGGATGTATGTTTCATTTATTCAGGGGTGTGCAGAATTGACAAAAAAAAATGTATTCTTTCATCTGAGCAAGGTTGTTCCTTTTCTTCTTGTTTCTTCTCCAGATCATTGTGTTTGAAGAGCATCTTGGAGGCCGTATCATCCATTCCACAGATTTGGCCTTCTTGGGAAGGGTTCAGTACGTGGTCTGAGCTCTTCCTGATTGCTCCACCTCTACTGGTAGTAATGGTTAAGGTTATGCTTCTTAACTGATTGTGGGAGTCCAAAGTGTCTGGATGCAGACCTTCCTCCCTCTCATTGTGAAAACTATCCTTATATTTTCTAGTTATGGGTGGCGTTTGGGCAGTGAAGGCCCACCTTGTGAGTTAATTTAGGAGGTTGACTAAGAGTTCGTGAAGAAAGAAAGAAACCCAGATAGCTAGGAATGTTCTCCTAAAGGAATTCAACTTTACTACTGGTTCTCTTGTCCTGTAACACTAAATGCTAAGGACCTGACAAGGGAATGAATGTGCAGAAGCCGTCAGGGATCGACTGGATTTAAACAGCTGATCTGCAATGGTTTGACTTGAATCAGCCTTTGTGTTTGTGGCTGGAAAAGGAACATTCCCTTTTGCACCTCTAGTAGTCAGTGACAGGGCTTTTAAGGCCATTGAAGCTGCCAGTCTTAGGTACCTGATTTGGTCATGAGACAGGCTGTGAAGGAGTGTAATTTTTACACCTTTGCATTAATTTAGCCGTTAAATCCAGATCTTTATGGTTATAGAAAGACACTAGGAACACCAAGTTTGGGCACTTAATGCCAGCAACTGATGGGGAGTTCCATGCAAGCCATATGGAAATGAATGGAGATTGCATTTTGGTGACATGTAGTGGATTTGGGGGGCTTGGAGTTGGGCTTCATGCAAGCTACACAGAACACCTGTAACATCCGAAGGCCCTTGCCACGTGGATTGCTCTTGCAGCTCTCCCCAACACCACCACAAGTTCTTGCGGTCACAAATAATAAGGTGTGAGTGCTGGGCCAGGGGGGTGGGGTGGGGATGTACGTCTGCATCAAGACTTCACATGCGCTAACCTGGCGCTAAACTTTAGAAGCACCACCTCGAGCAGTCACAGGCAGGAGAAAGCTGCAATGCCAGCCCCTACTTGTATAGACCCCACCCCCAAAGACAAACTAAAAACGGTGCTGTTTCAGAAAATAAATACGTCCAGCAAAACAAAACCTTCACATAATGTTACCCAACTATGTTGGGATTCCGTGCAGTATGCATCAGACATCTCCAACACGGTGCCCCCTGAGTGTATTGGGACTGCAGCTCTTGGAATGCCCAGCCACTGTGCCTTTCTAGAATGGACCACATAGGGGACATTTGTCCCCGTCCATACAGAGGCTCCACTCTGGAGATAATCCTCAGATCATGACTGTCTGTGTTGAGGCTCAACTCAGCCATGTCTCCTGCTTCTGCTGGAGGTTCATCCTGAGAGAGGATGGTCTGCTTCTGTGCATTTTTGAAAGGAGGGACTGGATCTGTTTTAAAAATGACCCTTTTCAAGCTTCTAAAAAAGGGAAAAGGGAGCATAGATCCTTTCCCCAGTGTGATGCCCTCCAGTGTTTTGAGGTACAACATCTTTGATCCCAGAAGGCCAGTGGATGATGGATCTTGTATCCCCAACCTTGAGGGAAGCACAGGGTGGAAGAAGCTGGTGTAAGCAATAAACTTCCGTCTCTGTATCCTAATTTCTTTTTCTCCTTTCAGCGTTAGTCAAGACCTCCGTTTCCCTTTTGGAGCCAAATGCTGTAATAGCTGTGGGCATAACTGGTGTCCGATGTCCTCCTAGAACTCACCTGCAATTGGTTGCGTATTGCAGGCACACCCAGACCCACCCACCCACCCAAAGCAAATTTGCTTTTCTAGGCATTGCTCAGGTCAGCCGTCAAGGTACAATTTAGTCATAATTCTGCCCCCCCCCCTTTATAGTATGGCCCTCTAGCAATTGCAGTCACCAGAGATGTTGAGGGGCTTCTGGCTGTTAAAATAAAAACATGGAGAATAGTGCAGCTGTAAAAAGAGAAGCTGGGGATGGGGGGGAAAGGGGTACGCCCCTTCCACCTGTTCTGTGCTCTGCAATTCACATGCATCCTGGTATCAAAAAATGTGAAGCTTCTGTCGCCTCCCGAGCTCACAGCCTGCCATCCGCCGTGTGCTTCTTTGCAAAAATGGGAGGAAATCAGGATGAATCATTGTGATTTTCTCTTTTGTCTATGATTTACTGCAGCCTGGCAGAGTTGTAGTCATAAAATGGAGGAGGGAGGGGGGGAGACACACCAGCGGAAGAAATTGCAATTGGAAAGAAGTGCTGCACCAAAGTTATTTTTTAAAAAAAAAATGAATGAATGAATAACTGCCTCTCAATTCCCCTTTAATCAAAGGTTAGGCTGGTGTTTTGTTTTGAAAGCCTGTGTCTAAATTCTGTATTGTTGGATGCGAATTTTACTCAAATGCTGTTCTCTCTCCCCACCGACAGTAACCGAGTTTTTGAGTTTTTTCATAAAGTCGTATTAAGGCCCAGTTGGTTTGTTGGTTGGTTTTTTTCCTGTGACTGGTTTGCTAAACATTGGTATAAATGGAAAAAGAAAAAAGAAAATATGTCTCTATTATTATTATTTATTGTTACCGTTATCATTTCCCCTATCACAAGAGGCCTGCCATTAGTCCCAAGCACTATTTGAGTCCATGCTGCATAAGCATCTTTCTCACTCAAGTTAAAGATTAAAAAAATAACTCTATTTTTTGCTGTACAAGATTACATTCCTTTCCTTTCAGCCAGAAGATAGAATTGTGCTTTGTATTTTAAAATTTATATATATCTAAAGGAAAGCCAAAAATAGTGTGTCGGTTACTGAGGGGGGGGGGAGAAAAGATCAGGATCCAGTATTAAGAGGCAGTTTTTAAAAAGAAATCTTGGCTGCCATAATTGATGGTTCTGTCTTTGATCTGTTCAGCAGGAGATCAATGTCAGCAAGAGGCACGGATGCTGGCTTTCCTTAAACCTCTCCCCTCCATCTTCATGTGTGGCTTTAAACACATGGGAGGGCATAGCGTGGTTTAATTAATTTCTGCTCTGCTGAAGTTTTGGCTATTACTCCAGAGCAGGACAGAATCGGAAGACAGCAGCATCACTCTTAGCAGCAGGCTCATGCATATCCCTCATTATGCAATCCTCAGATCTTTGAATCCACATCATTTCGGTACGTACCACGAAAATAGCACTCGTTAGTAGTCCAGGGCGTGTAGCCGGGTATCATGTTTTGATA
The DNA here is from genome assembly GCF_035149785.1 of Candoia aspera. Taxonomy (NCBI): domain Eukaryota; kingdom Metazoa; phylum Chordata; class Lepidosauria; order Squamata; family Candoiidae; genus Candoia; species Candoia aspera. The sequence goes on along the minus strand of NC_086161.1, from coordinate 5,851,891 downwards.
TTCATTCCCTTCTGTATCGTTTCTTCCATGCATCAGTTTGCCTTTTGCTCAGAATAAACTGAAAGAACTGTGCCACTGAATTTCAGGCCCCCTTTAGAATATCAGCAGATACATTTTTGAGTGCACCTTCCTGTATGTAGGACACTAAGCACAGAAAGAGGCTCTGTGTATCACTCTTTATGAGCTATCTTACTATAGGAGGTGTGTGAGAGAGAAGGACAATAAAAATCATCAATATGAAATGATGGATTTTGACATCTCATTCAGTCTAGGACTGTGTTTTTCAACCCCAGCTTCTTTAAGCTGTGTGGACTTCAACTCCCAGAATTCCCCATGATATCTGGGGAATTCTGGGAGTTGAAGTCCATACAGCTTAAAGTTGCTGCGGTTGAGAAATACTGGTCTAGGGTGTTACAGTGTGCATCAATTTCCATCCTAATTTTCCTGATCTAGCACCTATAGCAGATCATTGGTGGCTAATCAGTATACTGTGGCTTTGCCCCATGTTCCCAAGCTCCCACTGGTTTTTCGACCATCTCATCAGTATCCATCAGAGTTTGGTCAAAATGATAAAAGGGCGCACTGTGCCTAGCCTGGTAATGAAACATCTGCAGGAAACCAAGAACCCAACACGTTCCACTACATGATGCCCCGTGCAGATGCCTCCGACCCTGCTAGTCATAATCCAACTGAGTAGCATGATCTCTACAGAACCTTTGCCAGTCAACTCATGGTTGGTTGGTTGGTTTTTTCCTTATTATCAGAACAGCTGTAGCTTTGAGTTCTGCAGCTTTGGCCTCAGGTGGAATTCCCAACCCCTCTCTGATCCATGAAGTTGACTTTCTGCTGAAATAAATGTCTTGTTTCTTGAGTGATATATGAAGGTGGGATCAGCCCTGTGAGTGGCTTTGCTGAGATATGGCCTGATACAGTTTGGGCTCCTGCATGTGGCAGCTCCTGGCTTGGCTTGGTAGCTAAGGACAGTCAGGTCTGGTTAATAATTGGGAGACCACACAGAAATCCTAGAGCTGTAGGCTATACCGGAAAGTCAAAAAACATGCTGGGAGAAGGCAGGGGCAAACCACTTCTGTCCTGTTGCCAAGAAAGCTGCATGGAGGTGTCCCTGAAGTTGCCAGGGATCCTGTCTGACTCAAAGGAAACTTCCCTTTCTAATGCTTTGCACCACACAGGAGGTCACCCAAAACTACTGCACCCCACTGAAGTCAAGGAAAATTCATCTAGGTGGGAAGAAGGGAACAAGGTGGCTGTTTGCTAGCTTACAACATGCTCGCTTTCTTCTTTTAAACCCATCCCTTGCTGTCCTTTGGCCAGGCGCTTCCTTCTCTGAATCCCAGAGAGGATACATTTAAGAACAGAAGTGCCCTGATCAACAGGTTGGGCAAACTGATGAGGATCAAAAAGATGGCTCTTGTTCTTACTGGCTTCAGTGGGGGACACAGACCTCATTTTGGAGCCTGGGGTCCTGAAAGAGGTCTTTCCAAGTGGATTTCCTTTCTTGGGCATTGCCCACATTTCACTGATGGCCCTCAGTGAGTCCCACACCTCCATCACTAGGCTTTTTGTTTTGCTGTTTTTTATTGTTACTTTATTTTATTGGATTGTCTCCAGAAGGTCAGGCATACGTGGGCTAGTTTTTTTTTTAATACTTGTTTATTAATTTATTTATCTCCCTTTTTCTCCATTCAAGAACCCAAGCTGCTCTCTGGTTTGTGGGGCAACTCGGCTTGGTGGTTCTCCTCTTGTTGACCAAGGGCCCAGTTGGGGTCTGGAATCGGGGTGCTTGGCTCCATGAGTGGGAATGGGCTGCAAATAAAAAGAATGGGCTTCAGTGTCCCGTTTTGCTGCAGTTCAGCAGCAGCATTCTTAACTTTCTTCCAACACAAACCCTCGTTTATATCTTAAGATGTCTCGGGCCAGAGCTACTTGTTAAATGAAACACGTGGCGGCCACTGGAAGTGTTATGCGCCTGCCTTATGTCCTGCTGCTGTGTTTAGTACAGCATAGCTTGATACGACAGTGCTAAGCATGGCTTTCTCCCTCCCCATTGGAATCTTTCACTTTTTAGCATCATGCTCAACATGAGTTATGCTAAACATTTCAGAAGAAAGAGAGACGGATGACTACTATTTTGAGCAGCTGCCCCAAGTTTGGGTCAGATTCAAATTCTTCCTCCTGAGTCCTGCTTAGGGTGAATTTGGACCTCCAGAGTACCAAATGCCATTAGGCCAAGGGCTGTTATTTACCAGTGCACCAGGGCCGTACCTGCTAACATCGTTCCCGGCTTTGCAGCATGATGTCAGATTTCCACATTGGGGTCTGTGAAGCCTTTCTTTCCCTCGTTCACCAGCACGGGTTTCTCTGTCCTTGTGTGCCAGACGAGAATCTGGATCGAAGAAGAAGAATAGGTCGTCAGTCCCTCAGTCTTCTTGCTTTACTCAAGCAAGGGCATAGCTAGCTACATTCTCCAGAGGCAAATGGTGCATCTCCAGGGCTTAAAGCAAATCAGAGAAAAACATGGTGGGATTCTTCTTGTCTCGGCTAGAGAAACAATGTGGACAAAAATAGTGCTGGATCTCAAGATGTTCCCAAGGCATGCTTCTTGACCTAACTTCTGCTGACTCCCATAATTTCAAGTGGTGGCCATGCTGGCTGAGGAATTAGAAAAAATTGGTCCAGGGTATTCAGATTAGGTATGGTTGGATTAATGCATCTCCCCTAAAAAGCACTTAGACACCCTTGGTTTTCCTTCAAGATATCAGTTGGGTTCATGCTTACTAATTGTGACTAAGCATGCTCTGCAAAACAGCGATGCATATACTTCCTTGCCCATTCCTGGTTTCCTTTCATCCTGCCCAGCCCTTTTACTAATCTCTAACGGTGCAAAACAAGAGCTTTTTTTTTTTTTAAAGGATGGAATCTAAACCAGTCCAAACAATCCATGATCACTTTGCTTTTCTGGAGGACTGGCTGGTGCACCTATCGTACTAAGCCGTAATGTGGTAGTTTGGCTCAGGGTGTGGTGGGAATCCAGATATTGCTGCTTGCAAGCCATGACTTACAGCAGCCGTGTTAAGAAGCACATGATTAAATGAGGCATTGCCTAAAGCAAAGCATGAGTCTAAATATGTTTTATTGTACTGGAGGAATTGAATCAAAGCTCCCTTCGTCTCCAGTACAGCTCACCTGGTCACTGGTGTGCAACAAACTAGGAGATTACCAGGGTAAGAAACATTACATACAAACGCCACTTGCCTTTCGTCAGGAGACTAGCAAAGCTTTCCAGTGGGTTATCAGCCCCATTCACCCATCCCTCAACAAGGTATTCAAAGGCTAACCGTGTAATCTGTAAACCAACAAAGCAGGTGCATCTCCTAAGCACAGCCCTCCGAGCTTCCTGACTGCTCACAGCCTTCTTCTGCTGGTGGCCCCAGATGTGAAATGACCGAAAAAGGACCACATCGAGCAGCTGGGCTCTCACTTGCCAAACCCTCTTATACCTCTCATACCCGAAGCACTTGTGGTTTGGCGGGTCACACCAATTTGATTAATTCCTACTGCTCATCTAATTACACTCTCACCTACTGGTCTGTGGCATTGAATGCCGCCTCTCCAATTACAGGAGCTGTTGGAACCATTATCTTAGTTATTAAAACAGAAGGAGGGTACTGTAATTGCCAGCTCTCCAACGGGCTGTCACATCTAAATCTTTCTTTGGGCTGCCAAACCCATCGGTGCTGGCGACCAAAAGGAGATCTAGAAAGAAGGGGGGATCAAAACCACTAAGGTGGCCACCTGAATCTCCCCCTCCCCCAAAAGCAGTACTGGACCGATGACTTTGGTGGAGATTGGGAAGTCCCCTTTGGCCCAGGGTTGTGGGGGGAGACTTCACATAGAAGCCATATATTTCTACAGTTTGGTTTTATAGGTAGAACATCTGTACAGGAGGCTGGCAGTTGGAACAGACATGTAGGAGCAACAGCTGCCAACTAGCAAATCAGCTTAGCAGCAGGAATATCTTTTCCACCAACATCTGCAAAGCCCAGAACTTCACTACTCCTTGGCCTGAGTGCCCCTTTTCCTGGGCTCTTGATAGCTGCTGCTGACCAGGTGGATGGTGCAGTCCTCCAGACAGACACCTCCAGCACCTTTTCAGCTCTTCCTTGTCATTCTCCTTACCTTGCCATGGGTCTTGTTGCCACAGCAACGAACAGCATGCTATCGACCCTGTTTTGCATTTAGAGACACGGGTTGGCTTTTGCCTAGTTGGAGAGAGCTGTTCTGCTTCCAGGCGTGAAAAGCTGGGCTTCTCATTAGCCTGTCAAGCAGTATCCTACTGTTTCTCAATTTTGAGTATTTGAGCTCGGGTTCCCCTCTTCTCCAGTTCCAAGTGGCAACCCAAGGAGTTAATCCTCAAGAGGATTATACTTGCACACTGCTGTAGAAGGGCAGGCAAGTGTGGCGAGTGTCTCACTTTATAGAGGACCAAGATATGAGCAAGGGAAGAGCTTGGGGGTTCCTCCTCCACTTCAGCTGAACCCTAGAGAATATTTGGTCCTTGAAAATAAGAATACAATTGACCATGAATATTCCTTATAGCTAAAAATGGAGGGTCGAGGAGGCTTTAAAAGATGGAGCATGGTAGCCAGGACATAAATGCAGATAGTCCAGGATGACAACAGTAAGGAGAAGTTAAACATTTACCTTCTCAGTCCACCAGCTGCATTTCCAGGGGTATGTAATTGAGTGTTTCATTGTGAGGTGAGATAAAATGAAACATTGCAAATTGCCCCTGAATAGAAAGAGTATTTAAACACACACGCACACACACACTTGGACACATGTTGGAAAGGTACTCAATACATCACTTTGCCTTGAGCCTTGGAGGTGCCACACCTCACTTGGGCGGCGCATGAGAACATGAACGGGCTGAAGAAGCAGCCAAACTGAAGTAGTGGGGCTATTCCGAACCTGCTCTGCACAAAAGTTCTCCAAGTCAACCGTCTTCAGGCTAGGTCTGGAGGGCTGTGGTTCTCCAGCATGCAGTTTCCTCCGGAGAAACCAACTTATGTAAAAGCCATCCCGCTGCTCTGAATGTCCGCCCCCCAAAGGCAGCCGTACCTTAGTGCAATTGGCAGCTTTCGGCTCGAGGTCATTCAGGGTAACCAGCTCTCGGAGCAGGCTGCTCTCTTGGTAGCCCCCCTTCACCCCTCGCAGTTTGAAGTAAGCCTGAGGTCGCTGGAGGATTAGCCTGAGGTTGACAGCAAAGCCTGCCATGTCGATAGCAAACGGCCGGTGGGGGTCAAAGACTGTCTTCCATCCGTACACCTTCCCAGCAGCATTGACCTTGGGGGACTCGTACCGCAAGCCTCCCACGAAGGCCACCGGCCAGACAGACACTCTCCGGGTGGTCCGCATCTGGAAACAAGGGGAGGAGAGAGAGGAAAGCCACACAGTGACAGAGCATCCCTTGGATTGGGTCAATGGAGAGGATGTTGTTGTGAGCATGATTGGGGAACAGAGGAACATCTCTTTCTCTCTGATCTCTCTGACAGCTGGAGCACAAGCTCTTCCCCAAGGTGATTTTCTCAAGAGGTTCCTAAGTCCCGTCATCCCCAGACAGCATAATAGCTGGGCTTGCTGGGCACTAGAGTGGGGAAGCCTAGCTAAAGCTGCCCTAGATGCTCACACATGTCTTGGATAAGAAGAACAGTCATATCTCTTGAGTTTACAGGTAGTCCTTGACTTAGTCCTCAGATTAGGACTGGGGGAAACCCAGGATCTAGTCCACCTTCAGCCACAGAATCTCCCTTTGGGCCAGTCACTCTCTTGCAATCCAACTATCTCACAGCATCGTGGCGGTGGTGAAAAATTGAAGGACCTAGCAAGATGTATGCCACTCTGAGCTCTTGAATGAAAGGCAGGGTATCAGTCTAACAAATGCATAAATAAGATGCACTCTTCCACATTCAGGCAGAAGCAATACAGGACTGGACTGTGTGGCTGTTCTACCTCCACCAGCTACAATTCTCATCACCAGCACTCCTTGAATTTGCTGAAGCAGGGGAAGAAGGAGCTACCCAGAACTGGCTCCTACAAATGAACACATGAAGAAAGGATTTGGGGTGTGTGAGAGGGATAGCACCCTGAACTAGAACCTCTAGAACCCTTCAACAGAAGCTCTCCATCAGGATCACTAGAGGCAGCTTGCTCTTCTTTCTTCCACCCAAGGTGGGAGCTCTCTCCACACAAAAGGTTTTGCTACTACTGCAGATCCTTTTTGCTCATCTCTGCTCTTGACCTGTCTTTCATCATTATTAATTACTATAAGGGAAACCAAAAGAGCTCATGGTGCTTGCCCTCTTGCATAATACACTTACTAACAGCTCTCACCACTCATGGGGGCAGGAGGACATAGATTAATAAAGTTGCACCATAGCAGGCCTTCCTTGCTCCTAGTTCTTGATGCAGCCCAGCAGTGGAAGGAAGGAGGAATGAAGACCCCAAGAAATGCAACTCCCTCACGGACAAGCACCGACAGCAACTGAAGTCTACCCCAAAGGCCTAAAAGTGGATTTTAGATTCAGAATTATCCTTTTAGCTTATACCCTGCATCAACAGCATCCTTGATATTGGATGATGATGATGATGATGATGATGATGATGATGATGATGATGACGACGACAACGACAACGACAACGACCAGGGCTCTCTGAGTAGATGGCAAAATTACTTAAAGCAGTATACCTTTTAATTAACAACAATTTGGAAAACCAGTTAGAAGTGATAAAACACATTAATAGATAAGCCTAGGAGGCAGGTGGGCAGAATAGGAAAGCCACCATCCCAAACTAACCTGGTTACTTAAAACTGTGAGCCCAACTCTTTTGCCCTTCATTAACAGAGATCCAGGTGTCCTCTAAAGGTGTTGTTGGGAAGTTGGTATTTTTGGGGAGCACGTCCTTCAAGGTGATAGTGTGCTTTCTTGAGCAGATTTGCATAAATGTAGGATTAATCATGGTAAATTCCACAGAAGGATAATGCAACCCAGAGTGGCAAGATTGTGAGCAGCTGGGATGATCCAGGTGCTGCTCTCTGTTGACAGCTCATTTCAAGAACACTAATGCCTGCCCTTTAAGCTGGACAAAGATCTTCAAATACAGGATGTCTTCAAACTCAATCATCTGTTCTTTGAACAGAAGATTGTCCTCTACAAAAGTGAGGGCAGGGGGAGGCCTGGCTAACATGACTAGAGAGAAACCACTGGATTCCTAAAATGTTCAGCAGGACCCAGTAGTGGGTCAAGACACAGCACATTGCTGGTGAGTTCAGACTCAACTCTCATCCTTGCCAAGGAATGATCATGAGCCTACCAACCGTTAAACAAGGCATCCAGAACATTCTTCCAGGAGCGTTGTTGAAGGCAATCAGAAAGTGGAGACGATGTCTACCTGTTCTACTGTTCTACAGCTATGCGCTTCTGATACCAGTATTGCAGTTTGGAGAAACAGGCTGCACACAGAGCAACTCTGGTGTGTACATTGACACCTGCATAGGATTCCTGCTCCCTCTATCATTCTTAATTCTGCCTTTGGTGAACCAAGAGGTAAGTGTGGTTAGCCTGTGCCAATAACACTTAAGCTCTGTCAAAAGCAATTGGTAGCTGGAGTAATATATCAAAAGCTCAGCCTTTACAGCTGTGTCAACAGACTTGATATTCCAGAATCCCCAGCTGTCTCTGGTGCCTCCTAAAACAAGAGCTTGCAACTTGTGCTTCTCTGCAAATCTTCAGAAACGGCTTTCCAGCCCCCTCTAGGAATTGCTCCCAAATTGTGATTGTTCATGTGGCAAAAGGGGGAAATATTAAATATATGAGGATAATCATTTGCCCCCCTTCTGTTGGCATTGATTAGGACCCAGGAGGCAGACCGTCAGCTCCACTCTCAGCCAGGAGAGCACCCTGATTTTTGCCTGCATCAGAAGCTTATTGTCGCAAGGAGAGAATTGAAGGAGAACAATGTACACTGCCTTGACTCCAGAGAAAAAAATATATAAAGCCTGTACCTCGAACAAACCATATCTGAATGCAATTTCAACCTAAATGTTTTATTTGTCCTGACTGTGCCCATTTGCTGTGCCATATGGAACATGTGGAACATGGCACACCACTCACATGACACCACTAGTATGGCAAGGGTGGTGCTGTTGATGTTCAGTCTGTGTCCACACCTGCTTCTGTAAATTAGCCTTATTTCCGGTCATTAAACCTGGCATTATTTCCTGGCCAGTTCCAAATCTATCTATTTGTCCCCCTCTCAGCTCCTTTTCCTGTCTTCAGACTGCCGTTCTGGGCATTTTTTAAAAAAAAAGCCAGCCTGGACTCCATACTTTGACAACAGGCGACATTTCATTTGCCTGCATTTAAATTAATTAACTTTACAACGTTGTTGAAAATGACTTAATTTATAAAAATCCTCAGGGAAAGGAATGCGTCATGTGCTGTGGTGTATAAAAGCTCTTATACGCTGCTGGCAGTGAATCAGAGTTAGTATTCTTTAATGGCAGTTATATGCAAATAAGCAATTATTGGAGGGGTGGGGTGGGTTGCTGCTTCATGTGCCTCCCAGAAGACTTAAAAAAAAAAAAAAAGCCAGAACAGAAACACAACCTCATATTTAGGCAACTTTCAAGGCCTTGAATTCTGGCATCAGCTTCTATTTATAAAGGAATTGTGCACAATCTCATTTCTATTGGAACAGGTGCCACTGGAAGTGAATTGGGGACTTTGACTCCCATAAAACTTCACAGGTGGGGAACACAAGCATCCAACACAATCTGCTAACATTTGATCAAAGCTTTGCCCCTGCCCCCTCAAAGAAAATCTGAAAGAAGGTACATCTTGGAAGTTCTGCACCAATAGTGGGGGTTGCATTAAAAAAAAAAAGTTTACATCAGGGAAATTTACAGTTTAAACATCTGCATTAGGGGAATTCAGGTGCCAGAGGATGAAAGCAGGGTGATTTGCATTTTTTTTTTAATCCGTGGACAATTTATAGGAACAGTTTGTCAATTAGGAGACGATAACAGGGAAAATGCCATATGTAATGAGGCATTGTAAATATAGACAGATATGAAATTATTATCTATAGGAAAAACATGTCAAAATGAATTCTACCCTACTGTTGCAGACAGCTAAGTGGGCAATTTTTTTTTAGTGCTCAGCATATCTCTAGCAGAGATTGAAACCTATTAAAAGATTATTTCAAATCTAGCATACTGAACTTCCCACTTCCCCTATAAATAACATCTTTTTCTCATTTGCTGCTTCTAAGGCTTGGAGTGTTTTCTCAGGACACATCTCAGATGCCACCTGTGAGTCCTTCCTAAAAAAATGACTTCCCTCTCTCTTTCATTCCCTGTATTATCAACATTTATTTTCAAACCTCCTTGGTTTAAGGGAACAAATTAGAGAAGAGTCTTAAGCTTATTTGCAGAGCACCTATTTTCTGTGCAGAAAAGACAGAGGTGCTTGACATCCAGAAAGCTTTGAAAAGATCTCTTGATGAGAAACCAGCCATTGCCAGCTGCCATGGTCATTAAGATTAGGCAAGACTTCCCCAACTTAATGCCCTTCATATCTGCTAGACTTCATTTTCCAGAATCCCAAGACAAATTTGACTGCAGCCAACAGTATGGCTTGTGAAATAAGACAGTTTCATGTAATCTCATCTAATTTCTTCCATCTTTCACCCCTCCTCCCCTTTTGTACAGAAACAGAAAACAATAATTCTCTCTCTTACAGTGAGAGGTCAAAAAGAGAGAGGAACTAGTCTCAATCCATCTGCAAGCCTCTTTGGAGCATCTGGCTGTCTATGTTGGGAAACTGGGTGTGAAATGAAATGGCCACTGGTATCATAAATGGGCTTTTAGAACCTCAGAGCTTGTGAAGGGAATAGAGGAAGAGGAAATTTCTGTAGATTAAAACCAAGCCTTCATCTATATAAATAATCTATATAAAGACCCAGCACTGAGTGTTGTGTTTTCACTTACCTTGAATCTCTTCTCTGCCATCTCATATTGGTGGAGAGGTCCACCAAGGCTTCCTAACAGAGGGGCATGATCCTAGTAGCAGCCTAGCTTAGCTGGCCAAGCAGCTGTCTGGGCATTCTTACCTCCTCAAAAAGTTCCAGGCTGTAGGTGTTATCATCATCCGCAAAGTATACAATCCCTGGCTGGCTGTTGTTTCTATTAAACGTCTCCCTCAGCCACCGTAGGGCCAGATTCCTTTGCATGGTTCCCCGAGGAATCCGGGGGTCCCGCATGTCCCCTCTCAGCTTGTAGTTGCGTGGGGTCTCCACATTGAGGTGGGTATAGTTCAGTCCAGTATCTCGCAAAAGCCGGGTGACAAGAGCAGTCCGACGTTGGGAGTCCTCCACCAAGATCCAGTGCAAGTTTGGGACATGCAAAAAAGTATTGGCCAACCGTGTCAGCTCCGCCTTTTGGACTGGCCGGCTGTAGGTAGGAGTGACCACGTGGATAGTGGGCAAGGCGTCCGACCAAGGAGGTGGGCGGGTGTAGACATACTCTGTCCTAACCACCTCCACAATGTCGCGGTCAGATAAGCAATACTCCTTAGAGTCCGAGCCTTGGGACAAGTCGCGACGGGTGTCCCCACCATCTTCTGTAGTAGAGAAGGAACAAGAAAATAACAGCTGAAGCAGCAAATAGATAAAAATAGCCTCTTGGCAGGTGTTGGGAAGGAGGAATAGAAAACAAGCTGAAGAGCAGAAGCCATCAGGAGAACAGGGGGGAAAGCAGGTAGATCGTATTTAATTGCACACCATCTTCTGCTGTGTCCTAAAACACTGACCTTTGCAACTGGTAACAAAAATCAAGGCATCTTCTACCCCTGTAGTTCCTTGATTCCCCTTGCAACTGTTCATTTCCTTGTGTCAATTACCAGTTCTTTGCATAAGGAAATCTGCCTTCTGATATTCTGGCAAAAGCAGTATATGTTGATGCTCCTTTATAAATAATTGCCCCCCTCCTCCTCCTCCTCCTCCATTTGTAGTTGGAGAAAAAAAAATAACTGTGGGGGAATACTATAATAATCAAGTCAAGTGGCTGAGAAAACAATGATGAACCTGAATAGAATCAATCAAACAGGGGTAAAAAGGGTTACTGCAAGGATGAACAACCTGGTGTGTTCCAAATGTTTTAAATTTGGAATTGTTGGTCATGAACATTGAGGCTGGTGGGAGTCGAAGCTGAAAATATCTGAAGGGCACCAGATTGAATGTTAGGGCTACTGGTTGGTTATTCATGCATGGGACAACTATCCAGAATGGTCAGGTGGTGTTTCTTCCCTAAGAAATATGGGCAGGCCTTTGGGGATCTCTGGTGTATTTTGAGGGAGGTGAGAGTCCTCCCTCTGAAAGGAAGGTGAAAGGTTGAAAAAGCAGAAAGCAAGAGAGGACAATTTTGGAAGACCAAACGGTAACAGAAGTTCCAGGTAGACACAGCCCAAAATGGGGGTGCAGCCAGCATGGTGAGCTGGTGTGAGCGATTCAGCCCCAATTTTGTAAAACGGACAAAGTAATTTGAGGAGAAAGCATTTTGTGAAATAGCTCTACCCTTACTGTGTTTCATTGATTCATTGCATTGATTCTCCAGCTTGTTTACTTGAAATCCTGAACGTGACTGGGATTGCATCAGATTAGATAAATGTAAATTGTATAGTTCAACTCTGTTCCCCCTCCTGCTCACATCTCCCCCCACTCCAAGTTACAGCATGTTACCTTTTGAGTCTGCTTTAAAATAACCAAGCTTGGTGTATGTGTGTGTCTCTGCGTGCAAGATATCTTTATTTATTTCCCCAGAAACATCATGAGATTGGAATATTGCATTTTGAAAGGAGCAAAACAAGTTCAATCAACACTGCTCTTTTCAGGCACCACTCTTTTTGCCCTATTTGTGTTTTTATAAAGAAATATAAGTATACAAGCATTGTTCGTCTCCAACTAAGGACACTGAATTTGCACTAACACCTAGGTGAATGGGGAACTGGGAAAACATGAACACATCATGTAGCACTCAATTATTTAAGGGGGCTCGATGAACAGTGCCATTAAATTTCCATTGCTTTTGTTTGTGCGCAAGATGAGAAGTGCATAATCCAAGATCTCATGATTAGAAGTGGCCCTGGAAGTTTATTCCCAGAATAATAATATTTAATATGATGGAATGAGTATATTATGGCATCTGTGGGAATTGCATGCACATAGCAAAGATAACCAGATTAGGTAAAGATTTAGTGACTTCATTCACATAATATACTAAAGTTGGTTAGGCCTGATTTTCTGATGGCTCAACATATTGTGTATATCCTGTCTGATTAGTTTATGAGTCAGTGTATTGTAGGAAACTTGTTAATTCTGTAAGCAAGTCAGGCACAGCCAGGGAATAATTACATTAAGTCTGTTTTTGCAATCCAATGTAATTTTAGTTAAAATTAATGAAAGTAATGCTGATTTTTCTCTGACCACTCTTCTTTGTTGTGGCCCACTCTTAAAAATGCAGCCCCTGGATGGACAAACAAATTGTGCACCTTTTTCTCAGACTATAGAACTCAAGAAATGGTGGTGTTTTCCCTACCAGGAAATCCTGGCAACTGCCATTTGACAAGGGCTAGATGTAGGATCAGCTGAAGTCTCTAGAAGAGCACACTCATTATTATTATACTTCTGACAACTCTTTAGGGAGATGAGAATAATCCAGTGCTTTCAGAAATACAACCCAGTTGCGCTCACCAAGTATTATGGTGGCATAGGTCACCAAATATGACCTATATCTGCAAAAAGGAAGCCCTGGGGAACCTTGTCTTTTTTCCCTACTACACTTGATCTTAGCCAAAAGGCTGAGAAGCAATTTGCAAGCTGGCTGCATGGTCCCCAAAAGAGTGGAAGATAAAGAAGGATGGGGAAACAGGTGTGAGTGTAGGGGTTGTCTGCTGGAGTTGACATCCATCTAATATGGATTGGAAAGTGGAGTGTACCGTACTGTACTTCTCTCTCTATAAAAAAGGTTAAAAAGAGGCAGCTCGTTGGAATAAGCCTAGGAAAAAGGAATATGGAAAATTCTAGGTACCAAGCTAGATATTTTGACTTCAGGACCATGGAGAGAGATATTATGGCTTGAATATCGAATACCGCAGTGCAGGACGAGAACAAGTGGCTGGATTTAATGACCAGACCAGCATGGACTTGTTGGAAGTTCTCATCTCCCCCAAAATGTTGCAGTTGATTGTAAAAAAGACATTTTGTTCTGGGTAGAAGCAGTGAGGGTTGGAGACTAAGGAGACAGGTTGGGAAATGCTCCCCAGGGTTTTCCTGTTGATCAGTGAGATGGATCTGTTTCACCTGTTGGAGTCAGAAAGCAGTGCATCTGTTGTGGATGATGGAGTCCATATGTGACCTGAAGTTAGCAATGATGCCTCTTCAGAGTTGCTGAGACTAGAGGCCTAATTTCTGAGACTTCCTGGCCATGAGCCATGATGGTATTTAAGGATGTGTGGCCTCTAGCCAGAATCTCTCTGACCAAAACAACTGGCTACCCCTGCTGTAGTGGAACATCCCTTAATGCTTTAGAAGTAATGGCCAGGACAAGCAGTAAAAGAAAAATATGGGGGGAAATGGACTTTGGCTATCAGACCATTGCTACAAAAGCCAATGTGAGATAAATATTTTATCTATAACCTAGCAAAAAGGTAGCAAGCAGAATACATTTCTAAGCAACTCAGAGCCAAGGACCCATCTACTCCAGAAGTCATGAAATGTGTGGAACAGTCACCTTAGAATATTAATAAATACAATACCCATATCAATCATCATCATCATCATCATCTATAATCCTTCAAGGAAAACATGGAAGAATGACAAGACTGGAACATCGTTGTAGTTGCAAACAATTAGCTAACATGTGACACACCCAAATTGAAAAGTCATTCATAAAAGATGAGTGTATAATAGTCCCACAAGTCTGTTCATTTTTAAAGGTCATTTTTTTTTTTAAAAGCACACACAGACAATACATTTATTCCTTCCAATGTATGTAACAGAAAAGATGAAATGATTCATGGAACTCTTTTGATCTGAACCTCAGTAACCCTACCAATTTTGATTCAACGTAATCAAGAAAGACAAAGAAATAGCTCCTCAGGGTTCCAAGATAAGAGTTTTGCCCTTAAATATTATTGCTTCCTTGGGGTTTATTTGCCAAGCTTCATCTACTTCTGTACAAATTTTTCCATACTGTAAAGTACGGTATAAGGATTTTTCGTCTGACTGCTACCATCTTCACACCTAGTGTGCTGTACTGGTTAAGGTGTCGGCATAGGACCTGGGAGACACAAGTTCAAGTCCACTGTCATTCATGGAAGGTTACTGAGTAGGGCCTGAATTTCAAATACTTGGGGCTTAAGACATCAGAAGAAGGAAGGCATTATTTTTGTACTTTGTTGGCCCATTGTTATCTGCTAGCAGTTGGAAAAAAATATACTAGGCAAGATGGAACTGTAATCCTGATCAACAAGTAGTAGAGGGAAGAAGATGTGATGGAGAAAATGTGTATGACCAGTGTCATACATTACACTGTAAGCCTGTGCTATGCTATGGTTTGGTTAACCATGGTTTGTTGAATAAGCTACAATTGGCTGTATTCACACATCTCACTAAACAAACCATATTATGGCTTAGCACAATGTGTAAACCCAGCCTATCCATAGCTTGTAAGCAAGAGGACCATATAGAAATACAAGATAGTAAGGGGAGTGATAGCAAGTTTCTCTGCACTGAGCCTTAAATGATGTTAAACTCCTCTGCAGCCTGTTTGGAAGCTTGCAAGACTGGCCATGATAGGAAATAGAATTCTGGACACCCATTAAGGTGACTCCGAGAAAATAATAACCATGGAACTGCTTAGAATCTTCATGGAAAGGGGTGCTGTATCTTTGAATATGCATTGGGCATAGTAAAACAAACAAAAACAAACATGTAGCATAGTATTTTTATGGGTTTTCATAGGCTAAATGGAGAGCTGGCTGGAAATTTCAATAAAAGTCCTCTCTCTTCTTCTGGGCAGGGAATCAATTCAGGAGATATAGAATGGGGAGGTGGCATTCCATTAAGCTTAACTCTTGAAGAACCATAGCTGAACTCCTCCTGAGCTTGTAGAAACTTCTTCATCAGCCACAGACTCTTGGGCAAGATGGACCTTCGTTCGTGGCTAATAAGGAAATTTCAGATTTCAGTTTGTACTTTCCTATGTGTAAACTAAATAAGAAACAAACTCAAAGATCTCTAAGGTGTTTTGGGTTCAGAATCCTGGAAGGAAAATAACTTATGGGAGACTGGGTGGTGAAATGAGTACAACAGTGGGAAGGATGGTGATGAGCTGTGGTGGTGGTGGTGGTGGGTGATGGGACCCATGATGGTCGGAGCTGGCCTGGGCCTATTGCTTTCTCCTCACCCTTATGCACTGCAAGCAGGGGAGCAATGGCGCTCTGATGCCAAACGGTGATAAGCAGCGTCCAGGGAAGCACAATCAGCACAATCGCCAAGATGTCTCGTCGCTTCGGCATCTCCAAGGCTGATGGGACCCACAGCTCCTCATTACCTGACAGCAGAAACCCCAGAGACAGAACAGGAGAGCACATGGAGATCAACTGGCGAGAAGGGATCAGAAGGCAGTTGCAAAGGCCATGCGGCTCACAGGGTCTTACCAGCGCTCACAACCCACCCATTGCACAAGCAGGTTTGCAGAGGCAGCAGCTGCCACCAAGGAGGGGCCAGGTTGTCCCCAGCAGGGAAGATGCTTCTCTGGGTGATTTCACTGGCCAGGACTTCAGGATCCCTTTTGGAAGGAGGCCTGCAAAGCAAAGCAAAGCAAAGCAAAAATGGGTAGGCACCAAAGGATGGGTGGGTCCAGTGTTCATTCCACATTTGTACTGCAGAAAAGATTTCCACCAGAAGAAATCTTAGATTGTCCCCAGATTGCACGAGATCTCTTTCCTACCTCCTACTGCTTCTCCTTCCCAAAATGTCCAAGGCTGGGAGTATATTAAGCTGACACACAGCTTAATATACTGTGTTTAGCTCGGATTCTAATGGGAACGCAGACAAGATTTAAGCAGGCCATATTTTATCAAGGGGTTATCTCGGCAAGCGCTGTATATCACTTAGATGGCGATGTGCGGGGTGGGATAATTTGCAGACATGAGAAAGCAGTTCCGCTTGCTCACTGGGGGACAAAGAAAGAGACATTGACTGGCTGATTAAAGACTGCAATGCAGGCGATGAGGGGCAATCTTTATGTGTGCAGGACAGTGGCATCATACAGAGGCCAGGAAACAGCTTCAGGGATGGCTTTGGTTTCATCAAAAAATGGCAGGGATGGAGGGAAGAGTCAAGCTCCACTCCTGGTTGATTCATGGAGGCATCCATGTAGTTTTGCCAGCAACAGTACCAAAGTAGTTTGCTGTGGCTTCTTCTGGGATTCTTTTTTGCTTAATTGGACTTCCCAGTCCAATCTACAAATCTGGTATTCCTGACTGTTCCCCATCCAGATAGTACCCAGGCCTATCCCTGCTTAGCTTCTGAGATCAAACCAGGTCACCCAGGTGCTGCCATCTGCTGAGGTAAGTGCAGAAAAACAATGAATGAACACGCACAGTTGCACGCTAGGGATCTGTAAAGTCCAACATTGCCCACTAGGATCCATTCAAATTGTCCTTTTTAAAATCAAGGACAGTCTGGATTTTTTGTTTGTTCTTCCGAAGAGTGAGATACTTGTTTTAGAGATAGGCATGAAGGATCTTGCAAAATTCTTCACCAAACTGACGAGCTGAGAAACTCAGTTGAATGATTTCACCAAATTTCTCCAGGGGAAGATAAGATTTCCTCTAAGCAAGGACAAGTGTTGTTCTAGTGAAGCCCCCACACATCTTAAAGTTGCCAAAGTTGAGAAACACTGGCCTAGTCCTCTTTTGAAGCTATCTAACCTAGCCTACGCCAGATCTTGTGGCAGCAAGTTTCACATACGGATTTCATGCCGTGTGAAGAAATAGTTCCTTCTATCAAATCCTCTACTAGCTCATTTCGTT
The DNA here is from genome assembly GCF_035149785.1 of Candoia aspera. Taxonomy (NCBI): domain Eukaryota; kingdom Metazoa; phylum Chordata; class Lepidosauria; order Squamata; family Candoiidae; genus Candoia; species Candoia aspera. Next base: position 5,834,714 of record NC_086161.1, on the reverse strand, counting down.
GGAAGGTTCTGGTATTATGGGAAGAGGAAGAAAACTTCTCCCTTTTCATCCTTTCATAGGCTAACATTTTGGGGGGATGTTAGTGGAAGAGGGAAACTTAATTATGGGAAAGGAGCTAAGAACTTTCAGTTGAAGGAAGAAACGTTGGCAAAGACTGTGTGTGTGTGTGAGTGTGTGTGTGTGTGAGAGAGAGAGAGATGGGTGAAACTCCCCAAAATAAAAGTAGCAATAAAGCTCATCCTCATTAATTACTCTGTAAGCCATTACTACCTTAAAAAACCCATAACTTTAATGAAGGCTATTATAAACTATAGCAGCAAAATTGTGAAACTAATTACTGTGCAGTTATTATAGGGAAGAGAGTGGGGGAACCCAATCAAAGCCCCAGTAATCACTTTTCTGCCTGCCTTAACTCTGTTCTCACCCAACAAGTAAGGATGTCTGCAGACCACCCTCCAGGTCTTCCTGGAATCATCAGTGGCTGCTGTTCCATCCAATGAATGCCCCCCCCCCTCCAAACCCCACTGTATAGGGTATTCTCCTCCACCTCCTTCACAGCATCTTACTGCAAATTCAAGTGGTGGATGACCAAAGTGGCCGAAGACGTGGCAGGAGAGCCATGTTAGTCTACAGCGGCAAACGATCAGAAGTCTGAGAGCACTTTTTCTGACTAACAAATGTTATTAAAAGGCATAAGCTTTTCTGGACTGCAGCTCATGGAAGTTTATATCTTTTAAGACAGTGTTTTTTCAAGCTTGGCAACTTTAAGATGTGTGGACTTCAACTCCCAGAATTCTGGGAGTTGAAGTCCACACATCTTAAAGTTGCCAAGCTTGAAAAACGCTGTTTTAAGAGAATTCATTCACGGAAAAGGCGCTCCAAGACTCCTTCTGATAAAGTGGCAGAAGAGACTTATCCATCTCAAACAGCAGAGGGAGTATGTTTTAAAATCCCTCCATACTTAAATCACATGTACACACAATTCCCTGCAAGAAGGAAACTGTCAGGACAACCAAAGAGCTAGGCGAGAACATTTTGACTCAAGATCCTGACTTTATATTTTCTTAGCAGGAACATCATTCAAAAAGGCCATTTCCCACCTATGCAAGCTACACCATCCTCCATTTAGACTCCATTCTGTTCAATGGTATGGATTCAGCTCACACCCCTTGCTCAATGGATCCCACAAGCTCGAGTTATTGAATAAACTATAATTGGCTGGATTCATAAAATTGTGCTAATGGAGACCCATGATTTAAAACCCACAATGACTTGCTCAGCCCTAACCAAAGCAATTACTTTGTGGGTTAGGATGGCGTCTACCCATGGTTTTAGCCTCAAGCTTGTTTATAAATACTAAAACTCACAAAATGAGCTAGAAATCATACAGTTCAGCACCAGCTCTTAATATCCAAGGGCTGTAGGAGGAAGAAACATCTGCAGGAGAGGTAAAAAAGTCAAGATGACACCCCAGGTGCACAATCACTCCCTTTTTTACATGTGTCAGTTGTGCAATCCTGACTACTGTCTTCATTTTTTTTGACACCCCCGCTCCTGTGCCCCTGATAGGAGGGACTATGAGCAGCTACACTGGTTCCTAGTCTCTGGAAAGCTACCATTTTAAACTTCCCACAATGCCCCACAGTAATGCTTAGTAGGAGACTCTAGGACATTGTGGGGTATCAGTCTCATAAAAGCTTAGTTTTTATTTTGGGCTACAGCTCTGGGGCTTTCCCCCTGAATTGTCTGTAAAGTGTTGCTGTTTTCCTTCTCCCCCCATTGCCCGCCCCCAGGTTTTTTCCTATGGAGAACCCTTTCTCCTGTCTGCCTTAGATGCAGTAGGTTCTCTGCCCCATCGCAGCTTCTTCACATTCTCTTGCACGGCAGAGTGCTATTACTGGCTGTCAAGATTTATTTTTAATTATGGAAACTTAACAAATGCACAGGGAGGGGAACCTGCACAACCTCTCTTGGTCTCTTTTAAATGTTTATTAATAACTCCAGGTAATAACAAATCGTACGTTTTCTTAATGCAAACACAAGAAGTGTCAAGCCCAGACTGAACTTGGTTGCTTGCGTTTTGCTAACTGTAACTTGGAGGTGTAGCTAAGAAGGGTTCAGGCTATTCAGCTGCCTGCATCAGTGACTTGTTCTGCATGTAACTTTAAGTCATTGGTAGGTTTAGCTATGGTTTATTGAATAAACTATAATTGGCTGGATTTGCACATCACGCTAAGCCAAATGCCAATCTGAGTATACTGTATACCTTATTTAGCTCAATGGGACCGATTTGTAACAAGACATCTAGATTGGCTCATATCTTGTGTTAAGCCATGATTTGTTTCAGCCATGATTTGCTGACCTAGTTACAGTGTCCTGGTTCATACCTACAGTAAGCCTCAAACTATAATTTACATACTAAAATAATTAGCTTTACACAACAAACTAAGCCAAGAGCAAACGATCTGCATTCTGGCTTGGTAAAACTTAGTTTATTACTGTATGTTTCTGACATTTTTCAGTATATACTTCTCTTAGGCTGTTTGAGGGAAAAAAAAGAGTTTTTGTTTTCTTTTAAGAAAAACACTGCAATTGAATATATCCTTAAAAACCCTTCAGCCAGCTCCAGTCTGGGCAAAACTCCATTCCCTAATAACTGGCAATCAACATTTATAATAGGATGGCTACTGATTTAATGCAGGTGGATTCCTCAAGGCAGCCCAGGAGCTGGAAATTGGAAAAAAGATGGAGCTGCAGTGGCTTAAGTGTTAGAAGAGCCTGCAAAATATTGCCATCAGCTATAAGGCACACTTCCAGTTCCGAAATTAAAATAAATAAGTAAGTAAATAAAAATAATATAACACAGGGCTGTGTTCCCAGAATACTGCCAAGAGAGATGATGGCACGTTGAAATTCTAAAAAGAGAGCTGCCAGGAATAATAACTAGAAGTTCTTTTTTATTCCATGATTTGACATTTCCTTTAATATCTCAAAGAGAGGGAAAAAAGGCACCTTTATTTTGGATGTGCATCTTTACGTCCACTCAAAGTGATCAGTTGAGAAATTGCTTGGAAAGCAAGAAGGGCTTGTTAGTAACCTTTCTTCAGCCATCAGGGTTCGTTTCATGCAAAATCAGGAGAGTAATACCATGAATACGGAAGCTGAAGGACATCTCGGCTGCGTTCTGTGCCCAGGGACAAGACAGAGTGCTGAAGAGGCCAAGTTATCCACTCTTTGCTTTCCGATTACTGTACTTGGCAGGGGTTTTCCATAATTGCCTGTATATGTCTACTTAGAAGCAAGGATGTTTACCACCATTTTGCCTGTATGATCGGTTACCGGGCATGCCTTCTACAGCAGCCATTTTGTGAGCAAGCACCATTTGGGGCAACCATTGTTATTGTGGTACTCACCACATGCTTCAAAATTCCAGATGTGGCCACTGGGCCAAAAGAAGCTGGGATTAAACCCTTTTGACTGCAGTGGGGCTTACTTCTAAGAAGAGGCATTTTTAAGTTACTCTTCTTATTTAGCTGAACTGTGCCTGTGAGACTTCTGGAGAGTCTTAGTCCAGTCTAAATCAAGACTTCCTTCTGAGTCCTGGTCAAGAATCCCAACGGATCCTACACATTGGCAACTCCTTAAAACAGTTGTATCTTTTCCAGAGTTGCATGGCTTCTCTCCACAGCCGCAGCACAAAAATTGTGTTTGGTCTTTTGGTCCTTGAAGCCAAAGTTATCTACCATATTATTTGCACTGAGTTCCATGGAAATTAATGAAAGAACTCAGAGATGATTTATGTCCCACTGAAGTCACTGGAAATTTGCCATCACTATTTTAAGTTACATTTTTATAGACACTTTTCTGGAGAGTAAGGACCACTGAATGCACTACAGCTTACTTCTAACAGGCATAGGATTAAACCGTTCATTTAAAGGGCCCAGCCCTTTCAGTTAAATTATACTGTTGGAACAAAGAATTGATTTGTTTTGTAAAATTGCTAAGCAGATCCAAATTGGTTTATAGAATACCACCTGGATATAATTTTCCCGTTTGATTAGCTTTCTGCCGGTGTTGAACAACTTGCTCATAATTGGAATTTACAGGTTTTGCTGACTAACTTTGGAAACCACCAAAATTAATATCAGTTGTCAGGTATTTGAGAACATGGCAGAGCTCTAGTTGTTAACTGTATTCTGACATAATGAATGATGAAGGTAAATTGCTTATTCATAAAGCAAACACTTTCCAACTGGGAACACTGTGAGCGTGGCACTATACTGGCAGTAGACATCTTCATCTTTACATTTGATTTGTTAAACTGAAGGTATGCTCAAAATTTTAAGAGGGCCTGGACCAAGTTTCTTTCTAATAATATGGAAATAACAGAGGGGAAAAATGTTATCTCATTCATAGTAAAGCTAGAAGGGAGACCCCAGAAGGAAATGACTCAATAATTTATTGATTTTCATCATCATCCATCCCAGCACAAACATCTTCCCATCTTGGCATATTCCCGCAGCCCCTAGGAATCAGGTTTGTGGATCCAGCACCTTGAGGTCATGTTACTAAAACCTGGAAACAAAACCTTGTACTGATTTAGTAAATATATCTTGGCCTATCTTGTTTTGGTCGCAGCCAAAACAACAAAATAATCTTTTGATGCATTACTGTAAGTGACTGTGAAATGATGAACAAGAGCTGAGAATCTATGAGGCAGTAATACATGTATTACTCTTTATGATGGATGCAGGTTCTTTCCTATGTTCTTCAAAAACTCTTTTGCAGTCCAGGTAGTCCTCGACTTATGACCATTCTTTTAGTGACCATTACAACGGTGCTGAAAAAAGTGACTTATGACTGATCCTTGCACTTACGGTCACAAGAGCAAAATTCAGGCACTTGTCAACCAGCATGTATTTACGACAGCTGCAGCATCCAGGGGTCATGTGATCACCATTTGTGACCTTTCCAGCTGGCTTCCAACAAGCAAAGTCAATGGGGGAATCCAGATTCACTTAATGACCACATGATTCACTTAACAACCATGGTGGTTTGCTTAATGACCACAGCAAAAAAGGTCATAAAATTGGGTGTGACTCACTTAATGATTGCCTCACTTAGTTCTGGTCCCAATTGTGGTCGTAAGTCGAGGACTACCTGTACTAAATCCATAGAATAAGACAAGACCAAAAAAAAGCAATTGAATCCCCATACAGGGAAAAGCTTCTTTTCCAAAAGCCCTCTGGTACCCAAAAGGGGGTTCCATGTGTGTAATTGGGGTGACAAGTCAACAGGGAACAGCTATTTCCTTGAACTCTATGAAAAAACCAAACCAAACCAGAACAACAAGGGGTGTGTGTGTGTGTGTATGTGTGGGAGAGAGATTTGATTAGATGTGTAATTTGAGATCTGATTCAAGATTTTGCCCTTGGACTAGCTTTCCTCAATATCCCTTCTCCAAATGTATTGGATTACAATTCTCATTATTCCCAGCCACCCCAGGAGTGCTGGGGCCTCTGTGTGCACCATATATAGAGGCAGTGTGGCAGAGCGCTGGAAAGCGTTTGGCCCAAGAGATCAGAAAAAACCCATACCAGGCATTTCTATAAAAATAAATGTATTTACAGAAAGCATAAAACATAAGCAGGTTTCCATATCCAGAAATCCCAGATAGGCTCAAAAAGCTTCTTACATATTTACAAGCTCATGCTGAGCTGGACTGGAAGGAAGGGCAGCAAAAAGGAAACTAAACAAATCCAGGCAAGTTCCCTTCCAGGCAATCAGCAGTTTTATCTTATATGATCATTCTTTTCACACCCAACCTGAGGATACTTAAGTTTGACCTGTTCACCCTGCCCAAGTGATTTGTTACCATAGTAACTTAGTGGCTTGCTGCTTGCAAACAACCAAATACCAACAGGCAGCCACAGTACAGAAACCAGTACTGCAGCCAATTCAGAGAGCTCTCTGTTTCTGAGGGCGGAAAATGCAATGTGAAGTTATCGTCATACTGGATTGGGTAATAATAGCCACAGGAATCCTTTGCGTCACCCACAAGAATCCTTTGCGTCACCCAAACTGCTGAACTATTTTTCATGTGACATGGTTACAGGGATACCCCATGAAATAAAGGAAAGACCTTTCACCTGCCTAAAAAGTCATGGGACCCTAAGTGAGACAGAGAACTGGGCTAAGTGATCCTGTCATTGACAAAGCAGAGAAGTGCTCTGCTTTTCATGCGCTGAAGGCATGAGACACACTGTGTGGTACCCAAAAGCAATTCGGAATGTGTCTGATAAACATCCTCACAGCTGAAAGACAGCCAATGCTGGTGCAGACAGGCTCCTCAAGGTGGCACAGAGCATACATAAGATGATCCCTTGCAGGGAGCTGTAAATGATGGCAGAGTTGCTGTTGTTGGTATAGGTTGCAGTAAGAATACAGTAATCATGTCGTAATTACAGCACATTTCAAATCAACCCAGCAAATTTTATTGCTATTATTACAGCTGTCACTACCATTCTGGTAGTGCAAGAAGATGAGTCATTACATAAGCATCAAGAGACACAGTCTTTAGAAGAAGGATAATCAACTTGGCACTTACTCCCGATATATTGGACTACATCTTCCATGTGGGATGGATTTATAGCCACTGTGGTTCAAGATATTTGAAGGGCACCAGGATGTCTAGCTCTGGTTTAGAACCCAGTAGCCCACAAAAGTAAAATTCCCCCAATTTGCTTTGATTGGGTCCATCTCCTTGAGTTTGGGTCCAACTCTGGGTACCTCACTTCAAGGAAGATTAAAAGAAACTGGAACAGGATCATAGAAAAACTAGCAGGAGGTTCAAAGGACTAGACCCTAGATCCTGTGGAGAAAGACTGACAGATCTGGGTATGTGGAGCCTTGAGAAAGGCCTTAAGGGCAGAATATGACAGCACGCTTCAAGTATCTCAAAGGATGCCACACGAAAGAAGCTCAAGAGTGTGGTCATGGTTCCAGAGTGGAATAAAGGGTTTAAGTTATAGGAAGGCAGGTCCTGAGAACAGTTTGACATTGGAACCAATGACCCAGAGCAATGGTGAGCAAGTTTTCATTATAAGTTTTCAAACACATGCCGGACAGCCATCTGTCAGGGATGTCGGTGTTTGGATCCTGCCCTGAGAAGGAAGGCTTGGATTCCCTGGCCTCGGTAGCCCTGTCCAACTCATTCCATGATCTCATCTCCAGACAGAAAATGGGCTTTTGTTTTCTGCCTGATAAAGGCACTTAACCAACTCTTTTAAGGAATGGCAAAATATCATTATTTAAAATGAATGAACAGGTACATAAGCACGATGCTTGCCACTCCACTAACCTTTCCAATAATTGCACTACAAGCATTAAGTGCTTTTTTCCCCCCAAAGTGGACTGTCCCAGAAACATTGCAGCACTGAAGATATTCATTCTTAGTTGCAAATGCACCCATTTTATTGCTGTAATGAAAATCAGAAATGCTTGCTGGATTCTTAGCAACCAAAGCTAAATGGATCTTATCATGGGTCTTGTTATGCTTATCAACAGGTTTGTGGAAATACTAGGGACATATCAGCCCCTAAGATTAATTCTAGAGTATGCTTTGTGGTAGACAGACCACACTTCCCTATTAGGGCAGAAGGAAGATTTCAGCTAGATCCACCATGATGACATTTTTGTCTAGAGCAGAATTTTGAACCAAGTGCAGAGGCACAGAAGGAACATCTGAGGGATTTCACTGAACAACACTGATTTTTAGTCTAGGACAAATGTGATGGCAGTTGTGTGCTTCCCAATCAGGTATCCATTGAAAACACACTGCATATTTATTAGTCAAGCTGTGTCTAATGATGTAATAGCTATTTTTCACCAGCACTATTCCAGGGCTGGTTTTAGGATGTCAGGAAAAGTCCTGATGTGTCTTTCCAAAGACGAAGTCTTCGTTATTATCCCACCAGTGTGCCAGACCTTCAACTATCCAGCCAAACATTATCTTTAAAATGTAGCACTATCCTAAGAATTGTCAACTGACTCCATAACCTGAAGAAAGTTAACTAATTTCACAGTCCAATGGGCATATATCAGGTCTCATAAAGCCAGGCATGCCAGATCTTTTGATTAAATAGCAATGCAATCTTTCTTCCATTCCCTTATATCTGATCTTCACCCTACCTGCAATCTCACCTCTTGCCTGTGGCTTCTGCCCATCCACCACCTCATTTGCTGTCTTAACCAGTAAGTTCTTTTTTTTTTTTTTTTTTAATATGTGGACCCTGCTGCAGCTTATCAGAAACCTGACCTGGTGTAGAAATTCTGATGTGCAAAGGTGGAAAGATGTTGGTCTACAGAAGACTCCGAGTCCTCCCCAGGCCAAAGGTTGAAATCAGTTTGAAGACTCCCACTTAAGAGAAGTAACTCCAAGATATTGACAGGAAGGAAAGAAGTTTCTGAATACCATTCGGCTACCTTCTAGGATTTGGGTGGGGGAACTGAGCACATCCTTAATTCCAGCTCTTAGGACAGAGCTTAGCATGCCAAATATTTTGTACATTTGCATGAATCAGGGATGCTTTCAATCTCCACCATCAGTTAATAACCGCAGCACAGGGTGTCTCCTTCTATTACAGTGTTGTCATGAGAATAAGGTGGGTGAGACAAGAAAGGGACTGATGAGCAAAGTGTGAGCTGAGAACACTGCATGAAGCTGAAAGGAGAAATAATGTTGGCAGGGCTATTAAAAGATAAATTGTTGAGGTTAGATGGGTTGAAGGCTTTGGAATGTTGTAACAAATCCGTGCTCAGCCAAGGCTTTGTGGATGTCAGCTCAGGCCACAGGAGTTTTGTGAGAAAACAGTACATTTCCATCCCAGATAAATACTATCCAAAGCTGCCTTAAGCTGAAATATGTTGGCTGAGTTTATAAGCACACTAAAACCTGGTTACTGAATTAATCCATGTTCTGAATTTGCCCAGTACATTGCATCAGAAACTAACCAACAAGTTGGGTTCAACAGCCACACACACACACACACACACACACACACACACACATACTTAAACAAGCTTAACACTGACCAAGCACATTGAGTGAATGAAACTTCCAGTTTTGTAACTGACCTGGTTAAGCATGTGACATGAACTAGGGTTTGTCCGCTTTGGCTGAAAGTGCCTTTCCAAGCCCTCAGCTACAGATTTTCCCAGCTCCACTCATGGAATATAAGAATCATAGAAAGCCTAGACTTGAGGGATTTTGAGGCAAGTTTGAATAAAAGATTATCATTAGTCTCCAGAAAGGGGTGGGTTTGTCAGATGCTCAGCTCAAGCCATCATGAATGCTCAAATGTTTTGCAAACATGAAATTTCAGGACCAAGTTGTACTTCCTGAATTAAAATGGATTCATTTTGCATTTTAATGAATGCTAATCTCTTTTGCAATCCCCAAGTTCAGAGGAAAAAAAATGGGACATAAGTTTTACAAATAAAATAAACAGTCTGAGTTTCCCAGTTCTCACAATTTTGCAATGCAGTTCTCCCATTAAACTGGGCATAGAAGAATGTATCCATTAAGGAAATGTTATATATAAAAAACATATATTTGGGGAAATTGCATTAAAAAGGATTTTTTTATTGTAGAAAATTGCTTGCAAAAATGTGTAAATGCATGTGAGTTTTCATTCAGACTTTCAAAAGGAACATTTGCCACAAATGCAGAAATGGAACAGCATAAAGCTATAACAGAAACAACTGAACATCACAGGAACTGAAAAATATGGATTTATCCATCTCTATGCTAGAGAGGCACATGAAATTGATTGTGGTGCTGGGGAGTGAGAAGGGCTTCCAAATAAGTTTTGGTGCTGGGCAAATATTATGCCTGTCTTCACACAATTTATTTGATGGATCATTAATGGATCTATTTTCTGAGTTTGCATAATGCTTTGAAGCATAGACTAACTGATAGCTTGGATCTGCATAACAGATCATGCTACTCTTAGCCAAGCTTAGCACATTGTACCACTACAGTAAATCTTTAATTTGCTAAAAGGTGCTATTGTAAACCCAGTTGCTGTTTTCCTTTGGGTAGACCCCCAAATCCTGATATGCTTTGTCCTGATCCATTGGTGGCATTCCCCTTACTTAGGTTCCAATATTAATGGCTCATTTTACAGCTCTGTTACAATGATGGATCAGAATTAATAACCCCTGCAAATCTCAACCTTATCATCTAGTTAATGTGCCTGAATAATGGTTGCAATGGAGCCTTGCCTGGTTGCTCACAAGCCCCACAAAGTACTGCACTCCTTTTGGTTTGGTTTAGCTGCAGCTCTTCACATTCTCTTACATTAGAAAAGAAGAAGAAATATGAGAGGTCACAAAAGAACAAAATTCATACAGCTGTGTGTAGGCACTGCAAAAAGGTTGGGCAGCTATCAGTAGGAAAAGGCCAGGCATGCTGATTTTCAATGTGCAGTCATGTGAGGATCTCTCTATTGTGCTGGAACATTCAGTCAGGAAAAGCTCTCTGCGTGTAGACCCTGGGGCATCAGAACCAGAATTGTTTGGATCTGTCTTTGTGCCCCAGCCAAATTTTACTGCAGTGACAAAAATCCCCTCACCTCTGCTCCACCCAAAATGGAAAGGAAGGGAAAAAAATTAGCCAGGATTCCCCTCTGTGCTGAAGAGACAAAACCCTGGCCAATTGCACCCCAGCTTTTTTTCCTTTGGCTACTGAAGAGGAGCTGCAGAGCTGTGAAGCTAGCATTCCTCTTATAGGAGCTCTGTCTCAGAATCTGAGATGAAGAATGGGGCAAGAACTTCCCTGGAGAAATGGAGCCCAAAAAGTAAATAAGCAAAAGTTTAGCTTTCCAATAGTTTCAGCTATACCGCAGCTGAGCTGAAAACAAATCAGCTAGGATCTCCATGATGGCTGACATTATGGGAACACAGAGGTGAACATTTCCTTCCAAATCTTGACATCACTGTGACTACTATTGGACATCTATGATTATGACATAGTTTGCAAAACCAGGGTATATGACATACTGCAATCTGTGAGCACAATCCCTTGGGGCATATACAACAAGCCAGATTCAAGCTAATAATGGCTTAGCATGGTGAAAGAGGTCTGTCATAGGTTGACCTGAGTAACTTGAGTGGAGGGTGCTATGAACATATAATGACTTGCTTCCTTCACTATCTTTTGTTAAATGAAAGTTCATGCCCCTCTTTTACAACAACAATGATCTAATTTATTTTATGCAATGAGCATAAGAAACCACCCGGTTGAGGATACCTTCTCTATTCCCTTCGCTATTAATGCTTAAAAATACCAGAAGTAAAAAAAAAAAAAGGAGGAGGAGGAAGAACGCACCAAATGCAAAGAAGAGAGAAGAGCCCTAAAAATGTTACAAAGCAGTGAAGATGTGCTTATCAGGAAATTAGCATATGACTATGTCTTGGCCCCTTTGAAGAATGACAGTAAGGAAAGGCTCAACTTTGCATAGTCAAAATACATATTCCAATAGAAGAGAATATCCGTAGCTCAGGGTTGAACTGTGGAGTCCTTGGTGCTCTCTGAGCTTGGTGGTTGGCTTGCAGACGTTTCATTACCTGACTAGGTAACATCTGATGATGATCTGATGATGTTACCTAGTCGGGTAATGAAACATCTGCAAGCCAACCACCAAGCTCAGAGAGCACCAAGGACTCCAAAATACATACTGTGTGTTTCTTCTACTCTCCACTGTAGCCATAATTTTAGCTTTTATGGGATATTTTGTATAAAACAGAGAAATCTTCCTCTTCTTCATTGTGTAAGATCGCTGGTGTGAGCCAAAGGGGTTTTCTGGTACAAAATTGCAGAAGCTCCTGAAACTCAATTTCCCCCCAAGAGCTAGATCCTTCTGCCATAATATGAATGTGATCCTGCTCCCAACCTCATTTTCTTTCCCTTGTCTTTTGAGTCACTTACGCTTTCTGTGGGCTTATCTCCTCCTTCAGGGTTTGCTGGAAAAAAGCAAATGGGGCAAAGAGGAAATCAAGGATTTCAGCTAAAGTGCTTGAGCATCGGCCTGATATTTTTATCCCAGCCCTGGGCGAAGCCACCTGGGAGCTGAGCAGCTGCCACTTCCGGTTTTCCAGAGAAAAGCTGGAGAGCATTAAATGTGTATATCTTAACGGAGAGCTTAGCCTTTGCAAATGCACCTTTCTCTGCAAAGATGCTTGACCTATAATGGAGAAAGTTCTCCAATTAAAAATCTGAAGCTGTGAATTCTATTTTAACACTGCCAGAGGCCAGGCCTATTAAACATTTATGGAGACTATTCCATTACGACCAATGCTTAATGCCCGGATTTGGCTTTGCACAGTTTGGTAGCAGGAAAAATGAACAGAATCCCAAGACCAATGCTGTTAAGGATGAAATTTTAATGCTCTGGGTCTGATTCTCAAGTCAGAGAACATGATTTTGACCATCGGTAAGAAGGTCTTGCATGTGCAAAAGCCTCATGTTCATCTATAATGTGAGTCAGACAGATGCCAAACATGAAGAATCTCTCTGTTCTCCACCTGTTAGCTTTGCGAGGTAGTCCGAACAAGAAGCTCAACAGTACTAACTCTATCTGTATTAGAAGGCTATATTAACCAAATCTTGCAAAACTGAAAGTAATTCTCCCCTCCTTTCCTTTCACTCTCTGGAAAACTTGGGAGGGTACCTTCTGAAACATGGTCATTCCCACACACCATTACACCACCACACAAGATGCATATGGAACCTTTAAACACCTTCATAAGGCCATGTGGCAAAGCTTGAACGGTGTCCTACTACATTGCCCTTTCAGGGCTTCCCCATATAAGCAACAATTCATGCCTGTCAGGAGAAAAACCTTGGAATTAATATTGTGTTTGGGGATATTTTATTCCTTTGGTAGGAGAAACATTTGAACATTCCAACTCAGAGCTGTCACATTTTCTTTTGCAATCAAGAGAAAACCTCACCCCTGCCATTGTGCCAATTGTGCAAACTGGTCCTGAATTGCAAACACAGGGCACTGTACGGGTTTACAAGATGTTTCGTTGCCCTGTGTACAGTTACAAGAAGGACTCTCATGTTTTTCTGTATGTTTTCATGGATCACTGAATGGACAACTGCAGGCAGACATGCCGACTCAATTCCAGTTCTTTTACCTGACAAGTGGAACAGAAGGAAGACCTAACTTCTTGAGATTATCAAACAGGACTGCTAACAACAGCCAGTCAGAACTGCTAATCCTCTCACAGATATATTAAATGAATTATTAAATTAATCATGCACTCAAAAGTCACTTTTATTAATGGCTTCTGCAAATACCTGCCTGTACTGCAAACATATTGTAAGGACAGGAGAGACAGTTCCAGAACAACAAGAAAAGCCTTCACCAGCTTGCCATGACTGGCTATCACTCTGGGAATGGAATGTGGGTAAGAGAAGGTCACATTTCAGGGAAATTATGCTATTTTTGTCTTCAATTCTTACACCTATGGATGGGAAGGGGGCAGCCAGTCTGGTACAGGGGTTAAGGCATCAGGCTAGAAACTGGGAGACCATGAGGCACAAAGCCAGCTGGGTGACCTTGGGCCAGTCACTCCCTCTCAGCCCTAGGAAGCAGGCAATGGCAAACCACTTCTGAAAATCTTGCCGAGAAAACTGCAGGGATTAGTCATCAGGAGTCAACACTGACTTGAAGACACACACACAGAAACAAAAGAAATGGATGGGAGGATGTGGTAGGGAGTCAAGCAGAATGCCAAAACTGTTATACCAAAAAAAAAAAGAAAAAAAAGAGGAAAATTTGGAGAATAGTCTGGGAAGGGGAAAATTATGACTCCATTGCGAAAAAACACTTGGCAAGCAGAAGATCATAGGTTCAGCTCTGGTCTTCTCCAGCTGAAGCAGGTATGTCTTGTTAGTCCAGGAAAGTACCCCACAGGTATCTTACAAGAGCTGAATATAGATATTGTCTGGCTTATGTACAACGCTTGAGATGGAGGAGGTGTAGGCAAACCGTGATGGTTTCATTCTAGCCCACAGAGTTGGAAGTCTGCACTCGAGGTAGATCTCAAGAACTATCCTCCTGAAGAAGCACAGAAATTGATGATTGGGAGTGGTGATCAAAGTTTTACCACTTGGCCGTTAGGTTTGGATCAGTGGAAATCTCTCAAACTCGTGATATGGCTGACATAGGTAAGAATATTTATTGCAGTTTAAATTATGCCATATTGAACTGTAAATATGAGAATGCATTTCCCCTCTTATTCTTCCTGTCTTTTCCATGTTTCACTGCACTCTTTGTCCTGTGTTTCATGGCCTAGATGCTGAATGATATCTCTACCCTGAGATCCACTTTCTCATGGCTTCTCTGTCGCATTTTGGATGTTGGTTAAAATAATACAGAAAACCATTAACATGCCTAGAAAGTTTTAGCTTGGTCTAGAAGGACATCAGTATGTAGCCAGACAAATCTTTCTTATGAATTGCCAGGCGCTTCCAAAATAAGCCCCCCGCCCCCCACAAAAAAATGACCAGAGCATTTGGGAAGATATTTCTGGAATCTGAAGATATGTAGGATTTATCTCAGCTTTTCTTACAGTAGATGAGAGGTGTATAAAAATATGCATGTTCTGTATTCTTTATACAGAATATCATCCTATGATACTGCTCTGTGTGGAAGAGGATGTGATTCAGGCTTAACTGAGACTCCATCGTACAATCAAACTGCTCCATCCAGTATATCTGTTGAATCAAGATGATTCTTAACACATGCTGAAATCCATTATGATGGCTTCACCTTGTTGCCAGCTTCTGCATGAACCAGCCTGACACTGATAGAGCGAAGGTGTTGCAAAGCCAATGGAGGTGAAGCACCACAAATGTGAGTTGAGTTGTACAGTGGGGCAAGAGAATCATGCACAATCCCTTTTTTTGGGTTGTCACATCTCCAACCCTAGGTAGAGAGGTCCTATATATTAATTTAACCAACTCCTTTCTTGCATAAAGCTAGCAAATCATAACTCACCTTCTACATCCTATATTTTTATTACTGAAAAAAATAATAAAGTAGATTTAAAACCAAACCACATGAGGTCTGAACAGTGCTACCTGGGTGCATAATTTGGCTTTCTTGATTGTGCAAACCAGTTCTTGAAGAAAGCAATCACAGAGATGCTTCATACACACAAAAGCCAGGCAATTTTATTTTATTTAGTTAGTTAGTTTTCAAATTTCTATCACGGCCCATCTCTCCCGAAAAGGGGACTCTTTTGATTTTGATTTCAGAATTCACACAACTTTCTTTCTCAGCAAACAAATCTGGTTGGTGAATGGCCCTAAAATACTACACAACATACCAGAGTTATGCAGTCTAACTGAAGACCCTTCAAGGACAAGAGCATGCCTTTGAGCAGGAAGATAACTACTGTAAAAGGACTGAGGCCAAGTACAAAATCCCACTAGCCCAGTCTTTTTCAACCTAGGACCTTCCAGAAATTTTTGGATTGCACTTGCATGAATTCCCAGCCAGCATTTTTGGGCTGGTCCAGACTTTCTTTCCTCTGGAACCTCAGTTTTGGTTGGCTGAAGGTAGACTCTCCCTCTATTGAAGAGCTTTGGAATCTTTTCCAGGAGAAGAGACACACTTGGCTTTTGAGGGGTGTGCTGGAGATCCCTGTCCCCAAAACCAGATGGGGCAAGAATGAAACTGAATTGGATTTAATTTCCTTTTTGATTTAACCAAAACCAAATTACACAAATTAAGCTCATCACTCCCCATGTACTTCATAATGCCTCCTTTCTCTCTTTTGAATTATATACTGTTTAGCAGTGACTTTTGGGAGAGATCTGGGGGGCACATCAAAACTTGGAGAACACATGCATATTTTGCATCCCTGCTTTGCAGGATTTTAATTGTTGGAGTACATGAGTTTGGCATGCATCTCCCATAAGGGTTGATGATGCATCCCCAGCTGGCACTGAAGTCCAAAGTTGTGAGATTCTATTTTCAGTCACTGCTGCTTCTGATTTTTGCAAGATCCTTTCTCTGGGTAACCTGAAATGACCCAATGCCTTCCACCTTGTTCCAAGCATTCAGGGAAATCCATGCCAGCTTTTTCCAGGTGCCCAGTCATTAGATATCAACAGCCCATGCAAACTGCATTATCAGAATCTATTGCTCAGGAAGACTTGGGACAATTGCCAGTTTTCGACGAACATCTGCTACAGCTTGCGTTTTGGAATCCTTTTCATTCCGTGACAAATGTTTGGTTTGCTTTAAAGAAAGGCAGTCACTTTGCCAAGCACCCTGTAGTCACCTGTGTTTGCCTCTGCCAATCGGATAGATTTGATAGACAACTTTGGAACTGCGTTATTGCCTCTTGTATTTGACTCCCTCCTTTCTGTGTGCAGTGGAAGGAAATTTAGGCTGGTTATTGACTATTGAGGGAGAAAGGAGTACAGGCTATTGCCAACAAAACCTGTGGCTTTGTGGGCTCCTTTCCAGTGCAGGTGGATGTAGAATATTAACCACATTGCTGAATTGCATCAGAGAGAGGAGCAGAAGAGGAGAGAGGAAAATCCCATATTGAGCATGATTCTAGAACTAAGGGGAGATGGGAAGAACAAAAGTAACTTGGAAGAAGTGCAAACCTTAGGAACCTCAAGCCACTATTAGCAGAATTGTGGTATATGATTTTTACTGGCTTTCGATGAGTGGTGTACTCATGTGGGGATGTTAAACATGCAATCCTCACCCATTGTCTGAATGGCACAGTCCAAAAGAGAGACATCCCACCCAGTTCCACGGATCGTGCAGCTAGGCTTTCAGTCAGCAGGAACCATCACCCGTGGCAATGAAAACTTAGCCGACAGCAAGACAGCATAAACAAGGGAATATTTGGTGAATTCTCTGGGTATTCACCCATTTCCTGTTGGCTTAAGGAGACAGATGTGATTCTTATCCATTTAGAATTAATCGCTCTTGTTTGGCTAAAACCATTCCCGCTTTATGCCAGGTTATGGTTCATTTCCTTGAAACTCAATTGCAGGCAGAGAGGAAGCAATTCCAATCCTCTGTGTGGGACAGTTACAAATCACCAAGGACAGAACAGAAAGGCAAACAGGGTACTGGAACAGAAGTCTTGGCTGTCACCTCTGCTCCAAAACCCTGTTCCTTTCCCACACCCTCTTTTTCTAGCTTCTGCAGGAAACGATCAGCAACCAGGGCACATGCAGGAGTTCCTGAAGGTTAGACTCTCCTGAGAGTTCATTTTCTTTAAATCTGCAAGATGCTGCTGGACCTGAACAATATTAGGTTATGTAGGACTACCCATTGGTTTAAATAGCTTTAAAGGAGATGGAATAAATGAGGGAAGATCGAATGGTTAACCATGCTATCTAATTGCAGAGGCAGTCTACCCCTGAATAGCAGCTATGAGGACTACCTCTATCTTAACCTGGTTGTGAATCTCTAGAGCAGCTTTGTGGTCTACAGACTGTTGGAGCCTTCAAGCTGTCTTGGACCACGAGTCCTAGCAAAGAGCTGGTGGACACTACCCTGGGAGATATTGTTGTGAATGATTTCCTCCTGTCCTTGCTGGAAACCAAATACTGGTAGATCTTTGTTCTGGTACCTGAATGATTCTGTTTTATCAATGGCCAGGAGACTTTCAGGGATGAAATGAAAATGCATTAAAATATCTATGCCACACCCTTGAAACTAACCAGCTTTTGGTTTGGTTTATATCATTGAGCTGAATGAACTGGGCATCACTGTTGGACAGCATGAATGGAGGTGGGTAGAAATCTATACTCTTTCTGACTTAAGGTCATTTCTGAATGCTCATGTATATATACTAAGTTTTTTAGCAATCAAATAGCACACTGCTTCGGCAGGTATTTAAGCTTTCCTGACATACTAATTTTGTCTTGCATTATTTTTCCTTTCAAGGAACACGGGGGCAGGTGGGCGATGAAAAATAACATTGCCCCATTGAACATTAAACACGTACATTTGCATCTAATGGTGATGAATCTAGCAACCTGTTCTTCTAGATGGAATGGCTGGGTCACTCTTTCCCTTCCTTGTAAGAGCCTTAAAACAAAAGAAAACAAGCACAACTGCTTTTCTTAGAGCTAATTGCATGTTCAAAGGATGATGGTTTCTTTTGTCTTGCAGTGAGATTTTTTTTTTTTAATGACCTGAGGAGGCATAAAAATGGCATTTCCCATTAGCTGTCTGAAAAGATATAATTTTATCTGGTACAGATTGTCCTGGATGAGAAGCTAACATCATTCCTTCTACTGCCTTGGGTTTCTGAGAGTGCTTTGCTAGTTTCATAAGAAGATAATTTGTGGAAAGCTTTTTTTTTGGGTGGGGGGGGTGATGTGGAAAAGAGAAGATCTCTGCCTCTCTTTTCAAAAGCAATCTATTTTATCCTTGAATAGTGGTCTCTTCCCAACACAATGATATGGGGAAAAACCATTTCCCACTTTCCTCTGGTTTATAGGCATATAATTCCAATATAATTTCTGGCTATTTTCACTGGAGATTATACCAGCTTCAACTTTTGCCTATCTTACTGTTATCTGTCATAAGCGTAATAACTCTTAATGCCACACTGTACATATCCATGAATCCTACAGAAGATGGTAGGAGAGATTATATTGTGACCCCAAAAATGCATGCTAGGAGGAAGTGGGAAGATGGGAGCAGGGGGTGAAGTGAAACAATAGACAGAGCCAGTGAAGTTCAAATCAGCCCCTTCTGCAATACCCTTTTGTTTTGCTTGGATGGCACCACCGGGATTACCACCCACTAGTTAAAATTGCGGTTCCTTCTCTGCATGAATTGAAATGGTAGATTGACTATATGTTCAATTGCTTGTTAACTATTCAGATTGCAAAAGTCCTGTTCCTCAAAAGGAAGTTGCTTTGCTTGGGCCCTTGACCAACCCTTCAGCTCTCTCACAAGGCTGAGCTTGTTCTCAGCTGAACTGAGATGGTTGCCTGAGATGTTAGATTTCCAGGCACCATTAAATGATGGCAAACCAAAATTTTCCTTTATAGCCTCAAGGGGCCAACAGATCACCTGCTGGTTCAGCCTTCTAGAAATTTCTTTGGGGCTGCCAACCAACCAAAGAAAGGCTGTTGTCTTTTTATATGTTGGCTGCAGAAGATTAATAGGAAAGCTATCAAAAACTCCCCATTGTATAAAAACTACCTTCATTTAAAAAAAAACAGTTTCTTTTTCAATTATTCACATTCATATGATATGAAAAAAAGTGTTTAAATCTCATGTTTAAAACTATTAACTTTCCCTCAGAATTCTGTAGAATTGTCTAAGTAAAATTCCATGCAACCTTGTCTGGTAAATTTTTGTGACCTATGCAATATCTGAAACCACTCTTAAGATACTGTAAGTTGTTAATTCCATCTTTCTTTTTTTAAAGGAAAGATTTGCTTCCCTCAAAATCTCCATACAGTTTGTCCAGGATGGGAATTTGCCTGTTCAGCTTACATTTGAGTTTCTATCAAATCTGATGGCAGTCTCAGTCCTTTTTAAGTCTTACTGATAGAAGCTGAATTTTATAACACCTATTCCCTCCCAAAACAGTCCACAATGAACCTTCAGAGTTGTTACTGAGGAGGAGGATAAAGAGGAGGTTTACATACAGCAGGATAAATTTTGGATCAAAGAAGTCCAGCTGGTGGATTGAACCATAGCAAAGAATGGAATTTGGGTATCTTGCTATATTATAGGATCTCATATATCAGCCTTGACTTATAGCTGGCTTCTTATCCCAAAGCGCCCAAATTCTCATTCAAGATAGCCAAAGGCCATGAAGGTTGAAAATCAAGGTAGTTGAAATCCAACCCATTTGAAGGAACTGAGGTTGCAGAGGGAAGATTGCTCTCTATCAAGTTCTATCAGTAAAACTCAGAGTCATGCCCAATAGACTGTTGAAATACAGAGGACAAGGTTTCATAATTGCTTCCCAAGCGGTTTCATCTAGAAAATGTAGTTGGAGCAGCACCATCCCAAAAGTTAGTGGCTGAGATGATGTTCCTAGAGCTCATAGACTGTCCCATTCCAGCTGCCATCTAGAAATCTCTGGGTCGTTAGAAAACTTCTCAGTTCTAGTTCAAAGGGTTATGTTGGACTGGCTGGAAGCGTTTAATTAGAAGAATCCCTATTTTTAGGAGATGCTGTAATTTGGCTGAGCTCCAGGCTTGCAGCCATTGTGTGAGTTTAACAAGCACATCCATCCTCATCCATCCCTCTTTCCTCCCATTTGCAAGCATTTTTTCCCCTTTCCAGTTCAGAAATCCTGCTCCAAAAAGCATGCAACAGATACCATTGGAATTATTGCATAGCTGTTGGTTTTGCTTGCATTGGGAAGTACTGGTAATCAGAGTCATCCTCAGTTGCTTTGCTCCAGGTATTTCAAACTTTAGGCATTGATTATTGAAGCCCAAGAGACATATGTGTTAGTTATTGAACACACTTTTAAAAACATAGGTTTATGTTTGAAAATATCCCAAAATGTACTGTGGGGAATGTTTGTGCTTCTCTTCTGGGTGCTGTGCATTGGAAGACCAAGGGGAGATATGATTTGTTGCTTATGTCTCTTGATACTTATATGCCCTCTGTTCCATTTAGGACCTTCATCTTCAGCTCATTTATCTATATCATTGCTGGTCTCCACTAATCCACATTTTTCATTGTCTTGATTGTGAGCAACCAAGATTTCATCTAATGCAGAGTTCCTCAACCTTGGCAACTCTAAGCTGTGCGGACTTCAACTCCCAGAATTCTGGGAGTTGAAGTCTGCACAGCTTAGAGTTGCCAAGGTTGAGGAACCCTGATCTAACGAATAACTTGGGAAACAGACAAGCTTCCCTATTGCCCTTCTCGTACAAGCCAGTCCAGTAAGAGACAGCAACATTTATTGATTTTATATCTTTGTGTTTTTAAAGAGCAATATAATTAAGATGTTACCTATTGGACAGACTCTATTCTTGGGTAAAGAAAGCTTCTCATTTTTTCATAGAAAGGGGATGTGAAGGATTAAATCAGAACTTTGGCTACTTAACTCAAGATGGTCTCTTCTGCTTGGGTTCCAACCAATTTTCTTTTTCAGGCCTCCCTTTGAAAATACCAAAGATTGAACTGGTATCCTGCTGCAAGAAAGGCCCCAAACATGTGCGAAAACCATAATCCTTCCCAATTCCATTACAACCCAGATGTCCAGAGATATTTTCACTGCATTTTTTCCTTACTGATGCACCAGACTATCCTCTTACAAACAAAGTTTTATCCTCCTAACATCCAAATGACAATGGAGTTCCTCAAAAAACACATTTAGTCCCTTGGGTTTGGCTATTTTGATATCTGCCAATGATTGAAATGCTCAAGAAAACTATACATGCAAGAAAATAGGATCCACAGGCTCTCTGTTAATTACCAGGGTGGTTGCTAATGGCTGGGGATAGGTCCCCAAAGGTGACAGCCTTCGTTGTGCATTTCCTGGACTGAGAAATTAAACTTTTTTTTTTCCTCCAAAAGTCAAGGGGTTCAGTTTTCCTGCCCAACACATGAACATACACATAGAGTAACTTCAGCTATTCCACTGGTTTGAGAGACCGCAGATACATTGGCAAAATAGAGGGCTTGGATGGACAAAGATTCACGAATAAAAGAGACTTGTATCTTTAATTCCTCCAAATCTGGATCAGAATCTAAAAGCTCCCCACTATTCTTTCTGGTTAAGTTTTCTCCTCTTTCTGAGACACAGATTCCAGAAGAAAGCAAATCCCAAACAGAGGCCCAGCCATAAAAGTATTATTTGCAGCAAGGGAAACGTGTCTCTGTCTATACCTCCCCACACCCCAAAATAAGACTTCCTGCCCACCTTTACCACATACCCCTCTTTGCAAAGAGATAAGCTTCCCCTTTAAACCGGTCCAGAAGTTGGTTAGATGGCAAGAAGGAAGCAAGAAGAATAAATGCAAGAAGGAAACATTTATTCTCTGCCAAGAAGCAAACCAGTCAAAAAAAGTGGGCCAAATCCTCTCTTCCTTTCTCCCTTGCCACCCAGATTTACATGCTTGCATGGATGTGTGTTGGTGTGTTGTGCAGGTGCTTGGCAGGAAGGGGGGAAGTGTCAGAAGGCTGCAGTGCTTTGTCCATAGCACATCTACAATGGTTGTCCACATCGAGACAATTAATTTGTGTGGGGGGGGGGAGACTAGCAACGTGTTGTCAAAGGGGGAAAAAAAAAACCATGTCAAATGTGAGACAGAGAAAGGAAGGAGCAGGAGGAAATGTGGTCTGGTTACCAAGGGGCCACAAAGGGAAAGGGTTTTAACCCGACAATAAAGACAGCGTTTACTTCATCCCCACCTTCCATAGCAGCTCCCTGATATCTCGGAGAGCTCAGCAGCAGTGCCCCCCAACCTTCTGCCCTCTTCCACAGACCTCGGGCACTGGGAACCCATTGCACCTTTTAAATCTAAGAGAAGCGTATGCCCTGCTCCTGCCTCTCTCAGCCCAGAGCCTGATTCCCCGAGCATAAAGGATCTGTGTCTAGTTCTGCAAAAGAAATAAGGGGGAGGGAGGGAGAGGGGGAAAACAGAGGGGTACCTTATTCTGTGAGCTTGAATCGCCTTCTCTCTTCATCGCAGCAGCGCCTATTCATCCTTTAATCCTTGGAAACAGAGGCACAATTCAAAACATCGCCTTGCACGAGGTTCTTCCAAACTGCTTCCCATTGCTTGCTTTTTTTTTTTCAGGAAAAAAAAATCCAAGCAATCTCCCCTCCGTTTCCCCTTCCTCCGAGCAATAATCAGGATGATGATTTAAGGAAAAAAAAAAAAATCACAGCACAACAGTTTCTCTCCTCCGCATGCTTTGCCGTCTTCTTTTAAGGACGGTGGCTTTGCCTGGGAGAAAAAAGAGCAGCCCCGGAGGGAAGGAAAGAACAGAGGAGCGAGGAAGAGAAGGAGAAGGAGAGAAAGAGAGAATGAATGAGGAAGGGGGGGAAAGGGCAGTGGGAGGGAGCGGGGGGGGGGGAAGAGAGGCAGAGTCTGGCTTCACATTTGTGTCTGCTGGGTTTCTCCCTCCCGAAGCCCTGGCCCCCACCCCTTGGAGAGTAAGAGAGAGGAGGACTTCGGATGCTGACAATGGCCTGTACCAATTTATTCCACTTAAGCAGGGGGGGCAGTTCTCCTCCAGAAGGGAAGGAAAACCACGCCAGCCTCCCTGAGGTCCCCTCGCCAAATTGGTTTCTGCTCTGCCGATTTGTCACAGCGTCTCTTGCTGACCTTAATGCTGCTGGAGCCAGCCTGTAGGAAATGCTAACCGAAATCAGTATGAACAGCTACCATAATGGCAACAGCAACATGACTGGGCACAAGAGAGAAAGGGGTCTGGGGAAAATTCTGGGCTTGGGGGCAGCGGGAATTAGGAGGTTGAAGCCCAGCTCAGAAAGCTCTCTGGGGCTAGCAAAGTTCGTGGCTAACAAATCTCTCTCTTTCAGTTGCAGTTGGCACAGTTGATACTTCAGACATTGACTCTTTGGGAGTACTGAATCATTGTGACCCCCACTCTCACTGCGTAAATCTTCCTACCGTTTGTTCCAGTCCTTCCCAACCCCGCTGTTTCTGTTCTCTCAACTACATAGAAAGGATGGGTTGGTACAATATGAAG
The DNA here is from genome assembly GCF_035149785.1 of Candoia aspera. Classification (NCBI taxonomy): domain Eukaryota; kingdom Metazoa; phylum Chordata; class Lepidosauria; order Squamata; family Candoiidae; genus Candoia; species Candoia aspera. The sequence goes on along the minus strand of NC_086161.1, from coordinate 5,810,958 downwards.
GGCAAAGGCTACCATATCTGGGCTGTAAAAGTCCAGATGACCACTAGATGGCAGCGAAGAGATGCAGAAACCCAACCCTCTTCTTCCATTTGGTAAACATCCAGATTATTGACGTCCACTGCTAATACCCCTCTTAGGAGATCTTCAAACTTCCAACTCCGCTTTTCACGTTAAAGGGTAGCCTTTTGCTTAATGCCGACCCCTGATATCCAGCATGATAATGAGAGCCATTCCAAAATTATTTCTTCCTGTTTGTAGTGGATAGGATAATCATTTGCTGGTTTTCACATACACCCCAGGTCCACCTATTTTGCCTTCCATAGTTGAATCTGGGAACCAGAAGGTGGAGCTGAAGAGTAGCTTTATAAGTGGTGAGAGAGGAACACAAGTTAGGGAAGAACTTTATGGAGGTTCTCCATTTGCAGGACCAGGGACAGAAAACAGGAAGAGGGTGCACAGAATTTTCCAAGCTATTGAGGGTTTTAAGAGCAGATGGTTGACTTGTGATGCTACTGCTACGACAATGTGGTAGTGCTTTGGGTTTGAGCATTGAATCTAACATGCACACATATGTCTTCTCTGTGTTCCCCATCTGCAGAAATAACTGTTTGTAGAGCATGAGCTTGTCACAAAACAGGGTGCAGTCTTTCCGGCGGTGAGGATGGCATACAAGTTTCTCTCCAAAACTATGTAAGACTGGGTCAGGAGAACACAAGTGAATGCATAACTTTATTGATTAGTCAATTGACCCTATCAAAAAGTTGGGGATCAGCCACTATAAGATATAAATAAATAAAATATAATACCATAAAACAGATAAAATACAGTAAGATAAGATAAAATATACTATGGTAAGAACACAAGTGAATTCCAATAAGAAAAAGGAGTCAAGGTAGAAATGTGCTGCAGGGAAGTGAAGCCAGAGGTCGAGGTAGTCTTCTTAACTTCCAAGCATGTTCCAGAATGTCTTCTGCTCTACAAAATGGGCATAGGCCAGTTATTTCAATTTGCTTTCAATGAGAGCGAATGCATTTTTTAAAAAGTATTGGGAAATGAGGGGGTGGGGACAAAAGGTAGAATATTCCTTTTTCCCTCCTTTGCCAGTTTGATGGCAATTCCATGTTTTCAGGGTCATATTTCATTGATTATTGACCTCTTCTTTTAAAAAAAATAGTTATCTATTATGGAGTGAGTTTTTTTCTTTTTTTCTTTTGCTCATTGTGATGGTGGCTTTCCTTTTCACAACTGACATGAAAAGGACTAGAGCCTGGCTGAATTCGTCACCAAATTCTCCTAGGTAAAATAATATAGTTATAACTGCATTAAACTTTTGATAACACATCGGATGGTAGGTGAAGATTTACAGGATGGGGAGAGAAAAAAAGATTCCTGTGTCTCTGCTGGAGAGGAAGGAATCCTTCTGACGTGCTAATTTTCTGTGTGCAAGGAATTACAATATTTCTGAAAGGTGAGTGAGCAGCAGAGTCACAGGGTTTCCGAAATGGAGCTTCAAACATAAAGGTGAGAAGATTAATTACTGTTAATAGAAGGTAAGCCATAGAGATCTTTGAAGGCACCCGCAAGGAATTATTCTGAATTCTAGAGGCGAAGAGGCAGTGGTGAGAGAATTGCAGAGGCCAGTTGCTTGCAGAAGCAAAAGCTTTCAGGTTGATTCCATGATACTTGTTAGAAGCGGCAGAGTGGTTTGGTGGGCCCCTCAGAGTGAGTGTGGGCTTACCTCCAGGGGTGAGAGTACACGGAGGGAGCCCAAGACTGAATGGGGTGTGTAAGAGTACCCACCCCTGAGTGAGAGACAGGAGGTGGGTAGGAATGGGTGGGGTGCCCCCCTGAGATCAGTGAGAGTGGTGGCGGGGTGGACACAGTGAGTGAGTGGATGCGGGGGTAGGCTCCAACAGCACCAAGTTCAGGAGCTGGTGCGCTGGAGGGCCTGCCGCCACCTGAGGTTGATTGAGGGTGGGAGGATGTGTGCATGGGAGAGGGGACCCTTGTGTTATCCCAGGGTGGCCGGTGGTTCGAGAGTGGAGGCAACTGGGCCTGGTGACTATGGGGGTTGTAGGGCGGGTTTCACTATTGAGGTGGTGACGGGCCGGGGATGTTACAGCAGGAACTGGAGGGCAGGCCATTTCCAGGGAAGACGCTCCCGCTGTCTGTTACCGGTAGCGTGTTCCGGCCCTCCAGGTTCATATCCAGGTCCTGGTCAGCAGATCCCTGAGGTCCCTGGTCTCCGGCTACTGCTTCTGAATGCCAGGTCAGTCAACAACAAAGTCCCCCTTATAAGTGACTTGATTGCAGAGGAGGGGGCAGACCTGACCGAACACAAGCTAGAGCCACTATTAAGGCCTACCTTGTGGCAGTAAGAGCGGCGAAAGGTCAATATTTCTCCACTCTTATTGCATCCGCAGAATGCTGCCCAACAGCCCTATTTAAAATTATGCGATCGTTATTAGGTAGGGGGGGCTCTGTCTCCCACCTACAGGGCCGTGCGGAGGAATTTGCTGAGCATCTGCAGGATAAAATCGCTCAAATTTGGTCCAAGTTGGACTCTAAGCGTGGGGCAGAGTCTGGGGAGGTGCTGAGGGAATGTACTTACCAGGTTATCTGGGAACAGTTTGATCCTGTTGGGCCTGAGGAAGTGGACAGGATCCTCTGGATTGTAAATGCCACCATGTGTCATCTAGACCCATGGTCTTCCTGGCTTGTGAAAGCAGCCCGGGAGGTGACATGTGGTTGGGTCCAGGTGATGGTTAATGCATCTTTGAGGGAGGGAGTGGTTCCGGTTGCCTTTAAAGAGGCACTGGTACACCCCCTCCTCAAAAAGCCATCACTGGACCCTACTGTCCTGGACAACTTTTGTCCAGTCTCCCACCTCCCCTTTTTGGGGAAGGTGGTTGAGAAAGTGGTGGCGTTACAACTTCAGAGGATTCTGGATGAAACGGATTATCTAGACCCCTTTCAGTCAGGTTTCAGGCCGGGATATGGGACAGAGACTGCATTGGTCGTGCTTATGGATGATCTCTGGCGGGAGCGGGATGGAGGCAGTGCATCCATCCTCACTCTCCTTGATCTCTCAGCGGCTTTCGATACCATCGACCATGGTATTCTTCTGGGATGACTCAGGGAGTTGGGGGTGGGCACCGTGGTTCTGCGCTGGTTCACCTCCTTCCTCCAGGACCGGTCCCAGTCAGTGGTGATAGGAGATGAGAGATCTGACCCTCGACCCCTGCTTTGCGGGGTGCCGCAGGGTTTGGTTCTCTCCCCTCTCCTATTTAACATCTACATGAAACTGCTGGGTGAGGTCATCCGTCACCACGGGATGAGGTACCATCAGTATGCTGATGATACTCAGATATATATCTCCATCCCGTGTGAAGTAAGTGATGCAGTCAATGCCCTTTCTCAGTGCCTGGGGGCTGTGGAGGCCTGGATGGGGAGCAACAGGCTTCAGCTGAACCCTGCTAAGATGGAGTGGCTGTGGATTGATGGATCCTCGGTATCCAGGAAGTTGTCATCTTTAGTTCTGGATGGGGTTGCACTGCCCCATTCAGAACCCGTGCGTAACTTGGGGGTCCTCCTGGACTCACGACTCCTGCTCGAAGAGCAGATGGCAGTCGTGGCTAGGAGGGCCTTTGCACAATTTCAGGTTGTGCGCCAGTTACGCCCTTTCCTGGATTGAGATGCCCTCCGGACAGTCACTCATGCCCTGGTCATCTCCCATATAGACTACTGCAATGCGCTCTACATGGGGCTACCCTTGAAGAGTATCCGGAAGCTTCAGTTGGTCCAAAATGCGGCTGTGTGAACAGTGATGAGTGCTCCAAGATCAGCACATGTAACACCTCTACTGTGTGAGCTGCATTGGGTTCCAGTTTGCTTCTGGGTCCAATTCAAGGTGTTGGTTATCACCTTTAAAGCCCTAAATGGCATGGGGCCAGGCTACCTGAGGGACCGTCTCATCCCTATAACATCATCCCGTCCCACCCGATCATGCAGAGAGGGCATGTTGCGGACCCCGTCTGTAAGAGAATTTCATCTGGCGGGGTCCAGGAGGCGGGCCTTCTCTGCAGTGGCGCCCACCCTGTGGAACATTCTACCCCCCGAGGTGAGGCAGGCCCCTTCACTCCCGACCTTCCGGAGGGGCTTGAAGACCTGGTTTTGCTGCCTCGCCTGGGATGGGAAGGGCAATAGCTCTTCCTGGGGGTGGCTGGTGATGTAGAGTTCTCCCGACAGAATGGAAATCTCCCACTTGGATTTTATATTTATATTTTTATTATTTTAATATTGGTGATTTTATGATGTTAGGTTTTAAGGTGAATTTTATTGTAAACCACCCAGAGTCCCCCTTTTAGGGGGAGATGGGCGGTGACAGAAATGTGAATAATAAATAAATAAATAAATACTTTCAAACAATGAGAATTAATTTCCGTCTGCCAGATGGAAAAATTAGTCTTCCAATTCAACAGCAGGAAAAATTCTTCAGGATGCCTTGGACTCCTCTTTCTGAAGCAAATAAACTCTGTGGACAAAAGTTCCAGTAAATCCTGCCTTCACTGGTTTTCCTAGGAGTAGACAACACTGCTCTTCAGACATTCATCCTCTCTTTCTTCCCATGGAATGTGACTCACCATCTCCAGAGTATCTCTGCCCACAAGCCAGCTGGAGCTCAACACAGAGCAAAAGGATTATCTCCTTTTACTTCTTAATAGCTGTCGTTTCGGAAGTGGAGCAGAGAGACCGATCTGGAGGGGTAATTTGGGAAGAGAAATAAAGAATACTTGCATAAGGATGCCATTTCAGGCAATGCTAGCACTTTTCCTTGGGGACGCCTTTATGCAAAGGTAAATGGAAAGGCCACAGCGAGCTCCACCCTCCCTCCTTGCCATCATACTTCTTATTTGCCAAACTGATGGTTCAGAAGTATCATATGGTGGAAAGCTAAACAACAAACTCTGGTCCAGATCATCTGGACCTTTACAGCCCAGATATGGTAGCCTTTGCCCTTAATATTGTACCAACCCATCCTTGCTGTGTAGTTAAGAGATCAGGCACAGTGCAGTCAGGAAGGACTGGAACAAACAGTAGGAAGACAATAAAACTTGTCCTTCCTAGGAAGTTCAATGGACTGCCGAGAAGCAAGGTTTTGGAGTAAAAGATCTCCCAGGAGACCGTACCAAGGGACAGCCTCCACAAATTTGGATTCTGAAAATTATGGGGGGGTTGAGCTAGACATGGGTGACAGTCAGGCTGAATTTTCACATGGTAAACCAGGCCACAATAGGATCTGGCAGTTTGTGGTTGAACAAGATGAGGAAAACCCACAGACAAGCTATCAGGTCCCTGAATGAAATTATTTTCAAAGCATAAGATGGTTCTTACAACAAAATGTGGTTCCCAAAATAAAAGAGTTCCCACGTCAGCTGGACGAGGTACCCAAATAGAGAAGAGCCAAGAGGTGTCAGAAGACAATGAAGCTGAGACTGGTCAAAAACTGATGGAAGTTATACAAATGAATGGGAATAGTCATGGTGTTGAGCCATCACATTCAATAAGATACCATGCACGATGGGCATCCCACAGTGATTCTTCCAGAATTCAAAATCCTTTGGAACGTATTTATCTCTGACCACCACACCAAGTCCACTGAATCAGTGTTATACTGCATCATTAATGGAATATAGGAAATTGGAGCTTTGGTCCATCTGATCCAGCATGGCTTTCTGATTGATTGATTGATTGATTGATCACTTCCCATTTTTTAAAAAAGTATCTCAGAAATGTTTACAATGAAAACAGCTGACTAAAACAACTGAGAAAGGCATGCATTAAAACATCATAGAAAATATAAAATGAAGTAAGCCATAAAATAAACAGTCAAACAATATCAGAAAGAAAAAACAGCTATAAAAGAGGATGGAGTTAATCAAAGTGTCCTTGTTTGGTGCAGAAGACAGGCAATAAGGAGAGTACCAGTGGACCTTATTGGAGAGGACATTTGAAAGTTTGAGAGCATTATTAACAATGTTGGCAGCAACTCTCTAGAGCAGTGTTTCTCAACCTTGGGAACTTTAAGATGTGTGGACTTCAACACATCTTGCTGGCTGGGGAATTCTAGGACTTGAAGTCCACACATCTTGAAATTCCCAAGGTTGAGAAACACTGTTCTAGAGGTTCAGGTAGAAGTATTTCCAGCCACACCTGAAGAAGATAGAAACTGAACTTGGCACCTTCTCCACCCAAAGCACACACTCTTCCACTGAGCAACAGCCCCTTCTTCAAAAGACGCCTCACACTTCAGATGATTTATGTAAATGGGCTAAGGTATATAGCAAAGGAGAACTTGACATTCTCAACTTCTCTCTTTCTCTCACTCACACCCCATGGTCACTCCATCATCATTAGTCACTTTGCCCAGAAAACACAACCTCTAAGATTGAAATATATTTTCTCTGTCTCAACAGCTGTTGGCTTAATCTGGCCCACAGATGGATGGGGAGGGTGTGACATGATTGAGACACCATCCCACAAATGCATCTCTCCGTAAATGGCAAATCAGGGGTATAGCAAGTGGCTTTCAAACCTTTGGACCATTAGTCTAGTGCAGCCTTTCTCAACCTTTTGACCCTAGAGGAACCCTTGAAATATTTTCCAGGCCTCGGGGAACCCCTCCACATTCAGGCTCAAATACAGGCCAGAAGTTACAAAATTATATTTGTTTCATGGGTAGGCCTATATAGATGCATTAACAGTGTCCTTAAACTAAAAATAAAGAATGAAACTTACCCCTTTAATGTGAATTTGCATGAATTTGAAATATTTTTTAAAATAAATTGAGATCTCCAGGGAACCCCTAGTGACCTCTCACAGAACCCTCGGGTTCCAGGGAACCCTGGTTGAAAAACCCTGGTCTAGTGTAATCCCTGTCTGGAGGTACTAGGAATAGATCCTGTGCCTTTCTATGTGCAAAACACGTGTTCTAGCTTGAAGCTTGGAGCTGATAGGGAGCTGGCTTTGTTTTGTTTTGTCTTCCTTCTGATATTCCAGTTTTCTGTGTGAACACAGCATCTTCATTCTCCTTTTGCTTGGCCGTTGATTAGGGTAACATGCCTGAAGCCTTCCAGTCCAGGGAAAGACATACCTGTTGGTTGTGCAACTGGTGTTTTGCTGTAGCACATCACAGAGTGAGACAGAGTATTGTTTTCTGCTTGTGGGTTTATTTTGGTGAGTCTTGCTTGGCACTGAATTAAAATCCCACTGAGGACACTTTATAAAGGCGTGTGATTTACTGCTCACCAGGAGACTGTAGTCCCTGAATAATCTCCATCCTGGCCTTTAGCCAAGGTAGTGATCAGAGAGAAGCTACGGCTGTGGACGGAGAGTCCAGCGGCTATTGAATCACTCCTGCCGGCTCTCAGTGACTTAGCAAACTACTCATTTGCAGACATTTGCCAGAATTTGCTTAGGTAGCAATGGATCATTAGCCCCAAATGGATAAAGGTAAGCGTGACCCTCTATCCTTCCGTACGTAACAGATACGTTAAGTAGTTTAGCCTCAGTCAGAGTTTTTCCTGAGGCCACATTCAAAGATTTTTGAGCTCCAGTCTTGTTGATGAATCCAGGCAACCAATCTTTTTTTTAGGAAAAGGGGAAGATTGATTATCCAGGTTGTAATGGATATATACTAATGCTGGGCTCAAATTTGCCATGCAGTTCTCAGAAGTCTTATTCTGCTGTGAGAAAGCTTGCAGATGCTGGCAGTGAGACATGATAGGCTGCCTAGATTAGTTGATCCTTTGACCTAGCTCAGCTGGACTCTTCTTACCGACTCATGGGGCAAGAGATTTGCTATTGTTTTTACCATGATGTTTTCTTTTTTTCTTTGCAGATCTCCACCTGTGATTCAATCAACGTCTTACAAAAATGAATGGGAAATCAGGACCGGCAGGGAAGCGAAGTAATGGGATTTTATTTGGAAAAGGAGGAAAACCTGCTGAAGGTCTCCCACCTCTCAGGAGGTATGACAAGAGGGGGCCAAAAATAGGAACAGCCTACCCTCAAAATAATAATAATAATAATAATAATAATAATAATAATAATAATAATAAGCTTCGCTTCACTTGGAACAGCTTACATCCTGTGACAATACTTTTAATATTATTAAGCAACAACATCTGCCTATCCCAGGTCCTTGGGAAGGACTTGATAGGTGGACAAAATGCCAAATCCAGTCTAAACATCTGGTTGACTGTGTGACCAACCATAATAATAATATATTAAATTGATAAGCTGCCCAACTTCCAGGGTAACTCCCAGTCTCCTGAGCTTCCAGAAGCTCATAAAAACTCAGCTGCTCTAGATGGTCTTTGAGACTTGGGTACTGTAGAATTCCTGGTGCTAATCAACCGTATGTTTTTTTTAAAAAAAACTGTAATTATACATTGCATTTCCGGTATTGTACATTGGTATATGTTATTGGCATTTTGCATTTTTATTTATTTATTTGTCACATTTATATGGCTGCCCATCTCATACAATATACATATACATATACACATGCACATATACTGTACATATGTCTCTCTGTGTGTCTGTGCCTGTTTCTGTGTCTGTATTTTTGTGTTTTTGTGTATATGTCTATATTTTAAAATCAGGCTAAGAACTACTGAGGATTAAGAGGAAAAACTCACCCGAGGTCTTCATTGTTGCCAGTTCCACTCTGGACTGTTTACCTACTGTGGCTTCTCATCATAGACTAAATCCTTAGAACGTGTTGACATTCCTTGACATTCAGAAACCCAGGAAGAGTCAATTAGCTGCAGAGAGTGCACGATGGTTTAATCTTAGGGATGGCCGGAAGGTTGGGATGGGAACAGTATCCTCCCCATCAAACTCTGATCTCCCAGCCACTTCAAAATAGAGAAGGAACAAGCTGTTCCCCAGCTTTCCCTTCAGTATCTCCACATCCTCGCAAGGTTTCCTGCAGCTGTCTAAAAGTGATCTTAATACTTATTACACATGGAACTTAACCTGCATCTCTGTCACCAATGCTAATGCAAATTACTTTCCTCAAAACAACTCCTAGCAGTTAATAATAAGACAACTTATAGACAAAAACTAGAGATTAAATCCTCTTATACCTCATTTATGATTTTATCACTCAATTATTCAAAGAAAGTGTGTCTTCACATTGATTTCTCTGCCCAGTTTTATAACCTGAATCCCGGAACAGACTTGTAGAGCTGTAATCTGCTGTGCAAAAAAGATAAAAATTAAACAAAACAAAACAAAAATCACCAACCATATGGGAGGGTCTATGGATTTTTCAAATCACCTGTGCTCTAATTTAATATGAATAACAATTAGTTTACTCTTATCAGTTAATTGTGCCCCTTGTGGCTTCAGCAGCTCAGCAACTCCTTAGCAAACCCCTTTGTCTGTTCAGTCTTTAATTACACTAAGCTCTTATTTTTGCTTTGACAACAAAGTTGCCATGAAAACAAGGCAAAATGGCTGCCTCCTCTTCCTCCTCCTTCTCCTCTTTTCCAGGGGGAATGATGGCGATTGTAAACAGAACCTGGACAATATTTGGTGTTGCTGGATTTGTTCCACCAAGGGCTGTCAACCTGTGGCCCCTGTACTATGCAGCCTTCTCCCCCAACCTCTTTCTTGCTTTTTTGGCTCTCCCTGGAGAATCTTGCAATTGTATTGTTGAATTAGGTGGCAAAACCATCATCAAATAAGAGCACTTTGATTATCTGTGTGCATTTCTGAGGAAGGAAGGAAGGAAGGAAGGAAGGAAGGAAGGAAGGAAGGAAGGAAGGAAGGAAGGTTATGCTTCCATAATCTGTAGGACCTCCCCTTTGTTCAATATCAGACATCATCTTCATACTTCATACTATCTATCTATCTATCTATCTATCTATCTATCTATCTATCTATCTATCTAAACTTTCTTAAAATTTTTATAAAGAAAGATAAAAACTAATAGAAACTAATATATTGAATAAAGAAAGGAAAGGGGAAAGAAAGAGAAAAAAAAAGAGGGAACAAAGCCAAAAGAGTAGAAAAGAAGAAAAAGAAAGAAAATATAAAGAAGTAGCTTCTGATTTTATTTACAGCAGTTATAAATATAAATGTACCTCTTACTCTTTGGTTGCATCATGATTTTCATTCTTTTCTATAATCTTTTTTTTAAATAATCATAGCCATAAGTCATAAGTTCATCTTTTTCTGTTTCACACAAACAAGTCTATAAGGGGTTCCCAGTCAACCATAAACTTTGATAATGTCTTTTCTCTAATGGAAGATGTCAATTTGGCCATCTCTGCAAGTTCCATCATCACCTTCATACTTCTTATGGCTTTCAGATCTCAATGAAATGGAAATAAAATGCAATGCCCACTAATAAAATGTTGCCCCTCCCCGCTTAATCTGTTAATCAACTCACTGTTGACATCTTCCTAGTTCCATGTTTTGCATCTGCTCTGGGAAGAATTCTTGCTATTATGAGAATAATGAATAAAGTCAGCCTGGACTTGACTTTTAGCCTGCAAGGGTAATTCCCACGAGACTGCAGCTTAGCACAAGGATAGGAAACTTATGACCCTCCAGAGGGTACCAGCATCTCCACATTGGCTCTGCTTCCTAGGGATGCTAAGAATGCCACAGCATGCATTCACTGATTAAGAACTTTATCTCTGAGAAAGTGGATGGTGAGCTTTATCCATGCATCTCTTTTTCTGAAACACCAAATAATCGTACCAGTCATCAATGTTATCTTAATATGCAGGCTGCATCATCAGCTTGGCCATTGTGCTGCTATTTTTACTGCCATCTTCAATCCTCTCCTCTCTCCCAGGTTGTGGACTAGGCAGGCAAGTAAATCTGTCATAATTTGGACCTCACTAAGCTAGAAATATTTCCATGGTAGGTTTTAGCAAGAGGACGGCACTGCTGTAGATACTGCAACAACATCAGAGGGAAAGAAGAAAGCTGGGGACTCTACTTCCCTCTGTTTTGATAGGATTGCAAAGCTTTGGCAGACAGGGTCCCCCAGCTACACACTGGATTTCAAAAGCTAACTCAAAGAAGAGTCTGCTGAGCAACAGATAAAAGTCTTTGGTGCTACAAAAGTTTCAGACTCACAGGATTCAATCCAGAAGCAGAAGCCTTAAAAAGGTAGGATTAGAAGCAAGCTTTCATAGACTTGTGTGCCCAGGCCAATGGAGACTTCTAGAAGGGTGGATTGCAAAATAGAAATGTGCTCCAGATGTGGTCCACTGGCAATTCACCTCTCTGCAAATCTACACATTCCTATGCTTTTGTGAATAGTGTGCCCATATGCTGTCTTCTTTGTCAAACCCATCAGTGTCTAAAGAAGCTTTCTCCCACCTGGAGGCTAAATCTGTGGACTTCAAGTCCTACAATCTCCCAGCTGAAAGTAGAGCCTCCAACCACTGGCTGCAAAAATATGGATGACCAGTAGATGGATGCAATGAATTTTTTGCATCTCTTCGCTGCTGTATAGCTGTTTGCTGAGAATTCTGAAGGCTGAAGCCATCTGAAGAACATCAAGCTAGGGAAGGATGATCTGGTTATATTTTGAGAGCATTCACAAGTTTTCACATGTGGTTTATTTTAGCTGTTCTTACACAATCCAGATGCTTGATAATAGAGTTGGGGGGGGGGCAAGATATTTACATGCAGAGGGCTGCACCTGTGTTTGGAATGGAACTCTGGAAGTTATTTTCCCCCAAGGTGGCAAAATATGAAAAAAAGCAGGTAGAACCAGGACAAAAATGATACTCACTGCACCTTACTGCAGATTTAAAATTATAATTCAGGGGCAATCTTTGGAGAAGCTATGGGACTATACCAGATTATGGGTCTCTGCATTTACTTCAAGCGTTGCAGAAACAGGTTACCTTGCACTAGCTTTTCTTTTCTATCACGCAAATGTCCCATGTTAGGATGTTCCTGCTTCCAAGGATTCTGCAACTAATTGTTTATTCTCATAACAACTATGTAAATCTGCAGCTGCTTTTGTGCGCATTTTCTATGTATTTATTCCCCAATTTACATACTTTTTTTTGCAATTTATGTGACAATCCCAATAAATATCTTTATTATGCAGCTACCTTTAATATATGCTTTTCTCTAATGACTTTCCTAATTCTTGCTGTGTTTAAACACAATCCCTCCTTAACATGCTTTTTTTGTTTTTTTTTAAAGCAGCTTTCCAAAATATGTGCTGAATTTTACATAACCTTCCTTAAAGGCGTGCTGGCTTTTTATGAATGCTTCTAGCAGAAGACAAAATATTGCAGCAGATTTATCGGTGTCTTGTTGGAACCCACTTTGGGGAGAATACACATTTTGATGGAAAGGAAACTTCGTCTCCACAATTTGGACCATCTGCATCCTCATTACAGGTGTTCAGTGTTCAAAAACATAATTGTGGCAGGGACTCACCTTTGCCATTAAACTCCACTGCGTTTTCTCTCTGTAGCTCTATCCTTCCCAGTGCAGAACTTCTAATCCTGCTTTTGACCACTAGATCCTTCCACACTTAATAGACTTTGCTAATCGCTTTTCCATCTCTCTTCTTTGTAGTTATTAGCTATGCATTATTTTGGAAACAGAGGCGTTTGAAAGCACCAATGAGTCATTTCATGAATGCTCTTGGCAGTTCTCCATTCTTCCGAAGGTAACAGGTATGTGCCAAAGCTGTCCCCCAGGTTTTCCAAAATGCTGACCACAATAAAAGCCCACATGCTGAGGTGGTGGCAGTTTCCTTTTGTGCCATGTTCACATTCCCTCTGCTTCTCATGGTGGGTATGTGTTGTTTCGGAGTGAAGTCTATAATAAAGTCTAATAAAGGAACAAGAGAACATCTCTCATACGCACACACACACACACACACACACAAACACACACACACACTGTTTAGAAAAAGAAACAAAACACTGAGTGAAGAATTCAGACAGCAGTTTATAAAGGACAACCCAGAAGAGAGTATCAGTTATTAACTACAGGAGAAAATTAGATTCTCCTAGTACATACACCCTGGGGGATAAAAGCCAGCTCCTTAAAACTCTTCCAATAGATTTGTACATCAGAGGTTATTCTTGTGTGTGTGTCACTATCATCAATAATGAGTCAATGAATGCATTTTGCAATGAAAACATATGGATTTGTATTTTTAAATTTTGTTTTTATTTAGCTGTCACACGGAGGGCCCACTTTCCTCTGAACAGGATCATTCAGGGTGCTGTGGGCATCAGGAAAGGTTATTAGATAGTGGCAAGAACTGGTAGCCACAAGTATTTTGGCTTCTTCCGTGTTGAAAGTTTGCAGAAAGTTCCTGATTTTCTTATAACTGTAATTGTAGTGAGATTTACCCATTCTCAGTTTCAGGAATGTCAACACTAGCTATTCACTAGGTAGAACTAAATAATTGTTGAGAGGAGCAGACATTGCCAGGTTAAATGGATATGATTTGGGCTTGGCAGAGTTCAGTGACTCAACGAGACAACCATCGAGTGGCCTGGGTGGTGAAGATTGTAGGAGCTGTACTACCAAACTGAGAAAGGTTGCACTAATACTGCCAGAGCAGAACCCAACTAAGCTAGGAAAGAAAAGCCCATCCTGTCCATCTTCAGACCCATTACTTACTACACTGATTTAAAAACCAAAGCCAAATCCCTACCACTCACTTGTAGATCAAACTTCGTGAATGCTCATCTGCAACTAATTTCTTTCTGCCTCCATAGCTAGACCTTGTAGGAAAATATGTCTAAAGTCAACTGGTGAATAATTAACAGGCAAATTGCCATGGAAGGTTAGAAAGAAATCTAGGCTGCTTGAAATGTTAAGAGAATTTTTAAAGAGCCAGTGGATTCTGGTTGATCCCCTAAGTCATTTTTCAAAGAATCGTGGTGAGGAGGGAGAAATGTTTTTGAGTCCTTCACCGAATGTAACAGTTTTCATCTGAGCTCATATTGTACATGAGAAGCTTATAACTAGAAAAGCTGGACCTGGGTTCTGTTTTATGCAAAGCACATTTCTATCAGCTCTGGGGCCCTCAGACCCTAATACTGGTGAATAAAAGAATGGAGCAATGGCTAACTGGGGCTGCAAACCAGAGGTCTGGGATTTCTACCAACCCACTCAGGCTACTTTAAAGGATTCCTCTCTGGGAAAACCGGTGCTTAACTTAAAGGAATATGATTCCCTATTATCTCAGAACCAACTTGGAGGTGAAGTAGCTTCATTCCCATTCAGGGAACTGTGCATGTGATTGTCTTTAAACCATGGTGTTATAAAAATTGAAGATGATTTATGTGGGTGCCCAGTCCAAGGTTTACGACAGTTTCTCGGCTACCTTCTTTCGGCCCTTATTTGTGGGTTCTGAGCATTATCTGCTGCTTGGGCTGCTGAACATCCCAAAGAGAGATAGAATGTGGGGAAGCCAATGGGTCTGCAGGGGTTCCCCTCTTCTCTTCTCTTCTCTTCTCTTCTCTTCTCTTCTCTTCTCTTCTCTTCTCTTCTCTTTTCTCTTCTCTTCTGTTCTCTTCTTTTCATGGGGGGGGGACAAGTTAGAGGAGAGTTTCTCCTCTCTTGTTTGAATCAAGCTCTCATTGCTTAGAAATAACCACTGTTCAGTTCTTGAGATGATCCAGAATTATATTATATAGACTGTTAGATAGACTGTTAGATAGACTGGCCTCCATCTGAGTTCTTCCCATACCTGCCTGGCTATCAATAAGGTGATAGAAGTTTTAGGTGTGTTGAAAGTAAGTAAGGCAGGACAGATTTAACAACGGCTGAAAACCTCCATGGAGATGTCCCATTGCACTGATTTAACTCCCTATACATGCACTCAGGCTATACCAGTGGTATACATTTCTTAGTAATAATGTCTGGGAAATTTTTTATGACTGCTTGTCTCTAATGAAATAAGCCAAGGTGTCTACAATAGATACATGCAGTGGCCTGATCAGATCCTAGACTGATTTCTCTTTTGCTTGTGTTAGCTTCTTACCACTGATTTTTCTTTTAAATTAACCACAGAAGATACCCAGTGAATAGGTTTTAGCCCAATAGCAGCAAACAGTGAGCATCTAATAAAGTACTTTATCAACTCAGCTATTACAGGTGACTTCATCTATTTTGAGCTAAGTGGCAGCATTCCTATTCAGGGCCAGGTGACACTTGCAACTCCCTTCGAAACTGGTAGCATTTCAGAGCAAGTCAAAGAACATACCTGCATGAAGCATCCCCAGGTCTGTCATATGGCTTTAAAGATAAAGCTGAAGTACAGGCAACAATCAATTGCTACAAGAGGGTAATTGCATAATTCAAAAATTTCATGATCAAAAAATGGCAGAGGTGTCCTGCCAGATTGAGGTGGAGGTACCTTGAATGAGTGTGCATTTTTCACTCCAATAAATGAACATTACAAGAAGACTGTGAATTATGAAAATCACTCCCTTCTTTTTTCTTTTCATTGTAGCTCTGTTGTATTTAAAGCTCTGATACCCTGGTCTTATTGTCAAATGCTCTCAAAGAGGGTTACAAGTAGACTAAAAATTGTTCTTATACATGGAAATTCCATTTAGTTGTCATAGTTAGCCACCAGTCCTCCTTGAATTTATTCTTACTTCATAAATGACCTTCTGCTTTTATTATGTTAAATGATGCTAACCCCCTATTTCCCTGTTGATCTGAATAATCTTCCCAATTTAGCACCCTCCTAAATCAGTTGGACTTCAGTTTCTATAGCTATGCTGACTGTTGGAGGCTGGAAATAGTAGTCCAACACATCTGGTTGACAGCTGGTTGTGAAATCTAATTTTCTGAGCAACTAACATCAATTGAATTGTCAAGGATCAGATGCATGTTGAACCTCCCATTTTAAAAATGCCTATGTAATGTCATTCTTTCATAATTACTGAGTGTAGGACAGCCAAATGTTTCTGAAATGAGAACTGTAAGTTATATATTTAAACAGTATATATTTATATACACTGGAAGGCCCTGAAATTAGTGGGTTAAAAAGAAGACTCCTCTAGGCCAAGGACTTTCCAGTCATAAAACTCATCATACTAATTAACTGTAGGGCTATCAGATCTGGACTTTAAGACTCTAGAGAACCACTAGTTGGGAGCAAAGAGAGAAAAAACTACATTAAGCTCATTTTCATGTTTTTTCCAGCCTCAAAATGGTGGGGAACTGTCATGAGTACTGATGGTGAACAGGAGGGGGGCCCTATCCAGGGGGAAAAATGCATGCATAGTTTAGCAGCTTTGAATCGTCCTTCGAAGAAACTCAGAGCAGGCCCACCTTAGATTTCTGGGTTTTATCTGTGAGGGTTTTCCCTTGGCCTTTCAGTTTAGCAGGATTTTCTGTCAGTTGAGTAGAACAATAAACACTAGAGACTTAACCAACCATCTCAGCATGGTTCTTCGATCCAAGATAGGACAGAAACTGAATGCCTGTAGATATCAGTGGAAGGGCGTGGAAATTATTTGCCAGTCCAGTTTAACGATATCCCAGTGAATTATATCCCATTTTTTCCACTTTGCCATTATGACCATCCACCATTTCTTGATCCAGGTCCAGATATCTTCTGCATTGTGTATATGTTCTAGCTTTTTGTAAAGTCCTGTGTTTGCAAGCATGTCTCTGATGCCAAGTTCACAATTCTGTTTTTGCCATGCTGCAGGCCATGTTGCATTTTGATTGATTATGTGCGATCAAGTTATTTTTGACTCTAAGTGACCACATAGATAGATTTTCTCCATGACAGTCTGTCTCTAACCTGGTCTTTCAGGTCTTCCAACAGTGCACCCATCACCACTGTAATTGAGGTTACATTTTGAACACACCAAAATCTGACTTCAGCTCTGCAGCAGAGCTGATGGTCTGCAAGACAAGATTATAAAGGCAGAACCAGGCTTCATTTCCCCCTATCATTTTGTTTCATGATGGATTTATTCAGAGAATCCTGGGAATGGTAGGCTGTTAACTGATTATTCATCCTCCATCTTCAGAAATTGCCTGTCTCTGGGAAGAAAGCAACTTTTGGACCATTTTATGTATCTCACCAGGCCCCAAGAAGTTCATTCTTATATTGTCAGATTCCCAGCTGCATTTTAGGCAGGGTTGGTTGTTAGTTCTATTTTCATTCCTTCTAAGCTGTGACTTCTCTTTGGATCCCCTGAAGTGCTGATTGATGGCAACACTATTGCTTGCCAGAATTAATCTTTGACAACTCTGTGCTTCTGCTTACAAATTCTTACACCTGGTTTTTTAACAGCCAACACATTTAGTCCTTCAAGGAGCAGTTTTGCTCTAGCAGATCTTAAGGATATTCATATTCTAAATGCCATTTCTATTATTTTGCAATAATGTCAGCCGGAAATTGTGGGGATGGGGAAGGATGAAATAAAACAGTAGGCTGAGTAGACGGAAAGAGACTTACAGGATCCTGGATGTTGCAACGAAGTGTTAGGATAGTATATTTGTTCTTTACCCCATTTTTTCTCCAGGGCATTCAAGGCAGTTTAGCATCTCCTCTCTGTTTCCTTTCACAGCAACTTATAATGTAGGCTAGATTGTAAGATAATGACATATCTAAGGGAGTTTCAGGTGGCTAAACGGGGAAGACATTCCTCAGGGTGGAGTCAGCTGCCCTGTAATTTGAATACCTGTGCTCCAATGGTCTTTCAAAGTTCTTCACCAAGTTGGTGGGCAGAGAAACTGGACTGATGATTTCTCAGCATTCCTCCAGAAGGAAAAGACATTCTCCATTAGTTGCTCAATCCCGTGATTCTCCTGTAGTGGTGGTGGTTGCCTTCCAATGATTCCCTTGGGATTGAATGGAAGTGTGGGAAGCCATAGAGGCTGCAAAATGGCCAAAGAGAGGACTGGACCATGAAAGACAGCACTTTTGCACAGTCTAGACCAGCCTTTCTCAACTTTTTGACCCTGGAGGAACCCTTGAAATATTTTTCAGGCCTCGGGGAACCCCTTCACATTCAGGCTCAAATAAGGATAGAAGTTACAAAATTATTCTATTCGTTTCATGGGTAGGCCTGTATAGATGCATCAACAGCATTCTTAAACTAAAAATAAAGAATGAAACTGAACTCTTTAATGTGAAGTTGCCTGAATTTGAAATACATTTTTAAATAAATCATGATCTCCCAGGGAACGCCTAGTGACCTCTCACGGAACCCTGGTGTTCCATGGAACCCTGGTTGAGAAACCCTGATCTAGCCAGAAGATCACTTCAATCTAGGCTGAACTTAAAAGCCTCCATTCTACATTTAGCAAGAAACATAATGCATAAATAACTGAGCTGTTGATAGCAGCTCTGTGCTGTTTTTTTCCCCCCACTGAAATTTCTGCCTAAAATTCCTTGCCAATTAATTCTGCCTCCAAGTCTTGGCATAACTGAGAAGAACTTCTGAACTTTCTTGGATCATTAAGATACTTCTTACCTATTTTTCAGACTGCATTTCTTTCTTTCTGTTTTTATTTCTTGCTTAGCTATGTTGGTCTACTCTCACCACTTTGGAGCTCTTCAACTACAAGCCGTCCCCAAATGCATTCTAAAATGACACATTTCATCCAGGGAAAACAATTCAGGCAGAGGCCTATTTTGAAAGTCAGAGTTATTCTCACCAAAAAGTTATTATTTCTAATGATGGAAAAGATTAAGGGATCAGGGCCAAAAGAACCAGATGATACCCACAGAGCTCCAGTCATCTTCTCTTTTGGTTCCCTCCTTCTTTGGCACTTCCATCTATAAGGCATACAGAACTATAGGCAATATTTGGATCTGAGAGAAGCAAAGCTCACTATCCAAATGGTGAGTGGACCTGTAATACTAATCCAAGTTCTTTATGGAAGGAAATCACTGGAGATCTCCTGGAGATTTAAGGTTACTGTTAAGACATAACAATACCTTCAGTGCAGTGAAATGAAAAATATTTCCCTTGACTCTACTACTAAAGATTGCTGATACATTCATACATTACCATATGTTTGAATACCATCATGGCAGTGAGAATATTCCTACTCCTTATATTAAAAAGGTTAATACTCCAGGTAGAAAACTAAAGATTCGTTTGGACAAACAGTGAATTATTTTTCCTGGACTAAAAAGTAGGCATATACTGTACACAGGCACACAGGGACTAAAATGCCTCTCCAAAAACCATGAAATACAATAGTTTTACCTGAAATCTGCAATATCCATCCATCCATCCATCCCTATTTCCATCTGTAATGATACAAATTTCAGAATGATTTATCTAATTCAGGTAGTAGAAACAATGCAAATTAGCATTGCAGAGGGACAAAAATGCCTGCTTAATCTGATTATCCAGTCATTTTTTAAAAATGGTTCTTCTTGATGTTTAAAGTAGACTAAACTGGATGAAAAATGCCTTCAAACAGAGGAATGTCAATTAAGAGACATGCCAGATGAGCTGGATTGTACCGTTACAGACTGCAGGTGAGTGAATGTGCTAAACCTCCCTGCACATTGATGCTTAAGAGGAGAGTAATACTTCCCTCTATTTGGCCAGTTCTTGGCTTCTTCTTAGAGGTGTCCTGAAGATGTTGTTTTCCTTGGTTTTGGACTGTGCTTTGTTCTACCAGTTAAATTTTGCTCATTCTGTGTTTGGCTTGGGTTGACATTTTATTACTTTGTCATGTTTTGCTGCTGTTCTCCTTATTAATTTTTATGGAATTTTAATGCAGTTTTAATGCAGTTTTTAAACTGTAGAATTTTCCCTGTTTCTGGGTTGTAGCATAGAAATCTTTATAATGTAATCAGATTTTTTTTTTAATTTTGTCAGTACACAATTATTCTACCCACCACGGGGAAATAATTTTGTTCTTTGACTCTACTTCCATTAATCAAGTAGTACAGCCTGAAAACAATTTTATCTTCATTATTGCAGGGAGGATAAATTAGGGTTAAGCTTCGATCTCAACCCAGTGCAATATCTCCAGCTTGGCACCAAGCACCCTTTGGTTTTTCAAAACAAGTTGAGTGGTGCAACATCACTTCTGATCAAGGCTCCTGCACTGCAAATGTATTTCACACTAATACAAATGAAAAAGTGTTTGACAGAAGAATTTGCTTGTACTGAGATCTCCAAAAACATGGAGGAAGGAATCAGGAAGACAACTGTAAAAAACTAAACAAAACAAAACTGAATAAACTAAAACAACAACAACAAAAAAGTCCATTCATAAGTAATGCCCTTCCTTCCTTCCTTCCTTCCTTCCTTCCTTCCTTCCTTCCTTCCTTCCTTCCTTCCTTCCCAACTCAAATTGACAATTGACAGTTTTCCCCAACTATAAATGTAATACAATAGACCTCCAAGAACAGAAAGGTCCCCACAGAATTATCCACCCACTGACATCTAAATGTCCACTCAGATAAATCAATCTTCATCAGCTTGCAGAAGACTAATGAAAAAGATGACAGACACACCTCTGCAGTCAAAGCATTCTGTAATATGGAGGGCACAACAGAGAAGGACAAATGCAGGAAGAAAAGCCTTCAAAATCTAGAGGTCTCCAGGACATGGGCTGAGCCTAGTGACAATGATGGGAATGATTGAGGGAGCACAGTATTTTGGAAATGGAGTTAAATTCACAGGCTTGCTGCCCTTTCAACCATGGTTTGCCTCTGCATAGGAGAAGCACTCAAAGAGGACATTCAACCTCCTTGAGCTTCAATCCCATTCACCTTCTGCCAAGAATTGTGCTTAGAGCTGTAAGAAGTTGTAGATTTGGCTTAACTTTTTTAAACATTTGCCTTAAACCTTTAACACTTAGCTGGATGACACTGAGTAGATCAAGATAAAGCAGTAGTGAAGATAGCCAGTGGGACTCATGCAGTCCAAGAATTAGGAAGGACTTCTAAAGTCCAATTCATGTAATTTCAGGAATTTGGCCTAAGAGCAGCCCTGGCTGACAGTCATCCATCCTATGCTTAAAAACTGCCCATGAAGAGAATCCACCATCTTCTGTGTCCATCTGTTCCATGATCAAAGAGTAAAAACCATCAGCCAGCCCTTTCCGGTATTTTGTGAAATTCTCTTGTATGGTGTGCTGTTTTTGAAATTTTAGGACTCAGAATACATGTTTTCCACTGCTTATATGAAATCTTTCAAACTCTTGTCTGTGATGCATCAGATTTACAGATTCACCACACAAGGAAATTAAAAAGAAAACAAAAAGAAAAAGAGTCAGTAACACAAAAGAGGAGAAACCGATTTTTTCAGACTGCTGACATACCATTACTGACTGACACTAATAAGTTTGGGGCAGAAAAGTAGACTCATGTGGATTATTAACTTCGGTCGATCTATGTATGAGTTTAAAATTAAGTGGTGGTAGCAAGGAAGCCACATTTTCTATTTTCAAATATTGGGGTAATCTTCAGGCCACAGCACCAAAATCTATTGCTGGATGGAGAATTCCTGAGTACATCCTGGAAGTAGCTTTTCAAACATAATCACCAATAAAATATTATACAGCATGACCCATTTCACACTGATCACAAAATAAAATATAAGCAGAATTTTTTTTAGTACCTACCATAAATTTAACTTTATTTTGGGAAAAGAATGAAATAAGAAAGATGAAAATAAAATGACCATGTAAATTATAACTTTACAGAACCTTATTCTGCAGACCAACAGCCATCTCAAGCTTTCTATATTTAAATCTTTTGCTCTGAACAACAGACCTCCCATATCCCAGATAATGGAGGCTTTACCCTTATAGATGCATTCAAGGATAATAAAATCCTGAGGATGAGGTACATATGCTTGCTTGGACTGTTGTGAGCTTAAGAGTTTTTAAGCCCACAATGAGTCAGTAACTTCCTTGTATATAGAACGATATTATCTCAGATACAGAGAGATATTATCTATAATCTCTTTCTCCTTTCCTCTCTCTTTTTTTTTATCAATCATTGTTCTGATCCTTGCCAATAATGGGAATATATTTCTCAGACTGGACTGGAAAAAGCTTCATAGGCCATTGAAAAATTCCAAAATTCTGAGCGTAGGCAGTTTAATATGTTTAAATCAAATGCATTTTAAAACAATGAATGAAAGAAAGAACCTACTACTGTCTATATACATCTTGCCAGAATCCTGGTAGTCAGGAACTGATTGAATTAAAAACAACAACAACAACAAAAAGACAAAATGAGAGATGAGTGTGAAATTCACTCATTTTGCATTTTAATGAAAGCAAGCTTAATTTTGCACTTTGGAACCAATGCACAAACAACAACACACTTGTCCTTTGAAAATGTGCATGTCTTTGAATTTAGCAAACAAGGAATGTATATCACAATGAGCATATTGGGGGAACAAAAAATACATATGTAATGCTGAAAACAAAATGCCAAATATATTATGTAGGATGAATTCTGGCCCAGATGCATACATTAGAGAAGCTGTCATGAAAAAATGTGTATGGTGGGACAAATGCACATAAAGAGAGTATACACATTTTTCATGGGCATGTTTTAGGAATTGTTCTGAAAGTAACATGGAAATGAGATAAACCAAACTTAAGACTTGGAAAAGGAGAATCTAAGCAAAATCAGAGTTGACATGTTAGTTTATCTCTACTCTACAAAGTGACAGTCTTACTCTTTACGTCTGCTCAGGTAAGTCTGATGCATTCATGCCTTGATCTGTTTTAGCAGATTGTATCATGTTGCTACCGTGGAAAGCTGCAGCACATTTCTTTTAAAGCCCTGTTATCTGTAGGAACTTACACCACCAGGAATTCCTGTGAGACTGTGGTACAGCTGTGATAGGAAGTTTGCAGCTTTTGCTGTCTGTTTTAAATGGACCCTCAAGATTTGATTTTACCAGCCACCTTTTAATTGAGGCAGTTAGCTGAGTGTTGCAGGTATGTTGCAGGATACCTACATTTTCACTTCTTATACAGGTAGTCCTCGCTTAACAACCACAACTGAGCCTGGAATTTTGGTTGCTAAGTGAAGTGGTCATTAAGTGAAACTGACCCAATTTTATGACCTTTTTTGCAATGGTCGTTAAGTGAATCACTGCAGGTGTTAAGTGAACCATGTGATCATTAAGCAAATCATGCTGTTCCCCATTGATTTTGCTTGCCAGAAGCCACCCAGGAAGGTAGAAAATGGCGATCCCATGACCACAGGATGCTGTGAAGGTTATAAATGCGAACTGGTTGCCAAGTGCCCAAATCATGATCATGTGACTGTGGGGATGCTATAATGGTTATAAGTGTGAGGACTGGATGTAAGTTGTTTTTTTCCAGCACTGTTGTAAGTCCGAATGATCACTAAATGAATGGTTGTTAAGTGAGGACTAGGTAAAGGTAAAGGTTTCCCTCGATGTAAAGTCCAGTCGTGTCCGACTCTAGGGGCGGTGCTCATCTCCGTTTCTAAGCCTTGGAGCCGGCGTTGTCCGTAAGGACCCGTCCGTGGTCATGTGGCCGGCATGACGACACGGAACGCCGTTACCTTCCCGCCGAAGCGGTACCTATTAATCTACTCACATTTGCATGCTTTCGAACTGCTAGGTGAGCAGGAGCTGGGACGAGCAACGGGAGCTCACCCCGTCATGCGGATTCGAACCGCCGACCTTCCGATCGGCAAGCTCAGCAGCGCAGCGGTTTAACCCGCAGCGTCACCGTGTCCCTGTTAAGTGAGGACTACCTGTAGCTTAAAACATGGGCATGTAGCTTGTGCCCCCAAATCCTTGGGCACACCTCAGTTGGACCCACATTTTTTTTTTAAATATTACTTAAGGGGACAGAATTATTAAACACATAGGGAGCAATCCTATTTACCGCCTTTAATGAAATTAGATTTAATTAAATTTTCCTGTGCATTAAACTAGACCAAATTTAGCTCTGTCCTGACCCTGTTACAGTGTAGCTCCTGAGACAGCACTTCAAAACCAGAAAATCTGTATCTTTTTACTTTAAGCTGCTCCTTTAGGGTTTTAATTGCAAACTAGGTATGAAAACACCTAATTGATGAAGCCAACAGAAACCTGTCCTGGTGAAGAGGTACTGCATCCATGTGAATAAGAAACATGTCGTGGGCCCATGGCTTTTGTTTTTAGAGATTTATTTCATATTAGGGTCATCCCTGAAAGCAGCAGGACTTTTTAAAATAGCACTGAACACCTCTGAGCTGCAGCAGCTGAAGCCAAGGAAAGCTGGAACATTAAAAAAGAGAGAACTCTTTTATAGTCACCTCCCTGTTCGTCAGCTCAAATTACTTAATGAGCAGCAGTTAGCATCTCACAGGCTAGGAAAGAAAGATCACAATTAACTAGACAGGGAAATTGTTTCATGAAATATGCATACGGTGTTTCTCCTGAAAAGCATTTCTCTCCCCCCACCCTCTTTAAAATCCAACCATTAAAAAGAGAGCATGAATGTAACTTATTAATCATTAATTTCTCCCCACCCCCAAACCAATGTTTGGTAAGCATTCCACAAGGAGGGATGAAGTAGGCCATGATCTCTGAGGGATGCGGGCTAGTAAATTTATGTTTTGTCTGTTGATTTTTCCTCTGGGATAAATTATATTTTCTTTTATTGGGAAGGCACTGAGTAATCTACTCCAGCATGGCATTTTGTGTTTGGCTTGGAACTTGGTGCCCTGAAAACCTCAATTTCTTTAGTTCAAACAAACTATTGCTAGTCCTTTGGAGGACAAAGAAAACTTAGAAGAAAGATATGAGAACCTTGCTTGTGGGCTTAAAGGATTAAACTTTTATTTCCTTTGTCATACGGAAACATGTGTAGCCTTCAAAGGCAATTGGAGAACTATCTTTTTAAATTAAACATTTTAAAGAAAGAAGTATAAGAAGGAATAAAAGATATGTCAAATGAATAAAAGAGCAGGATAGAGATAGCAAACAAAGGGTCTAATTGGTCATAGATCCCACCAGATCCAGCAGAGAGGGCATGTTATGGGTTCTGTTGTCTAGGGAGCTACATTTAGTGGGCCCTAGGCAGTGGGCCTTTTCTGAGGTGGTGCCCACATCATGGAATCTTCTTCCCCCTGAGGTGAGTTGGCCTTATTGCTTCTGAGATTCTGAAGGTCCCTCAAGACCTGGTTGTGTCAGCAGGCCTGGAGACCCCAGGCGACAGGTAAGCTAGCGAGGTGGCTCCATTATTACTAATATCCCTTTGCCTTTCTGTTTCAGTTCAGTTTTTTTATAGTTTTGATGTTTTTAATTGTGCATCATTATAATGTTTTTAGGTATTTATTGTTTTAACTTGTTGTAAGCCACCCAGAGTCGCTTGTAAAAGTGAGATGGGTGGCTATATAAATTAGATTTAAAAAAAATACAATTTTCAATATTCCTTAATTACAAAATTGCAAAATACATCCTATCACTTTTTGAAGAAGAAATTGAGAATCCCTATTAACTTTAAGCTAAAGCTACTTGAATAACACAGGAGAGGTCACTAACTAGGACTACAAGCTACAGTAAATTAGGTCAGTACTAGAAATCTAATTTTCCATAAAATTGAGTTATAGAAACTAAATGTAGAAAAGCCCAAATTTGAGGTGTGGAACAAATCTGTGTATTAAATTATAGTCCAGAAATGATTTCCAATTAGAATTGAATTCTGCATCAGATTTACTTTTTAGATATGAAGTTGTTCTGGACATACTTGTCCTGACTACCAGGAAACACACTGAGACAATGACTTGGTCTCTAATATTTATTACTAGTACTTAACAAGAATCCTAACAAACTGAGGAAGCGTGGGAAAAACCCAGCCATATAAACCCCAAAGGTTAAGGCGGTCCCGATCTGTGTCTCTTTGAATGGCTGAACAGTTCCTCAGTGCTACGCATGCGCTTGACAGTCTGGGTGGGAGCCCCCTGCTCGCCATCCTTACTCATGACAATACTCCTACAACTTGGTTAGCCATTCTTTTAAGGAAGAAATCAAAGATCCTTTCCAGTAAAAAGTGTATAAAGGATATCTATCTATCTATCCACCCATCCACCCATCCATGGCTGCCCAACCCAGCACAGATTTTGGGTGGCATAAAATTAAAACTAATACAGTATCTAAAAATCAAGTAAGGCGACATGAAATATAGCCAAACATAAAAGGGGAACATCTTACCAAGGTAGACCATACACCAAATGGGTGCAACACCGATTTATCCAGAGCCTGGGGGGAAATCTAAGTTTTTAAAAATCATCTGAAGATTTGCAGGATCTGGGCAGTCCAAACCTCTGTGGGGATGTTATTCCAGAGGGGAGGTGCCATGTCAGAGATTTATAATACTGCTTGCAAAGAATAACCTGAAGTGAACCAACTGCATCTTGCTATGTTGTAGCTAGAACCACCCACCAGCTGCTCACCAAAACATGGACACCCTCTGAGTAGCTGTTGCAGTGTGTAGGTTAGGTGGGTTCTTTTGCACAGCTATATGTATAATTAACTAGGTGCTTGATGTGGGGTGTATGTTAGTGCCATTGCTTTATTGCCTATTAAGAGTTTGGCTCCCTCTCAATTCTACGTTCCTAGGATTATGCAGATCTGATCTATCACTTTGTTCCAGAAAGTTGTTAAAGCAGGTAGAGGGAGGCATGCCAACAGCTGCCCTGAGCATTCTCAGAGGCACACATCAATGCTCCTTCTTATGAAGAACCAAAATTGGCCACTACAGAGCCTGCGCAATAAAGTTTTTTTTCATTTTGAAAGACAAGGGAGGGAGGGAGGCAACCCTGCCAGATGATGTTGAGTTTGCCTCTTCTCCCCTTTTAACTGAATTCCATAAACTTGATTAGTCTAAGAAGACTGTGGTAGGACCAGAGAATTGAGGGTTTGGGCTGCGGAGAAGGACATGAAGGAACGGGGGCAGGGGGACATTTCCAACATTGCTGAGAGCACACTTTCACAGAAGCAGACCACCCCCTGCCACATTTCCTGCAACAGTTCTCTACCCTCCTAAGAATTCCTTGCAAGAACAGAGCTGGGACTCATCCAATCCAGCTTCCTGTTTCCAAGAAGGAACAATATCAAATGCCTCTGGCCAAGCATATGGACTAGGCATTTGTTGAGCCTGCATCTCCAGACAAGCCAAGCCCATCTTGGGGGGTACTTAAAAAAATTAATGCATCTCACCCCAAAATGCAGTTGGTCCCTCTCCAATATCAGTGAACAGCTTAGGAAGTGAAGACTAGCACCATCAACTGAAATTAGAAGGAACTTGCACTGGTCAGAATTGATGGCAACCTTTGTTTCCTCTGTTTTTCTGAAGGTCACATGAATTCGAGGATGCAGCTTTTGGTTCTTAAGCCTCATGTCTGCTCTATTCTGAAATATAGGAAGGCGTGGAAGCAAGATGCTGGTGGGAAGAAGATCCTGTAATTGGCAGGTAGCACTTTTCACGCTGGGATGCTGTGTTTCCTAGAAGCACTGTTTACAAGATCTGGTTAAGCATTTCAAGGGCAAGAGAGAAAACAGTTATTGTTATCCACTGATACCATCTTCATAAAATGTCTATCCCCTGATTGGCAAATTGGACTGCTTCTTGCATTAGGATAACCCTTATGCCTTTAATGCTTGCCTAGCAGGATTATTCCCTAGTGTGTGTGTGCATGCATACAATCTTTCCTTCTATGATTTCAGCTTTTAAGAGTATATAACAAGGGTATATAACAGGGTTACAGGATTATCATTTTTCTCCTACAAGAACTGCTCAGAGAGCCAGTCAGATGGGAGAACAGGGGTATTAGGATTAAAAGGTTCCATGCAATGCATCAGGAAAAGAAAACAGATGCCAACAGAGAATACCTTCAGAATTATCTCCACCAAGGAGACCATTAATTGCCATATGTTCTAATCCAACTCCTGGCATCTCCTGAAGCAAAAGATGTTCTCAAAATCTGAATGACAAGGTTGAGTCTCCAAACCCACTAAAATTCAGACTAGCACTGGCCTTGTTAAATGCTCCTGGACTGTTTGAAAGGATAAGACATAGCCACAAATAAAACGGAATGGGCAAGTGGTAAAGATGTTCTCTATGACCAGCACAGAGACCCCAGTGGATACTGGATCAATCCTGCAAAGGGCTGTTTCAGCATCCACAATTTTGTCTAATTCTAAGGATTTCAATCTTCTGGAAATAGGAACCACCTGCCACATGGAACAGGACATGCAGAGGCTGGGCAAAAACATGTGACCTTCCTATCAGTCAACATCTGTATGAACATAACGACTGAACAGGAATTCAGAATCTGTTTTTTGTGAACTTCCCTGTGAGTTAACTACACTGTTGGGTGCCATCTTTCTCTTTGGTTCCTGAAGATCAGCTCCTGTTTTCTCCTACATGTACTTAAACACCATAGAGAATTAGAGAGATCAAGAAAGGGGTTATAACTTGTGTTCTGAAGGCAGAAGGCCCTTGATTTAAAGCCTACCAAATGCATGTTAAAAGCTGGGATTTTTTTTTTTAAGTGTGGTGGGGAATATGTCCAAAAGTCTGAAAAGCTGGCATAAAACAAATTCCTATTCAAATTGCATCTTTGTGTTGTTTATCTTGTAAAGGTGGGGTGGGGGGGCAGATTCAAAAAGTAGCTTTCCCATGATGGGTAAGGCTGCCACACCTCTGGAATCCTCTTCAGTGTTAGCATTTCCGGCAGATGGTCCTCGGTTCAGAAGCTGCTCAAGATGACCAGATCTGAATTATTGACTTTGTTCTACCATCTCCTCTCAGCCACTCCCCTCCCCCATCTGTTGAAATGGTGACACCAATTCAGAAAGACAAGGATGGAAAGGTGCCAACCGAGTTGAACAAGATAATAAGCAATTAGTTGGCTGAAGAAGGTTAATAACTGTAATCTTGTAAAAACTCCTCTAGGGGTTCTACTACCATTTATGGAATGACTAATATGGCTCCCTTTCTTAAACCAGCTTGCACACTAATAATTTAGGCATTCCCCCCACCTCCCTCCAACCCATCTGAATTTATTTTCTACAAATGAGAGCAGAAGTTGGTGTTTTGGGCAATAGTCCATCTGCCTGTTCCTTAACATTTGAAAAAAAGATAAATTCCTCAACCTGATATGCTACTAGGATTAAAACTCCCAAAATTATCTGGGAGTGCTAGTGTCAGGATTCACTCCACTGCCAGAAATGAATCACATAGAGAAGCTCACAAGATATCCAAGGACTTCAGATAAATATTTATCAAAGAAAAATAGAAGCTGTAAGCACAGAATTTCAGCAATTGCTGTGATTCAAAAACAAGCCCTATATATCAAAATAACGTTAAACCCTCTTGCATTTTGTTTCCTTCCTTACTTGGTCCCTCTTTTGAGCATGCTGCTGGTTTCTATGTCTTCTTTGTTTTTGTGATGGTCAGATGTGCCATTGTATTGTTTTTCACTGACTATATGAGAACTAATTCTCTCTTTCTGGGAAGTGGAGCCTCTACTCATGGATAGATCATGGATAGTGGAGAAGTTGAAACAAAGGAAGTCTAAAATCAGGCTGTTGAGTATTCCCGGGCTGAACCTCTGGCTCAAAGATGAAATATGTGATGAGGATTATGTTAGCTGTTTATAGAGAGATTACTGAATCTCCATTTCTAAATCTATCAAGTCAGATTTAGAACCAGGTATTTATGCCAGGTTCACTGATGGATCCAAGAGAATCTGAGGTTGTTTGTAGCCAGGCCTTGAATGTATCACATAACATATGCAGAGATTTCTCTGGTATGTTAGTTCAATGATATTAATGTTTTTTCTGGTTTGAAATTTATAATCTAACCTGAATTTTATTCTATATTAAGACCTGAGTCCGATGGAGGCCTACAGCTATCCCATGTCTTCCAACGTTAGAGTCAAGGGTAATGCAGATATGGAATGTAGATAGCTCCAGGTTCAAGTTCTCCTAAGAAGAGTGGGAATTATTTTTGAGTAAACCCTATTGAGTTAAATGGTTAGTTAGTTACCACTAAGTTGGGCTCCATTTCTGATGACTGGGTGGAAAAATGCTGGCCATCTCAGCCTACCCCTAGTACTTACTTGTAGCTCTTACAAGAACTTTATTCTCCTTGTTCCATTTGATCCACCTAATCCATTGCCTTTCCCAGATGAACACTGGTTTAACTCCACATAGGAAGATTGAAAAAAGTTGGTTTGACCCAAATGCACAGAGAAAGGACTCACCACAGCCGGAATCTAGCTCAATCTTTCTGTTTGTGGAACTGCCAACTTCCCGTTCTTGGGGAAACTGTTAAATGCCAGAGACTGGAGAAATTCTTACAGGAAAGTGTTAGCTCTTAGCTCCTTCTCTTCCCCATAATTTTTTCCTCTTTAAAAGTATAAAACAGGGGGAGCCTTAGGGACAGTATAAGATACGAGTCAAATAAATAAATAATGTGCTGTGATTTATTGAAAGCCTTGCAGTGAATTCTTCTCTGTGAAGGAAAAAAGAACCACACTCCTAACCAACTTCAAGGATGTTTGACATGACAGCAAAAGCAGAATTAAGCAAATAATCCTGAGGTTGTAAGGACTAAACAGTGCCATTCCCACCCACCCCATCTCACAATATAGTTATTTGACCTTTATAGGTTTATTACTGACAGCTTTTTGGAAATGTCTTTCTATTGATGGCCATGCAAACCATGATGCATAATATATTGTAATCGATTGCATTAAACATGATCATATTAAGCGTACATTTTCTAATAGGAAGAGCCTAACCTGAGGATCCCAGTTTCTCAAGTTTCCGTTATTCTCTCCCGTTTCTCCCCAGTTTGCACATTTTTAAGCACTGCATGCAACTTTCTCTGCATATTCATGAGCATTTCTCTAAATATATGCATTTTACATATACTTTTGCCTAACAATCACATGTGTCACAAGCCATTTCTCCAATTTTAGATGGTATTCCTTTGTAACTGAAACAAGTGTATGGACATGGAAGGAGGAAATTCCTGTTGGATAATCCCTCCCACATTTCTACCAGCTTGCATGGTTCTTCCTAAAGTTAGGAAGCTTGACTTCAGAATGCCCCCAAAGGTGGGCCATGATTATGAGGCTAAAGGGCACACCAGGAGGCACCAGAGATCTCTCTTCCATGCTCCATCGACAGATAAATAATTTAGACCAGCTGTTACCCAGTCTTAGTGATTTCTCTTCCGTTGCTTAAATTGGGTTGGGATATGTTTAGCATTCGTATGAGAGCTTTTGGAATAGAAACAAATTCAACCAAAGGATGTTTTTTGTAGCTGGAACAGCTGCTAATGACTTATTTGGCCTACTTATTCTGTTCCCCTAGAAGGGTCTCTGTGCTTGGCAGGCAGACAGAATTTGCTGAGCCTTCTTCCTAGCCTAACATCCAGCAAGGGAATTAAGCAGAGACAAAGCTTAAGCAGAGTCTTTTTTTTTTTTTTTTAAATCTGTTAAATTGTGTCTGATTCTTGGAGACTGCCTGGAGAAGTCCCTGCAGTTTTCTTGGAAAGGTTTTTCAGAAGTGGTTTGCCATTGCCTCCTTCCTAGGGCTGAGAGGGAATGACTGGCCCAGGGTCACCCAGCCGGCTTTGTGCTTAAGGGAGGACTAGAACTCCTAATCTCCTGGTTTCTAGCCTGATGCCTTAACCACAACACCAAACTGGCTCGCAAGAAGAGTCTAGGGTTGACCAAATTAACAAGCAAGTTGTAAACCTAAAGGGTCACAGTGCCTCCCAAGTCTGTGTGGACGTGGTCAGTCCTAGATAACAAAGCAAGGCTTCTGCCATCTGTAGGTTAATGACATTATGTCCAGCAATAGCACACCTCCAACAGACCAGCTTTCTATCATAGGCTTCAAAGCTCTCCTAAACCACCTACATTACGCCAGCTCATTTCTGACTGCTGGTCTACTCAGAAGCACAGTGACTCTGGAGTAGGTCATTTACCCCTAGAAATCTTTTATTTCAATCTTTTGCTTCTGCACCTTTCAGGCATCTGTTCTCTACCTGCTATCATTGCCACTCCAATGGACTTGAAGGCAGTTTATTATTTTTTTATTTTATCAAATTTATATACTGCCCATCTTGCTATGCAAGTGACTCTGGGCAGCTTACAAAGAAAGGGTCATAAAAGACCATTATAAAAAGTACAAAACATGCAAAGTTAAAAGAGGAAAGCTAAAAGGTGGAGACAGCATCCTCGAGCCACCAACCACCCCCAGGGCTGCTCTCTTGGATCCCCAAGCTAGTTGGCAGAGCCAGGTCTTGATGCTCTTCCAGAAGTCCAGGACAGTGGGGGTCAACCTCACCTCAGGGGGCAAGATATTCCACAGGGCGGGGTCAATGGCAGGAAAGGCTTTCCTCCTAGACCCTGCCAGTTGAATTCTTTAGCCCATGGGGTCTGTTACATCCCCTTCCTGCCGGGCTGGGTGGGACAAGTCGATGTAATTGTGATGAGACAGTACCTCAGGTAACCTTTTAAAAAATGTTTCAATTTTAAATTGGTAAGTTCCAGACAGGATCTAACGCTGCAGATATCTTGATGACCGCAGCTAGCTCTTCCCCACTTATCCTGATGGGCCCCGACCATGGGCCTCCATTAGTCTCTCAGATCTCTGGGGCTGCTCCTCATGTCCTGAAGATGAATGCAGGGGTCCATAACTCTACTGGCATCCATCTTTCCAGCTGTATATCTCACCTCTGCCCCAATGTCTGTATGCATGAATTAGAAGAGGATATACTTTCTCTCCCTCCATAGGCTGATCTAAATTCCTCTTTTGGCTTATCAGTGTGAGGGATGCAAGTCAGGCTGCCTTGAAAAACTTCTGGTTGAGCATTACCATAGCACATCATCCATTACACATGAATTTTGCTGTGGCTGACTGAAAGTGACATTTATGGGTCTATCATGAGAATGGATTTTGCTATCCATTAAAATGATGTACAGGTAAACACTCCATCCATTTTTAATCCCTAGCACTTTCGGCTCTGTTCTCTTCTCTGGAAGATAGTCCTATCAATAGCTTACCTATTAGTGGAACTACCCAGCAGGAAGTATTATGGATGAATAATGTGGAAATGCAGCAATTAAGGAAATTGCAGTACAAATAAAGGAAGAATTAAGCTCAGCCACTTGCTGACCTTGTATCAACTCTGTAGCTTTGCCATTCTTGAGAGGGTCATCCCTGGTCTTTCAAGATATATTTTTTCCTAAATTATTGGAAAGAAAATCATATGCAGTCTCTTGTCTGATAAATTATAAATCACTGCTTCTCAGAAATAGATATATAAGAACTGGTCATTCCCTGTTGTTCAGACTATTTGGTTATCAAAAGCATTATGTATTGTCCAAGTAGTTAATGATGACTTTGTCTAGAGGTGTTCAGAGAAACCCTGCAACATAGGAATATAAGGAAAAGTAATCCTCATTTATTTAGTGTCGCAGATCAATAAAACACAAGTACACTATTTAAAATAGAGAACCACCCCCCAAACCTAAAACAATTAATAAAGAGAAGGAGATATCACCCAGCTTGTGTAGCACATAGCTATTGCTAGAAACTTGGCAATGTTTATAGGGGTTGTCCAAGTTAGGTCCTGCTGTAGAAAGTATGACAGATGACCTTGATGGAGATATGTGAGCTCTGTTACCAATAGTAATAGTAATAGTAATAGTAATAGTAATAGTAATAGTAATAGTAATAGTAATAGTAATAGTAATATATTACATTTATATGCTGGCCAACTCCCAGCGACTCTGGGTGGTTTACAAATTGTTAAAAACATTTAAAAGCAAGTAACAAAAAGACAAAATCCACACAAAATAAACATGAGACAAATCCTGTCTTACATTTTTCTGCCTACTCGGCTCTGCTCTGGAATTTAAGTACTTTAGCCAATGGCAGTTATCGTGACGTGAGAGCATTCCAGCCAATCACGCTAGGCAGATTTATTTTGCTCTAGGTAATTGAAAGTGTCTCATCTGTCCTTTCTACATTTATGATTATGCTAAATTCAGACCAAGGAAAGAAAGCCCCTTCAAGATAATAAAGGAAACAGCAAAGCTAAAAGAGGCTAGGAATAAGTGAATAAATGATTACGTGTTTGTATGTCTCTCTCTCTCTGTGTGTGTGTGTGTGTGTGAATAAACTTATTTTATGATCCAGATCTTTAACAAAATAAAGGAAGATGCTTTGAAGATGTTGATAAATGTGAAAGGTTTCTTTGTCTACAATCATTGCCTGTGTAGTGAATGCTCATGAGAAACCTGAGAGAAGCTAAATTAAATCTTAAGAAATTTTGTTTTGCAAATATGTGATTGAAATTTATCTCCAAAAGGAAAAAAAAATATGGGTTTTGTTATGCTAGTTTTTTTTTCCCCTTAATGGAATGCCAACATAGTGTTTGGTTATCAGGCTGAGGCTCCTTGGGAGTGGGTCCCGGTGAAGATTTGAGTA
This sequence comes from Candoia aspera, assembly GCF_035149785.1. Lineage (NCBI taxonomy): Eukaryota > Metazoa > Chordata > Lepidosauria > Squamata > Candoiidae > Candoia > Candoia aspera. The sequence continues at coordinate 5,776,441 of NC_086161.1, read as the reverse complement.
AGGCTGGGAAGTTTAAAGGCTGGGCTTCAGCTTTCCAACATAGCCCAGTGCTATACTGCCTCCCATTCTATGAGATGAATTGAGGGTGGGCATTTATGGATCATTAATCACAATTGGCAGTACTTATGCTGCATGGAAATGGCTTTTCAAATCTATTCTAATTAGGGGAAAATGTTGGGTCCTGATCTCTACTGGGACTACTGCATGTGAGTTGGGGAAGCTTAAATCTCTCCCTCGGTAACTTTCTTTCTGAATGTTCCTCACTGCAAAAGAAACTCCTTGGCACCATTCTCACTGTGTTTAGGAGAAGGAAACCAAAGGGGCACCCAGCGCAGCTCATTAATGACAGAATATGTTCATTGAGCACATAAGCTGGTTAGGGGAGAAATAGAACACCAGCTTAAGGATGTTTAGCAGAAGTGAGTTTAATGGAAATGAATATCTAGAGGAGGCCCTGCCTGGCTGACTGGAACAGAGAGGACAGACATTCTGTACTATTTTTCTGGTGGTCCTACTTGTTTCACTACTAATGAGCAGCAATAATAGTAATGGGAACAACAAAGGGAGCCTGTTAGTGTTGGTGAAAACAAAGTAATCAGGGGAGCTAAGTGACAAAGCCTATTTTCTCCAGACCTCATCATTGTCAATAGCTGAATGTATTCCACTTTTGTGCTGCTTGTGAGAAATATGGCTTCTGAGCAAACCCCCATTTCCCTGCCAATTTTTGCTTGGATTCTCTTTGATGGCATCTGCTTCACACTTAATAATAATAATAATAATAATGCCTAAGCTTTTTGCTTTGATCCACAGAGCAGCAGCAATAGATACAGAACAATTATCTTTTTTTTTTAAAGCGGCTATTCCTTGAAGATACTCCCATTTAAACTCAGCATAGCTGGCCTCACTTGTCTTTGCCACATCTTTCCATCTTTAGATCTGGGGTCCAAAGAAGATTTCCTCTGTAGGTATAAACAAATACTCTTGCACAGACCTGGAGCATAGGAATGGAAAGTGGAATTGGGCGGGGATTTCCTTTTTTTTTTTTTTTTGAAATTACATAGCAATGTATTGAGTTCTTAAGATTCTGAGAAACAAATGAGAGTGTATGGAGAATAGCATGGACTGAGTGATACCCAAGTGTAAGAAGATCCTGCATAAGACTAGAAGCATATACACAAAAGGTCCACTTGACTGCACATCGATGTACAATTGCATGCATGCTGAGATCTAGGTCAACATTTCTTGTTTAGATGCACTAGCCTCATATTGCAAAATCCACCTTGGTTCTGCACACATAAGCTAGAGAATGTGTTCTTCCCTTTGTGGGCATTATTCATGTCTTGCCCAACAGCCTCTAGTGAGTATCTGGATCTCTGTGGAGGGTTTTGCCCCTCCTGCTTGAACCTATTTTAAAGAAGCCCTGCACAATTGCTCTGAATGGATCTGGCATATCCCCTTGATTTGATGAATTGAATTGCTGGATTGGTTGAACTTATCAGGTTGAATCCAACAGGTCTGAATCAATGCAGATCAATCTGAATCAATTTGAATGCTTTTCTACATAGGCCTGTATGGGTTTGAATGGGTTGAATCAATCCAAATCAAACTCAGTTGAGACTGATTCAGAAATCAGGTCTGAACTGATTCAGAGCTTCTGCATTTTCTGAAGTGATTCAAGAAACAGAATCTAATTAGTTCCATTCTTGAATGTTCAGATTGAATCAGACCCAGTTTGGCCACCTGTTTAATCAAGTCCCTCTGATTTACTAATATGTAGATGACTGCTGAAATTTTGAGTGCCTGAACCACTTCTGACTGAAAGTGAAATATGTGGATGCGTGAATACCTGCCAGTGCTGTCAACTGCAGCTAGTGGTGCATGCCCCAGAGTTTTAGTGATGAGAGCTCCCTAGGTGACACCAGATCTATGATGTCATCATTTTCATGAGCAGTGATGTCATTGGGAGCCTACTGCATGGAACACCATTGCCTATATGCTCTCACAGTGATTCCTCTCCAAGCTCCTGAATTGATCTTGCCCAACTCCCCTTAAGGGACAGGACATGATTGATTGTTGGAAGCAGAATATGAAGCATGGTTGCCTGTGACCTCATCCACTAAGGCTCCCATGTTTTCAAGCTATACTGCAGAAAATGTGCATGAGGTTTCCTTCTTGGCATGCAACCCATAAAACCTCAGGTGTTCTTCCAACAGTTGCCATGGCATGTTATTAATTGCACTGCATTTGTAGCTACATATTTAATGGTAACTGTATTAAATGTAATTGTAAATGTAAATTAAGTCAAATGTCACTTTGATGGCCCCAGCCATTGCTTTATCCTGGCCCCACCTTTTTTGTGTATGGGGGAGTGCATAGTCCAGAGGTGGCTCTCAGCTCTAAAAATGTTTTGTACTCTTGCTTTATGGGAGAGGGATGAGAAACTGTGAGGTACTATTGTGTGGAAATGGGTAAATTTCTGCATAAGAGCTACTAGAGGATAGAATATATATAACCAGAAAGAAAAGGGATCAGTATAGAGAATAAAACTTTACTAATGGTATGGATGTAAAACTGTGCTTAGTGCACTGTAAAAATGAAATGTGGAATTTGAATTTCTTATTTCCAAAGATATTTTAAAGGTGGAGCTGTAAAAATTAAAATGAGTAGAGTTTAAGAAGATTTTTTTTTTAAATCTTGCTAGAGAACAAGATTTCAAGCCACAAACCTGGATGTTGTCTTTCCCCCCCAACCCTTGAATAAATATATTGATTGTGATGATTGTTGCATGCACTATTTAGGGCAATCAATGACTAAATTGGTCAAAGCATTCTAAGTCACTGGAGAATCTGATCAATGCAGCCAAAATCTAAACATTCAGTCACTCAGAACTAGGGTCTGGTGGAGCAATTTGTTAGGAGATGGAAGTGTTCTTAAAAACTGCAATTGTGCAAGTATCCTTTTTCATGCACTGTGTTCTATCACTGTTTTCCTTTGCTGCTCTGGTGCCATTGTAGGTATTGCTTTAGATGGGGCCAGCCAATCGGGGATCCCAACAGTGATGGGTGATGCCACAGTGATACATCACAAATCAGTTCTTGCTTTGCAATGAGGTCACTGAATTTAAATGACAAATGTGATTGTTCTGGCAAGAAAGCCAGTCCAAACCCAACCCAAAAGCTGAGAAAGAAATGTATAGGCAAACATTAAAATGGAAAGCACAGAAACCTTGGGGCTGAACTCTGCATAATAACGACATGCATTTTAAACATCCTAATAATAAGCACCAAGTAACTTGTTTAGAGAATCCTTCAATTGTTTAAAAACCATTGCACTCTTCTAGCTGAAATCCTAAATCCAAGCCTTCATAATCAGACTGAAACATTCAGCCTGAATAATTAATTTGCTTCATTTTCTTAATGGGGAAATATTATCTCCTGAAGCTAACAATCTTTTTTTTCTTAGCAGCCCAATCAGACAGACATATTTTGGGGGAAGATTACTCACTAGCGAATCTAATAAAGGAAAGTGATGGAGAAAAAGAAAACATCTCTAGGGGCTTTAGCAGGGAGGAACAAATGAACAAACAATCACACATGTTTCTGTGAGCAAACATTTTACATCACACTCCCCCATCTTCTTTTGATGCATGCCACAACATTTCCTAGAAAGGAGCATGTTGCAGCTGGGGAGTTGGGGAGGGGGGGAAGCCTGCGCAGGAGGAGGAAGACAGCTTTTGCCACATTGCCCTAGGTGTGCAAAACCATTAGCAAGGAACTGCCATTAAATAATTAACTCAGCCATGTGTGAGAAGAAGGTGTGTTTGGATCTTTGCAAACTAAAACAAAATGGGCCACCATGAATGGCATCCATTTCAGAGGGAGGTACAGGATTTCTTACTTTAAAAAAAAAGGGGGGAAATTTATTTATTTATTTATTTATCTTATTTATCAAATTTGCCACCGCCCATCTCCTCCCACCAGAGGGACTCTGTGTAAAGTTCTGACACAGTTGACTCAATAAAGTTCTGACTCACGCATCCAGATGAAATGCAGATTTCAGATTTATTGATGATGTGTACAGATTAAAGCATAAAGCCACGACTAGAAAAGTTCTCACACAGCTACCTGATAAAAGACACATAGGCATGTCAAAACCTCCTCCATACACCCCCCACCCCACTTTTTTTCCCCTTAACAGTCCAGCATTCCAGTCCTGGCTGGCTGGCTGATACAACCCTGGATTCCTTCTCACTCTCAGCAACTTTTCCCTTCCCATCTGGAGCTTGACACTCGTTGCTTCAATGGCAGAGAACACCATCAACAGATCTAACAACTCTTTGATTGTGGGTTCTGACATACTGCGTCTCCTGAGAAAGAAAGATATCTAATATGATTATTACAGAGAAATTATCAAGCAAAACAATTAAGGTTTAGAGTTGCTAGGATATTTTGCATGGAACTTGTTTACAAGATCTGGAGCCCTCACATGACAGCTATCCACCCACTCCTGGTCCCGAAAATGTTTCCACTGGATTAGATATTGAAGTTTGCCCCAATGTTTTCTGGAGACTAAAATTTCTTTCACTTTGAAATGCTGTTCTCCATTGATCATGAGGGGAGCTGGTGCTGGGGTTTCAGGATGCCACTGAGGAGCTTCATGCAGACGTTTCAGAAGGCTGCAATGGAAGACAGGACGGATCCTTTTCGGAGGGCACGATGGCCCAGTGGGTAAGACACCAGGCTTGTCCACTGGAACAACTAACTAACAACTCTTTGATTGTGGGTTCTGACACTTTGTGTGATTTACAACAACCATAATCAATTAAAACAATAAATATAAAATACAAATACAATATATAAAAACATAAATACCAGCAATAAATAACTATAAAAATAGGAGTGAAAAATAACTCTTCATTTCTGGGATGGAGAATGGATTGATAAATGCCATGGGAAATGATCCGGTCAGGAAAATGAAATCCACTTGCTTGGATTTTTCAAAAGAGCTTCTCCATCCCCAGCATCCTCGGATGATGGCTGACGTGATTTGACTAAGCTGGCTCCTGAGAACATCTAGTTGTGGTTGGTGGTGGATGGAGTTAGGAGATGTAACCCTCTGGCCTGAATGGTTCTTCTATGCTGTAGAGAGTAAGGAAGATGACCTTGATGGAAATATGCAAGGACTGTTACCTAAACAAAACGGGCTGAAATATTTTTTTAAGTCTGGAGAAAAGAGGTAACATTCAGAGGTAAATCAGATGGACACCTCCCTGATTCACTGGGGTATAAGAAGGAGGCACTGGCAGAGCACAATCAGACATGCAAGATTCTTATATTATAGTCAATCTCAATAAAAAATAGTTTTAGCGTTCCTGTGGAATCAGTTTCCTGATCTAGACTACCTAGTGGGGATGACACATCTTCCCCTACCCCTTTACTTTAAAATAAAGTAGTATCTGCTGTAACTGGAAGGTTACCTGCTGAACAGGTAACCTGCAGTCTCCCCCTGCAAGTCCTGATGCACTGGTACCTCTCCTTGCTGTCTTATGACATTCCCTGCACTTACAGAAGAAGCTTTCAAGAGGCTCAGCTAGACATCTCTCACGTTCAACTTTCAGGAAGGTGGCCTGTTTCTGTTTTTGAAGGAACACTGAAGCAGACACCATTTCGCCTGAAGTCTGTGATGGTCCAATCCAAGCAAGCCTTTTGTGCAGCTGATGAGTCTGCAGAAAAGGCTGGGAAGCCCCTATGGGTGAATAAATGCAGAGCAAACATACCCTTATTGTCTTAATTTGCTTTACAGCTTTTCATTATGGAATCTGGGTTATGCAAATGTGGGATCAAAGCAAATGGGTTCCATAACAACTATGAGGGAGGTAGGGGTGGGAGAATGAGGAGAGAGCAGCCTGTTGTGGATATTTTAATCCCTATTTTAAAATGGGGTTTCCCTCCCACTCCCAAATATTAAAAATACAACATTTAAATATTCAGCTGTTAAATGCCAACTATTCAGATAAAAATGTGCCCATTCCTTCCAGGGATTCCTCATTCTCCTTTGTCCATGTTGAGATGGTCCTCTGTTATCCCTTCATAGCCCACTGCAGAATCTCACTGCAGAATCTTTTGCTGCTTCCCAGCTCAAGTTCAGCCCTGAGGCCATAAATGTATTAAGCTTTGCCTAGAACTTGCCCCGGACTCAGATTTCTTTTGTCTGACTGTTGTCTTGGTTGTAGCTCTTCCTCCTGTTCCTCAGGGTTATTCCTTCTGCCCATTATAGTTCCTTACAAAAGTCACCCAGATGACCGTTTAAGATTTAGAGAGGAATATGAAGCTGAGAGCTGTATCCTGCTCTTTATCCTTAATATCTGGTGGATTTGAGGTACACTACTTCTGAACATGGGAGACCTATTTATCAACCTTGGCTAATACTCAGTGACAGATCTATCCTCCATGAAGGTGCTCCATCTCCTTTTAAAAGCTAGCTTAGCCAATCACTCTTGCCACATCTTTTTGAAAGCAAGTTGAACAAGTTAATGACTCCTGGATGCCTTCCAGTGCACCAAGTCTAGCCCTTCAATGCTAATGAAGCCATTTGCAAACATGCAACAGAAATATTTACCCAACATGATTAAACAGACTTCTGGGATAAAAAACATTTAAGATGTCCAAGGTCTCACGCTGGCAAGATGGCTCACAATGTGGTCTGTTGTTGAATAAAGGATTACTATTCTAAACACGGTGTGAATTATTCCACTGTGTGGCACCTAATTAACTGTCAGAAATGCATTGTTGAGAAGATGATGGATTATCCAATTGAAGGCATTAATAGAACTCATTCCAGTTCCCCCATGTGCAGGTTGGTATCCAGTGAAGCTGCACAAGGCACTCATTTCCTATTGGTTTGCAAATGCATATGCGTCAGATCTCCGGGGGTGGGGGGGTGCTACTTCTCTGTATCAGTGGTCCCTAAATGTATCTCCTCTGTGTTTGACAAAGTTGTACACTAACATTATGGCAGACTTGCAAGGCCCAACCCTGAAATTTCTACAAATGCAATGTGACACATTACATTTTAGCTAACCCAGATTTGTCTCTTGGGGCCTTTGAAAAGATCCCTAGTCCATCCTTTCTCAACCTGGCATCTTCCAGATGTCTTAGGACTGCAATTTTGAGGAGTGCCTTCAGGAAGTTCCATCTGATGTCATTCAAATGCACCTGATGGGTGATAGGCTAGAGCCAATGTACGAAATGTTATGCTGGTGAGCGCTGATTGCTTGGATCTGCTCCAACAAACTGGGTGTCCCACCCATTCTGAATACCAGTTCCATGACTAGAATCCATCAGCATGGTTACACATTGGCAACTGCAATTCCACACTGCTTTGGGAATTTTAATGAATCTCTGGCAGCACAGTCCAGACTTTGATAAAAACTTTAGGATGACCTCTTGAGTTTGGAGCTTGGCCACAGACCCTGGTACTGGGTGCTGTGTGCAAAATTGGCTTGGGGACTCTCCGCTGTCATTTACTGGGGCTCCCGACAGCTGAAGTGAGATTGCTTATCATCTGGCTTGGTAAGTTTTCTTGTGTTTCTGTTTAATTTGCATGCCACAGTTAAACAATAAAGCTTAAAGTCTCCTTACTGGTGTGATCATTGTCTCTGGACCTAAAAGCTCCAATTGTCTGGGCACCTGACCACTGCCTGGACACTTGGCAAAACAGCTTTGAATCTCAGACTAATCAAATCCAGAGTGGGTTTGTCCATTTTGCTAAGCTATAAATCCTAATCAAGGTTAAAATTAACCAAGCTTGGAATGTCATACACATGCAGCCATTAAATCTTTTACTGACCTCTTAAGCACAAGCACAAGCACACCCCTTTAGCATCATAAGCAATTTCTTTTTCAGTGTGGAGGCATATTTTATTTATTTATTTATTAAATTTGTATAGCCACCCATAGCACATCGTGACTCTGGGTGGCATACATAATAAAGCAAAATACATAAAAACAAAATACATAAAAACCATTTCAAAAACAATTGAAATTAAAAAGAAGATAAAAAGGAAAAAAAGATGGTGGCAAAGCATACAGAGAGTGCCTCGGTTCATCATCACACAACCATCGAAGAGGCCCCATTCTATCATGGGATCCCTAAACTTGTTGGCAAAACCGTGTTTTAATTCCAAATTTGTAAGTATCTCCGTATGCAATCCATATGCAATCTGGAACAACATTTTGATGATAGGTGTTTGCCAGAATTGGTGACAACTTTGAATTTGAGTTGTTCCTGGAAAATAGTGGAAGCTGCTTCCCACCCAACCCAGCCCATGTCTCATTGTAAAAGACCCACTTTTCTCCAAGAATTGCCCAAATATTCTTTAAAAAAATTGGTTGGAGGAAAGATGAATCAAAGAAGGAAGTTAATACAAGATCAATGTTAGGATGGACAATAAAACCAGATTGGTGTTACGGTTATTAATAATCAAATATTGTCTGAACATCACTGTTGCCTTAACAGAGGCCACTTTCAACGGACAGCTTTCTATTCGGCTTCTGCATTGTCAGACAGAGTTTTCCAAGCTTGTTTTCCTTGAGCAGACAATTTGGATGAATTGCTTTACTTTTCTGGCCAGGGGACTGATGCTCCTTTGCCAGATGTCCATTGTCACTTGGACAAAATCCTTCCAACACCCTAAGAGGAATCTGGCATTTTGTTAGCAGTCTCTGTTTCACTGATAGCAAAATATCATCTGGGAAGGCAGGCGGTGGGGAAGCAGATGCAGGGGAGCAGTTCATCCAAGCTGCTGAAAGGACAAATGCATTGAGGAACAAGAAATTGGAAAAATCCTAAATACGGTCCCTCACATCCCTGTCAGAGTGTATTGACTACCTTGGAAAGTAAGACTTCATCGATTGATCAATTTTGGTTGTTCAATAGCACCAAGAATCACAGCACTTTGACAGTCAGAAGGAGGTGCTTCTGAGGGAAAAAGGAGTGTCAAGTAGACCTTCAATATGTCTTATACTGTTTTTTTCCACTGACATAACTTGGTAGTGGGTCATCCTGAAGGGGCTCAGAAACAGAAAACATTATGGGCAAGTTTCTAAGGAAGGAGGCTGTCTTTCAGTTGTCCTTGCTCCACATCCTTTGGGGCACTACACACGATGCAAAGCACCTTGACTTTTGCTTGAGAAAGTGCTGAAAGGCAATGGAGTTGGTGAAGTACAATAGACCAAAGAGTAAGACCAAAGACCAAGGAACTTCAGCCCTTAAACATCTTCCTGAGTAGGAACTATTCTTTGGTGGAGAAAGGCTGGCATATCAGCTGGAACAGTAGCTTAGAGACTGTGGAGATCCTGATCCTCCTCCTCCTGCTGAAATTGAACCATATCTGTGGTCTAATGATGCTTGAAGTATGGTAGTGAAAATTCCAGACCCTCCAGCTCTCAGCTATAGTCCCACCTGACTAATATACAAAATGTATTTGTCACAGAGATACAGCAGGCATCATGCACATGTCTCAGTGTGAAAATCCTTTGTGTGCATCTTAATTAGCAGGCACTGTTTACAAATTGGCCTCCTCTCCAAGAGTGAGTCTACAGAACTCCTATTCATAAAAGCCAAGAACATTCTTTAGATCTGCTGGTGGCTAAAACATAGCCAGATCTTAATGAAAGTACAATAACGTGACTGCCTGTTGACGATCTGGATGAGAGTTTGATCCTGGCAGGCAATTAGAGATAAACCTTTATCTAAGAACTTGTAAGTCATCGATGTTTCAATCAGAAGGGAGGTCACACAGAAAGAAGCTACAAAGCAAAATCTTCCACAGAAAAGAGGGGAAAAAAATTACTGTGTTGGATCACTGTGATTTGGAGGGTGGCCCTTTGCAAGATTGGAGAATTTTTGAACTAATGGAAAACTAAACAGTCTTCCTTTTAGAGCTATTGATCTTTGTTGCGTGGTGTGCTAATGAAGGCTTGGCTGAGGTTGAAGACAGAAAATCAGCCAACAGAAATTGGAGTAAGTGGCTGGAAATGCTTATCTACTGTTGTTCAAACAGTTTTTTTAAAAAAAAAAAAAAGGTACTCTTTTAAATACTGTATTGTAAGACATTATATCCCCTTGGAAAATCCAAAGACTGGTCCAAGTCTTTATCCTTAATGGGGGATGAACAGTTCTGCAAGATCTCATGCTTTGTAGCTTCTTGCAAAGTATTGATTGTATCTTATTTTACCCTACCCTGCCAATGAGATCATTGGGAGTGAAACATTCCTGAAAGAGATTAGGATTCAGGCTGGAGTTACAGCATCACGGAGAGCTCCAAGCGGCCTGCGAACTCAACAGGAAGCCTTTATTCTTGGGGCAGACTGAGGTTCCCAAGCTCTGCCACATTCCTGAAGAACAGAGAATATTGAAAGGGTAGTTCTTTGGCTGACATTCCACCTCCCTGAGATCTCAGAATTACTCCAGTCTTATGCTTTGCCTGAAATGTATCTGGAGATCCCAGTTTGGAAACTTGTTCTTTGAGGACCTGGCTGATACTCTGGTCCTGGATTTAGGACTCAGGGCTACTGTATCTTAGCTTTTTTGTTGGAACTGATTCCTCAGTCTCTGTGTCCATCTCCTGGTTGGCTTCTCAGTGTTGGGACCATGACAAGTTGGTGCCTTATCATGCAAAAGATGAACCTTCCTATAACTCTCTGGAAACCATGAGCTGTTTGAATGACTTCCCAAGGCCAACTTACACAGGTGAGGAAGGTGCTTGATTCTGGCTCCCAACCTCAGCTGGTTTATTACTCCAGCCTGTGCAACGCATATTGAGACAAGAAATTCTCTAAATGAATTAGCCTGACTCATAATGGAGAATTACTGTGCAGAAATCCAATGTCACCACAATAATAATTGTTTTTTTTGCAAGGGGTGGGTGGGTGAGAAGCACTGGGAGATGAAATAAGTTTCCTTTTCAGCATTGCTTCCCCTTCCCTTCCCCATCCTTTTCTTTGTGTTCCAAGAGAATGGATTCTTTGTCTGCACTTCTGCTGCTTTTTCTTTATGATGAGTTATATTTCATAATTATAAGACTTTATATTTTATTACATTTTTATAATTCTCCTTCTCAATATTAACATATCACAGCAGAGGCAGCCACTTAGATTCAGTGGCTTTCACGTGTCTTGCAGATAACTGGCAGCCATACTTCTTGTCGTTCCTGACCTTTAAACAGATGTTAGCAATCTGTTTTTCAATCCTTCCACCTCTTGATTATTTGGCAACTTCCCCATTCAACAGGGCCTCCCCTTTGAGCCACAGGACATACTTTCTGGGAATTCAAATGCAACTTTTGTGACATCTGCCAATTGGAAATACTAGATCCTTGCCACTCTCAATAACTCAATTTTCAAACCTTTTTTTACAATGATTTGTCTACTACCATACTCCAGTGTGTATCTGGCTGTCTGGGGCTATTTATTCAGTATAGGTGGAGAAGTTCTTTTGCTCCATTTTTTAATGGGAATTCACTCAATGTGCACCTCAAGAATGTAGAGATCTGCAGTTACAAAGGAGCATAAGGTGAATGAAGGCATGAAGCATGAAGCATGCTTGATGGCATTCACTCAGTTCTATGGGATAGATTGTGGCCATTGTGATTGTACTGCATGAGATTTTATGTTTGGGTTGGTTTGTTTTAAACAAATTAAATATTGATTTCATTGGTTTTAATTTTAATTCACTTTACATTTAAACTTAGCTGGGACTGATTAAGAGGTTGTTTGAAGCTTTGATCTGAAGCTTTGATTTTATCAGTTCCCTTCTTTAAACTGAACGTCCAGATTGAATCACAGAAACATGTTGATCCATCACATTGAATCAGGGGGCCTTCCAGTTGATTAAAGATTTAATGGATTTTTAGTACATGTGCATTTTGATCAAATCAAACTGCAAAATCAGTTCAAAAGGACTGTTCTCGATAAATTTCAGACCTGAGATGAATTCCCTCTGAATGGAATTACAAACTGGATCTTGACTGATTTGCATGCACCTATTAATTATAATTAATCAAATTGATCCCTTGGGATTAACAGTCAGCCCCTTCTGTCACACTAAATATTACAGATTTGGTGGCAGCTTTTGGAAGGCTCCTGAAAACCAACCCCAAAATTTTGGGGAGCCTCATGCAATCTTGGGGTCTCAGATGGTGTACCCCTTTTCTATAGAAATCTGATGCATCCTATTTGTGCAAGACTGTTACAACAAAACTGATGAAAAAAGGCATGGAAGATTATTTCAGTATGATTGCTGCGGTGAGATTAGTACATGCACAAAGATGGAAAGATTTGGCATCACCCACTATGGGGGAATGGTTGGTGAAATTGACAAACTTGCTGAGATGGCCAAAACAACTTCTTGGATTAGAGAAAGGACAACTGCCCAGAGTCCCCTGATGGGAGGAGATGGGCAGGAACAAATCAAACAATCAATCAATCAATTAATTAATATTTACATTTATTGGTGACTGGAATCCCCTTATGGACTTTTTGCATACAAATGAAAAAAGAGCTTGTGATTTATGGTTTTGATGATTAGACAGGATAGATTATAGAAAGAAGAAAGTCATGATGTAACTTTAGAGAGAGGGGATAAAATATAATTGTACCTGTAACTTCTGTGAAGAATATTGGAAGCTATTTCTTTATACCTTTATACCTTTCTTTATATCTTTTTTTTCTTTCTTCTACTTTTTTTCTCATTGCACTTTTAGCGTTTTCTGCTATTTCTCTTTCTTTTTAGTTTTCTCCTATTTTAGTTTGTATTCTTATTATTGTTGTTAAAACTTTTAATACCAATTATATAAAATTAAAAAAAAACCTTACAAAAAACCTGATGAGGCAGGGTAGTAGGAGAGAAAGGGGAAAATCATACATTATTTAAATACCATGCAGGTGGTAACTAAGAGTGTTTTCCTCAAACCTTCAGATCCTTTCCAAGCCTTCTGCAGTGGCAGATGGCACCAGGATGTGTGGCAGGCTGTCCCCTAGAATTTTTGCACTTTGTAATTCCAAACACTCAACTTCTCATTCTAGGATTCCTAGATAAATATGTAGGGCAGAGAACTTTCCTGAATTCCAGCCCGGTATATTATAACTTGTTTGCCAGGCACAATCATAGAGGAGAGCTGAAATTTACCGTTAGCCTCTTCCTTTCTAGGAAGTGGATACATGTCACACCCATCTATTTGTCCACCTAGTTCAATATTGTTCATCTTGTGTTGAGTCATGCCATTCATCTCTCTAACTCATAATGGTCTACTCTGATTAGCAGTAGCATGCCAGGGGATTTGGCACAGCAACTTTCCCCAGCTTTTCTGCCTAAGATCTCTCCAAAAGGGGAGAACCTTCTACTCACAAGATCCATTCTCTGCCACTGAGTTATAGTTTCTCCCTGTGTTATGATTTCAGGCTATACCAAATTAGAGAATGAGCTGGCCCCATTTTCAGGAGCTAGATAATTCTAGCAATTGATTTATTTCATATAAAATACTAGTGAGTTAATTCCTCATATTGCCACCTCAGTCTGGGACAATCAGCTGCACTGTATTCAGGAAAAAAACATGTGGTTCAGTATGAATACCCCTTCCCTTTGCATACCCCCCCACCCACCCAGCTTGCTCTCAATGACAACAGGTGGAACAACCAGCCTTAGACCTGACAATGAAGAGACCGAAGCGGTGGATAGCTTCTGCCTTTTAGGATCAACCATCAACAGAAGAGGAACAAGCAGTCAAGAAATACACCACAGGCTAGCACTTGGTAGAACAGCCATGAAGGCCTTGGAAAAGATATTCAGATGCTGTGATGCGTCTATAGCTACAAAGAGCAGAACTGTGCAAGCCTATGCAATGGTATTCCCTGTGACACTCTATGGAAGCAAAAGTTGGACTTTAAAGAAGCAGGATAGGAAGAGTATTGATGCCTTTGAACTTCAGTGTTGCAGAAGACTCCTGAGAAGACCATGGAAAGCCACAAAAACAAATAGATGGATCATTGAACAAATCAACCAAGAGTTCTCACTAGAGGCATAAATGATCAGGTTCAAATGATCCTACTTTTGACGCATTATGCAAAGACCCAGCTCTCTGGAGAAGGCTCTGATGCTGGGAAAGGTGGAAGGAAAGAGAAGAAGAGGATGACCAGCAGCAAGGTGGATGGACTCAGTTACAGTGGCGATAAATGCACTGTTGGGAAACCTGAAAGAACAGGTTAGGGATGGATTGTCATGGAGAAAGTCTATCTATGTAGTCACTAGGAGTCAAGAATGACTTGATGGCATATAATCAATCAATCAAGCTTGCCCTCAAAAATTTTGCACAGTTGCACTCCACCACAAGGGTTAATCAGTGCAGTTTCAGCACATACTGTGACAAAATAATGATGATATAAGCATTTCATTTTTACAAGAAATATACCATGGGATGTCTACATCTGCTTCTAATTAAGGTGCACCATGTTGCAACCCCACCTCATTCTAGTAAAATCAAGCATTGTAGTAAACTTGGTTTTTCCCATGCTAGAGGATGGGCGAACAGAGCTCAGCTTTTCAGAATCTCTCTCCAGATCTAGGCATTAAACTGGATTGGATTACCACCCAAGCAATCCAGATTGCATGTTTTCCCCCTAGAGTCCTGAACTGGACCCTCCAATCCATTAATTATCCCTACAGCTTTCACTGCAGCCCAGATCACTGTATAACTTTAACTCACCTGGTCCTGCACATTAGTATTTCCAGCCTATAATAATGGAGCAAAAAGGTTAATGGCAAAGCTCTAATACAGCAGTAAAAACTCTTTGCAATTCCCTAATGGCCAAACTTTATTTAACACTGGTAATGGTTCTATGCCCCAGGCACCCAGGATCAATAGCTTGTGGGGTCTGGTTTTAAAGAATGGGAAAGCCCCGTGGCTAAAAGTGGAGCTACTTTGGTGAGAAACTTTTAATATCCAAAGCTGCCAATCCTGCACTGAAGTATGCATAAATATGGGAATTCAATGAGAAGAAAGAAGCTGAAATTAATTAGAAGTTCACTAGAAAATCCTAGGGCTGTGAGGAACAAGTGCCTAGGTTCCAGACTGAATTTCTTTAGCCTAGGACCTTCCTACACCATTAAACTGGTCATTTTATCTGGTGCTGTTTGAGTCCCCTTAATCTCTTTACCAAACAGAAAAAAAAAATCACCCCCAAACAATTCTTGGGTTTCACAGATGATAGGTGTGGTAGGTGGAATTTAACTAGGCAGCTTTGGGTAGAGATGGCATTTTGTGAGCAGCACAATGGGGTCATTCTGATCTGCATCCCTAAAACAATCCCTTACAGAGATGAGAAGGAGGAGGAGGAGGTCCTTCTTCCAAAGATCCACCAGCTGTAGTTCCCAAGTGCAGTGTCTTCAGCTACTGTCCCCAAGCAGAGATATCTGAATGCAGAAATGATGCCTGCATTCAGGGGCTGTCCTGGAATTAATCCACAGCTTTCAGAATGATCCCAGAATAACTTTATGTCACCACTGCCATCTTGAGACTCCATTTTCTGCAAATCCAGAGTCCTGAAAATCCAGAGAACGCATGATGGGAGCAGTGACAAACAAGGCTGGAATCCATCTGTCAGTGTGTGAATGAATGAATACTGGGATGGAATGAATACTGTCAGTATTCATTTGAGTACCGTTCCCTTTCTTAATTTGTTCCAACTTGGTGGAACATTGGGAAGATATTATGTAAAGGGGCTTCGGATATGGACTATCTGTCTCTCCATCCATAACACAAAAAACAGAGAGTCATTTCAGCATAGCTTTAAGGAAGGAAAGAAGCCACCACAATTAAAAAAATAGTCAATAACAGCCTAACGGCATACGTGTTCTATCTGCTTGCCTTCCTTCTTGTCTACTTTAAAGCTGTGTTTTGTTGTTTGTTAATGTAGGGGAATAGTGAAAAGCCTGTGGTTTAAATTAAATACAATCCATTCAATCACCTTGAGATTCTCCTATCTTGATGCTGTCATGTTTACCTCCATGCATGTACTGGGCATCAAGATTTGTATTTTCCAAAGCAACAGAAGGCTATCATTATTCTGTGGGCTGCGCCAAAAATGGCCTCTTCTCCTTCCCTTTGCTCAAATGACATCCAAACTTCCTGCTCTTCCTGTTGCTATTTATTACTACAGCCATTAACACCCCCTTTCTCCTCTATGTATTATTGCAGCAATTCCCTGCTTGGACCACAACACTGATGCATTTAACCTTCTACTACCTCTGCATTATTCTTGGAGTGATTGCAAGCCGTTTATCCAAGCAGTGAACTCTGCCGAACCCCATTCTGAATTAGTGATTTGTGTGATACATTTCTGACAAGGGAGGCTGGGTAAAGGCCTTTCTTTCTCTGGCTGAGGTAAATAGCACACCATAATGTAAGCAGCAAGCAGTGCCAGGGACTGAGAAGCAAAAGCACACTTATTGTCCATAAACTATTGTGCATGACCATTGGGGTTTTTGCAAGGATCTGATGGTCAGGTGAGCAACATATGCTGTTGCATATAAAGGTGGAATGGAAAGTTTTCTTAAGTTTGGGGGAAAGAAGGTTAGGTCAAAAGCACTCATTCTGTCCAGTGGTTCTCCTTTGGCCAGCTCCAGAATTCTCCAGCTGGCCACTAGATGTTAGCAGAGATACACAGAGTTCTAACTCTTTGTTCCCATCTAGTGGTTGTCTGAATTTTTGCAATCCAGTTCTGCACTCTGATGCATAGTGGTCATCTGGCATTTCAGACACAAAGTTGCTTTTTAAATTACCTGATCTTTGAGCCTTTTTAAGAGTTAGAATATTGAATGCGGGGCTTTCTACATGTAAAACAGGTTCTTGAGCTACCAAACTGTTTAGCAGAAGCTCCTTTGAGTTGCAAACCACTTCCCAGAATTCTCTAGCCTATTTGTGAGTATAGACATGGACAGCTTTAGGGATTTGTGATGTGGAGAGAACATTTTCCTGAAGCATTTTAATTTAGTTAATAGTGGCTGTGCTTACCCAATCAGTTCAGGTCAAAATCTACCAGATGCATTTCTGCTAGACCCTTCTGGAATGAGTGGCATGCAAATAAAGCAAATAATGAATGAATTTAACAACATGCTAAACTTAATCAGTATTAGTCTTGGTTAGATTCTCTGTGTATGTGTAGTTTAGCATTCACTGAATCCAGTCATTGGTTAGTTTCTGGTTCAATGTATTATGAAAACTCAGAAGACAGGTTAATTATAGCAGCCAGATTAAATATGTTGTGTGAATGTAGCCAGTGTGTGTATTTGACCCTCTGCATACATGGGACACATGCTGGAAAATTCAGTGTAGGAACTGGAATATACATTAGAGGGTTTATATTCTCTGTTATTAAGTCTCAGCTTTAATTCTAAGCTGGAAAAAAAAAGGAAATTACCAACTTCTGTTCAGTCTTATTTCTAATTTTGAACTCTCAGAGTCATTGTGCATGCATAGCTTTTGATCCTATAAAATTGGCTGTCTTGGAGAGTTTCTGGAGACTTCCTCATACAGCATGACCACTAGAGGTTTCCTCATTTCATTTCTACCATCTAGGTGTCATCTGAATGCTTACAGCCCAGATCTGGTAGCCCTAGAGAATTCTGGCCCAGCTGGCCTTTTAGAGATTTTCTCCTTCCTTGCATTTTAACACCTACCCATCTTATGTTCCATCCACTCAATGATAGTTTTGAGGGGTTGACCACAGATTTGAACCCCAGTATGAAGCCTCCTGTATGAAAAATGCCAGCAATGGAATTGTAAGCGCCAACTCTTAAATTCAAGCAAATCTTCCCTTCACTGGGATCAATTGTGTAAATTGAATCTGAAGGCATCAAACCTGGGAGGCAGTCATAGTTAACTGACACTTACTGAAATCTCCTTGAGGTTCTCAAGACAAAAGCTTAAATACAGTATAGCAGCTTAACCCTGGATAATTCAGCGTTACCTGGGAACTGATTTAAAGGATGTGGTACGAGTGATCAGGGGGAGGAATGGAAGAAGTTGTGTGAGGAATGAAAGTGGATAACTTTCCAGATATTTCTCCTCAGTATTCAAAGGAAACCTGAAGATGGAGTTTCCAAACCAAGAATAACAGAGCGAACAATTGAGTTACTGAGATTTCTAAACCTTAGTGGAATATCCACTGCCTCACCAACCCTTGTGATTGATAAGAAGTAGGAACCCTTTTGATCTGGCTAGCCTGATATAAACATGAGCAACCTGGGATCTTTATTTGTCAAGGCCAACAGAGTTGTATTTCTGCTTGCTGAATTTTGCATCTTGGATTGACATTTGGGTTCTGCTTCTCCTTCTGCCCCATTTTTCTTCTTCTGGCATTGGGGTTCTGAGCTGGGAATCTCACTTCCAAGATTAGATGTGAATCTGGCTAGATTCTCTCACAAGTCTCTTCTAGTTCCCATATAGGAAAGAATGATAGTACCAAAGCTTGGGTGAACATCTCAGATACTGAGATATTCAGAAGCAGAGAAATTATTCTGCCTTAAAAAAATGATGCCAATGATTAATTTGCTTTAGAAACTGTTTCAGAAGAGAAAAGAACAACAGAGAAACTTTGTGGAGGGAATGTGGTGCTGTTGCATTTATTTAATGGTGAACTGGCCTAGAGGTGTGTGAGTCCCATCATTCAAACTCAAGGAATGTCACCAAGAAGGAACATCAGTAGAGAACTATGAGGCTTTTTCTAGTTTCTGCCTTTGCTAAGATGTTCCGTCCTTTGCAAAATACTAGGGAATTTCAATTTCCTCAATAAATTCAGAAAAAATGACTTGCCACCTATGACACACCTAAAAAACAAGTGGAGCCTCAACCATCTTGTATTTTTTTTTATGATATGCTGCAGACACCTCTAGCATTCAGGATATGCTCATTCTCCAGAATTTAGCAGCATTTCACTGTAGGGAGGAAAATGAGGAATAGTGAGGAAAAGAGAAAAGGACACAACTTACCAAGCAAAGGAGTGTTATATTCTCCCATCGCAAATTGATACAAAAGGAGGCTTAATTAACGGCTGTTCTTAATAATGCCCTGACAACTGTCCCCCAGTTTAATTTGCTTTGGAGTAAAGATTAATATAACTGTGCAGCAATGCTTTACAAGGGGGATAGAATGGAAGCAGAGCTAATAAAATCTGGAAGCTTACATGGTATATTATTGAGTCTTTCTTTCTGCTTGTCTAGCGATATTGGGTTCCTGGGGGAGCAGTTTTCATATTTATTGGATCACTCCTTGAAGCAAAAGCTGACTTTATGGTACCTTGAGAGAGGATTAACATTGGGGCAAAGAGGTGTGCTGGAGAATACATTTGCAATACCGTCTCAGTGGTAGCATTCTGGTGCGCAAGGAAAGTTCCTGACAACAATAATGTTCCTAAAGCTATTACGTGTGGGGCACAATGAAGGACCAGCAGAGGACCAGAGGTGAGGGAAAACAAATTCAAGATCCAAGTTTTGGCACAGCTCAGCATCTGAACCTATGAAACTGCTTTAAGAAACTCAGAACTTAAAAGTTCATCTTGGGGACAGTGACTTGTGTATCATCAAGGAAAAAAGAATAGAGAATGAATTGCTTAAAAAAAA
This sequence comes from Candoia aspera, assembly GCF_035149785.1. NCBI lineage: Eukaryota > Metazoa > Chordata > Lepidosauria > Squamata > Candoiidae > Candoia > Candoia aspera. Next base: position 5,756,767 of record NC_086161.1, on the reverse strand, counting down.
GAGGGCAAAGACTTTTTGCTTTTGTTTTACATTTTGGGGGGTGGGGGGAATAAATATATACCGTAAGCTTTCTGATCTTTTCTTACTTATCTATCCTCCATCCATCCATCCATCCATCCCTCTGTCTAATTTCCAGATATTTCAGATGTTTTCAAGCAAATTAAGCTGATGGCTCAGTAAAGTTGGAGCAAGATTTGGTGGTTGTTTATCCTGGCCCAATTCTTTTACAGCATTGCCACAGAATGTGTTGATAGAAACCAGCTTCATGCTGTCAACAGATATAGCCAAAACAACTATGAATATACAGAATGTTTTAGTACAACGAACCACACTCACTAAATGGAGTCTCCAGTTTTGATTCTTAGATCCATAAGATGGGAGGGAAGGTGTTGCTTGGTCCCAATTCCTGCTGGAAACAGGGAATGAAGGGCTGAAGCAGCATCCTTCTGCAGAGCATCCTTCTTCTAACCTGATTGGCAAGGTCATGCCTGAACAGTCCATGACTCAACACACTCTATGACTTGCTTTTCTCAGCGTGGAAGGAGAATGTTTGAACTGTTGCAGCCTCTGTTGAACTGCGACACTGTTTTTTTTAAATTCTTTTTAGCAGAAATGGATATTCTATCTTGCTTAGTCTGCCTGGAGAGTGGAAGCAGGAGAAGGAAGGGGAAACACTAAGACAGCTGTTCATGGGTCATCTCATTTCAGTTCTCCACTGCAGATTGCTCATGTCCCAATGGTTAAGAAAACAATTGTGTTTTAGTGCTCAAGGCAGTGGGAGTTGGGAGACTATCTGAGAAGAACAAAGGCAGGGAGATCCAGGGAGGTAGAGGAGTAGTATGGAGAAGCAAAGGGGCAAAAGCACTTGATATAAGTCCACCTAGAGATGTGAGGGATGAGGAAAATATCTCTTAGGTAACAGCTACAGAAAGAAACAATTCCATCCCATCTAAGTGCCCTTGAAGTTAGCCGTTCTTTTAAAAAAACAAAAACTTGCTTAGGGACAATTTGGAAGGTTGTTGATGATAAGGAGGCCTTTAGATAATAAAGTGGGTGCTGGGGAAAAGAAGGCTTCAAGGAGAGAGGAGAAGCTCCCAAGCTAATTCTGTTGACTTTTGCCAGAATGAAGGGAACTTGCTCACTTGTGTAAGGGCTGAAGCTGATGAGGCCAGAACTAGCTAGCCAGAACTCCTGCGTAAGCACGGAATGGATGTTTTTATCTCCCCAGGCCAGAAAAAGAACAACCAGGAGGCCCCTGACTCAAAAGGACAGGAGGAAAAATGCTTAGATCTAGCTATCTCTTTCTCTGTTGCTTTCTCTGTCTTTTGATTCCTGTGCTCTGACATAGGCAGACCCTCTCTGTAAATATGATTCTTATATTTACAGATATAGGAATCCTTTACAGCAACAAAGGATTGTACCAAGCTGTGTTAATTCTCAGAAGCTTCTGCTGAGACTGAAAAAGGATTTGAGTGTCTGGGGGGCTGATACCTATTGCTGTGCTCAGTGTGAAGTTTGACAACTTGCAAGCTTTTTACCGTGTTATTCTCCTCCATCCCAAATGTCAGAAGCAAAATCCTATGAGCCAGGTCTCCTCTGCAGCTCCATGCTATCACCTCAAAGATTGGCATGAGAATATGAACTCCTCTTTTTTTAAAAAAAAATCAGGTCATTCATGATAAAATAAAGGTCAGATAATCACATTTCTTCTTTCAAACCAAGTTGGACAGGAGTAGTAAGCAGGCATTGGCTATTCACGTATTATCCCATGGTGTGTTTTCCCCAGTGCACAGAATAATTTAACCATTTTATTTATGATCAGAGGAAAGCCAGATACTGGCTTGCTTACAATTGGACAATATGGTGCAGTGGTTAGGACAGTAGTCTAAGACTAGGAAGGCCCAAGTTCTTATCCACCCTTAGCCATGAAAGCTCACTGGGTGACTCTGGGCCAGTCACACTGTTTCATCCTAACCTCCCTGATAATGCGATTGTTGTATAGTTAAAGGAAAAGGATGAGCTTTCACATCAGCTTGAGCTCCTGGAAGAGGCAGGATATTAAACTAACAAATAATATTAATAATAATTGCACAACACTTGGGGGAAGGACCAGTGAGGGCATTCGGAATCCTTCTAAACCCAAACCCACCACTCGAGTAGGTTCCAGATTGGAACCTTTTCAATCTTCAGGCAATTGGGTTTGGTCCCAATGGGCTTTTAATTTGCCAGTGTCTACAGCTATTTCTTGAATGCTCTGTGGCCTGCGTTTAGCTTGAACTTGATTTGCTTAGAATAAACTGAACTATTCTCCCCATCTCCCCCTGCCCTCCAGTTGGGTTATCCAAGTCAAACAGACTCAAAGGTATATTTCTAACTCCACCCTCCTTCTCTGTATCCAACATGGTTCTATTTCTTTAGGGAGATTCTGGCAAGATTTGGAGGATGACATTGTGAATCTTGCATTTCTTCTCTTTAAACTTCCAAATCAGGAAATAGGTCTCAGTTATTGCTTTGCAATGGACAAGCTTTCATCTCACTTCAAAGGGAAAAGCAAATGAGGTATGCTAATCCTGCAAATTTCCTTCTAACTTCAATGCCCTTTCTAGCTTCCAGGGAAGCTAATAGCAATAATGCACGTCTCAGCCAACCTCCCACGTTCTACGTCTGTATTTACTCATTCTAAAATGAATGTGCTTATCCCATTAGAGTTAATCTGAAATTTATTGGAAGGAGATTTGGTGCTGGGAGAACGAAAGCTACGCATATTTCAAATTAAACTCCCACAATGGCTGAGTTTAATTTTTGTCCTATTAATTCCATGTATGTTATGACTTTACATTGGTTTGTGATCGTTTATTAATAGATATTAATGAAATGGGGAGCATAAGCCAGCCAGAGTTAAGCACGTTGGAGCCATGTCAATTTTAGTGGTAAAACTATGCACGTGCTTAAAGGCTTTAATTGGGTTAGCTATTTTTAAACAAAATCTGGATAGACTCCCATTGATACTACTATCAGTCAAATTTTATCAGGCTTTGTGATATTACACTGACAAAAGCGACTGTACAAACCAATAGAATCAGTATTTAGCTCAATAGTTGTGTAAAGAAACCGATGAATTAATAGAGGACCTGGCTGTGCATTCACTGTAGAGAAGGCACAAATTGTAATAGCTTTTGCCCAACAGATTTCAACAAAAGAGACACACATTTTGGAACATGGTGAATTTGGCTAGATTTTGCCCTTTGTTTAATGACCTAATTGTAGCCCATTAGCTCAGACCACAGAGCATTCAAGAAACAGCTGAAAACACTGGCAGATTAAACGCTCATTTGGACCAAACCCAACTGCCTGAAAAATCAACCTGATTTGGAACCTACTTGAGTGGTGGGTTTTGCATTGGGAGAATTCTGAATTCGCTGGGCTTCAATCAGTTTGGCCTGACCATTGCACAGTAACTCAGCCTACTCAAGATACATTGCTACTGGACAAAGAAAAGTCACTTTAGGGATTTTTTCTGGCTGGGGAAAAATGACTAACATTCTCTTGCTAGATCAGCAGCCCTGAACCTTGCATCTTGATTTTCCAAGGATTTTACTGGCTTGGGCTGCTTTAATCTAAACTAATGTCGCAGCAGGGATTTCTAGAAATTGCCACTCAACTGGAAGGGCATTTTGGACAACCTTCCCCCCAAAAAACAAAATCACCCACATGCACACCCAATATAGTTATAGTGGTCACAGCGATATCCAAGTTTACTCTGGTTAAATTAGCTGCAATTACCCAAGGTCAGAGCACAGGCATTCAGTAACCAAGAAAAAAGGGAATGGAGAACACCATCTTCCAGAACTACATTACTGTCCATCGATATATTACTTACTGAAGATGACATGACTCATCCGTTCACCTGGTGCTTATGCCACATCTTCTCAGGAATAATGCAGAAGCAGGCTCCTGGGAAGGGCCTATAGCAAGATCCTCACCACAGGTTATCGCAGAAGCTTGCAGAGTGGACCTATAGATAATAGGAACTCCAGTACTCCAGTGTTGTACCTGTGCAACTGCATCAGGAACTTAACTAGGTCGTGGTGAATAAGGAACCATGTAAAAATGATCTATCTATGGGAGTGTTCTATAATGAGTGGAAAGAAAGAAGGGGGTTCAATTTGCTAGTCAGTCAGTAACCTTACTTAAATAATGTTGGAGAAATGCTTGAATGTTTGAAAAGCACTATGAAAAAATCCAAGTATTTCATTAGCCAGAGTATCAGTTCTAAGCCTGTAGCATTGTGCTGTCTCTAGGATAGGTTGGAGACCATGAGACGACCTTGACACCTGCAAATAACACAAAGCTTCCACATTGCTGTCTCTTAACTCAAGAAAATCCAATTAATGTATTTTGTTGATTACCACAGGGGTTACTGTTGTTACTCTGGCCTATAGACTATATTTGAGCAAATCCTACTGGGGAAATAGAGATATTAAAAACAAAACCTCAGACCCTGAACCTAATACAATTTCTAAGCATCACAGCTCTGCTTTATCAACTTTCATGAATTTACTTTATTAATTTTGTCTAGATTAAATCACAGTGGGTAGGGTGGGGGAACCCAAATCCTATTGCCTATGTATTCTGTGTGGGTGGTATTGCTGCATCGTTTCAGGTATATGAGTATGCACATAAGAACTCATCTCCCACTTTATTGACTGCATTGCAGTTTTGTCCTACCTCTAACAATCTAACAGCATGTGTCTCCTGCATTCATCCTTACATTAACCTTGCTATATAGGTTAGGCTGAGTAACAGCTAGCCCAGCAACAGCCAGAAAGCTTTGTGGCTAAACAAAATATGATTCCTAATCAAAGTTCAAGGTGCTACATAGGAAACACCTTTCCAGAATGCTTCAGTTGTGCCTCTGGTTAGGATCTGCCTTATTTCAACACTTAGTCCAGTGAGTAGCAAATTTAGGGCCTGATATAAAACTGGTTAATGTTTTTAATGAACATGGTCAGCTATATTAATAACTCTGCATTTTTTTTCCTAAGCATCTTCAGCACTTTTTGCAGAATATGAGCTATCTTTGCCCTTCTTTGCTCTCAGTTTGAATTACCCCTCTGTGTTGTCAACTTGCACTGAAATCTGACCAAGGAGCAATGTAGGAAATCCTGGCCCCAAACATGATATCAGTTCCAAAGATCTTCATCTGTCCTTTTCATATCATGATTCTGACATCGTTATAAATCTAATAGTTTGATATCAGCCAATTTCCTGTTGGTTCCTGATTGGCTAGTTTCATGGCTGAAAATAAGGGAAGGAGAAGTGAATCACTCTGACTTTGCTATTTCTCTGTAGGATCCCTGACTGGTTGGAATGATCCATGGCTAATTTGGGAAGGAAAAGGAAATATGAGTCAAGTTAAGAAATGACAGCAATCAGGAGAAATAATAGACTTAACCATGAAAGCGTAATGACACCCAGTCAGAAATGTTTTCCCTTTCACAAAATCCATTTGATAACTAAAATACAAAACAGGAAACTTGAAATATTCAGCATGAAGATTGAGAGCACTTTTAAGCCCGACTGGGTTCTGCTATTGCAATTTGTTTCACAAACTGCTTGAAATGTGCTAGACTACATGACCTAGGAAGCCATTTTAAGGAAAGTAACAAGGGCTGGGTGAGAATACAATTCCATATTTCCTGTGAGATATGCTGCAAATTTGAATTCTCAAGGCCTACAAAGTTCAATCAGTGCCAGCCAACCAGACCTGGCCTGCTTGAAAGAAGCAGTCTACAATTTTAGAAGCAAGTAGGCACCTGGGAGAAAGTCCATGAATTGCTGATCTAGTAAGACATATGTTGTGGTGAGGTGAGGTGATGGTCTTCAACAAAATCCCAGCTATTTATGGCAGATCTTAAACAAATGTGAAGGAACCACCAAGTCCCTCTACGTGGGTTAAGAAAAGTGTAGGCAAAGGAGCACAAGACTCTAGAGCCCTCAGTGTTTGCCCAGGGAGAGACATTTCAGCAGATATGAATTTTCTGACTGCTTATGATAAAAGTCAAATTCCTTGTTTAAATGTTGAAGAGGCTCGTTCTTCTTTGCAGCTCTCCTCTCAGTTAATACTTGAGTTACTGCACTGCTGTGTTTTCTAATACCCTGTTTTTATAGTAAACATGGCCATATATCCCAGTCTACAGAACAATCCTTTATTTGATAAACTATTCTATCCAAGTGCACTTTATAAATGAACCAAAGATGCTAACTCAAAAGATTGAGTTATAGCAAGGCATCTTGCTATAAAGAAGGAAGGACTACTGCTATAGACTACGGATATGAGGGAACTATAAAAAAGCATTTTAGTAAGGGCTTATCAAACCTTTATAACTTAGAATTCTTTTCCTGGCAGTGGTCACAGCAGAAATAGTCTCAAGCCTGAACAGGTGTGCTAAATGTGAACTTGAGTACTAGAAAACATTAGTAAGGCAATGACAAGAAGTCCAGGTTCAGATTCCAATACAGTTATACAATGCAGAGATTAGGTTTCATAAGCAAAGTCCATGTTTCACCCTGGAGAACTCTTTATAAATCTAGGATGGAGAATTGTGGATAAGAACTTGAGTGCTTGGCAAGAAGCCAACCCAGCTAGAGCATTGATCAAATCTTCCAATCTATCTGGGTAGCAACCCTGGTTCTGGTGGAGAAAAGTGGAAGGATTCTGGTTTGCTTCATGAGCCATTGACTCCAATGATGCCAAGGAGACAGATCCTGATGGGACTTCTAGGCAAAATAACTCTGGCAATCTAGATAGGTGCTGGTAAAGTAGGATCTCGTCCTGAAATTTCCAGAATAATGGGGATGCATGGGGCTAATTCTGAAGACAAAACCAGATCCTGATTGGATTATTCTTCTGAATCCATGACCTCAATTTAGGATTAAAACTAAACCTAGGGATCTGACTCTTTCTTAACATGCACAGTGTGAAGCCTAGTTTACCCCAATGGGTCACATGCAGAAACTGCTTGGTCTGTACAGTTTCAGATTATTAGTGGGGGCACAACTGTGGAGAACATCTGTGGAGGCCTCCTCCAGATATCTCTATGTTCTAATGCGAAGTAAAAGGTGGCCACAAAATGGATTCCCCACCCCCTACCCCCCGAGGTCCTTTTTAATCCACAGAGTTTACCTGGTGTCAACCAAGCACTGGATAAAAACAATTTATTTTGATCCATGCTTTCTTTGCAGGTTAATTATGAGATTTCCTAGCATTTTTTTTTAAAAAAAAATATTGCTATACGGCTTTTTTTTTATGCATTAATTTTCCTGCCAGTTTTGCTGTTTTATTGCTATGCTTTAGGCTTGTTGCTGTATATTATCACATTGTACATTCTGTTTTGTTTTCAAACTTGGGAGCCATCTTGTGATTCTTCTTCCTAGGGAAAAAAAAGCAGGGCTAGATGCTACAAGGACATGCTATTTACTAACCTCAAGGGGCTGTTCCTGCATGAGCTATGTGATCTCCCATCATCCCTCTGAAGTGGTGCAGCTCAAGACTGGTCTAATTCTAAACCCAGCCAAAATGGATCTGGCTCATTTCCTTCTGGTCTGAAAACTTCAGTGTTGGGGCTCTAGAATTAAAACCATTTGTTCTCTTGTATGGGTCCTTTTCTGAGAATGGATCTTTTCGAACAGGTTTATTTCATCTCTTTTTAGGTTACTTGCCTGCCTGAATGCAATTCTTTCTCCCTGGCTTTCTAACAGCAGCTCCTTCTCACTATACCTTCCAACTGGTCAGTATTTCAGTCTTTCTGAGCTCGGCACCGTTTCCCCTCTTTGCTGCTTCACAAGCAGTTTATTCCTTAGGTGCAACTGTAACGGGACTAATTTCAAAGAAGAACAAAGTGGGGGGAAGGGGGAGGGAATAATGTATTCTTATAAAATGCCAAGCTTTCCTTAAAAAAATAAATGACCGAGCTGCAGCAGTGGCCTCATTAAAATACAACGAGATTAGCAGCCCTCATACCTCTCAATTATTAACAATGTACTTGTTCTCCAGAAAAGTAGCCATGAAAATTTAAAACAGATGAAAATGGTTGTTCACTTAAAACTGCTCAGTTAATCTGTGAGTAATGTTTTATTCAGAAGTGTTAAATGAACACTGCGAAGTTTGATATGCGATAATCCATCATTCATCTGGCATAACATACAAAGATCAATAGAGTGCCATGCCCAGAAGAGCGGCGGGCTTGACAGCTTGATGTGGATGGGAGACATGGGCACATAATTCAATGGGCAGCCAGAATCAATAGGAAGCTTCAGAGCTGATAAACCAAGAGATGCCAGGATTTTACTGTCTCCAATTAGACCTGGAAGGATCTCAAGCACCATGAACTAAAGCGGGAAGGGAGGCGTGGGCTAAGGAAGGGATTGGAAATTGCAACTGCAAGCTACTGATTCAGGTGGGTCAGATGCCTTAAGCTCTATCTCCACTGTGGGGGTCCAGGAAAACAGAGCTACATTCAATGTTTACAGGGAACTTCGTCGGGGTTCTTGGCTTCAGTTCCTCTGTTAGAGTTTTGCAAATTCCACATTATATATATATATATATACACGTAGGTACATACATACATACACACACACATACATACACACACACACACATACATACACTCACACACACACACATGCCTTTCTCTGCATAGGAGTGAATGAAGAAACGAGAGGGGGCTTTGTTATCTATCTTTTCCTCTCTTCTCCTGTATCGGTGAAGGAGATTTTTTTTTGTTTATCCTCCATCGTTCTATTCAGACAATAAATATACTGGTCCTCGCAGGTCCATCTGGCCAAGAAACATCTGGCCAAGCAGATTTGTCTCTGGAAGACCGGCAGCTTTATTATTTATTTAAATTATTGAGGGGCAAAACTGTTCTGAAGAAGAAGAAGAAGGAGAAGAAGGAGAAGACAACGGCACGAGCATGAGACAACTCACAGAATCACTGCTGTGAGATGGGGAGCCATACACTTTGTTTAAATAAATAAACAGACCCTACAATTTAAAAGATGCATGACCCAAGGAGGAGGGAGTGTGGGAGAAGGGGAAATAAGCAAACTCAGAAACCAGCCCATAAATGATCAGGTCTTAATCATAGCCAGCTAGGATGAAAATGGTTCGGATAATATGACAAAACGGCTAATGGCTTAGTGATACTTGAAAGGAATGGGTGGGGATTTCTTTCTCAGCAGAGGGGACGAAATCTCCCTTCTTCTTTTCTCTCCTTTGATTGAAATTTTTATGCAGGGAGTCCATGAGACCTGAAAATTATGTCAAGGGCTCTTCTAGGGTAAAAAGGGTGAGGAAGACTAGTTTAGATATCTGCAACATGACTGGATGGAGCCAATGTAACCTTTTTCTGTGACTGGTTAATTTTTTGGGGGTGGGGGTATAAATGTAACCCCCTGGGGTTTCATTGATCTTAATATTGTTCCAACTAACCTCCCCTATTGGCTCAGCTAAGCATATTGTTGAAAGCAATTGGACCTGCAATAGCTTTCTTCATTTCTACATCCTGGTCCAGATGCTACCAGAAATATAGCTGACTATGGCATTTTTCTGGGTGAGTGAAGGACAAGCTATCTTTGTTCTGCACAGAATTCCCATAAGCTAGGTTAGCCACAGCAGAATTTCACAGTGAAAAAGGCTTTTCTCCTCCATTTTATTTCTGAAACTCCTGTAACTTCCAGAACTTGATGCTGTGAGGAATCAAATGTGTAGATCAATATTCTCTCTTAAAAATAAACCTGGATCTCCTCTTATCCAATTCCATTAACAAACCAGGACACCATGGAGAATTGCCAGTCACTAATAAGCAGCCAAAGTGCACTGCAAACAAGACTGAGGATAATTCAGTTTGGTTTTTCCTTGTTACAAACATCTAAGAACTGGCAGCCTTCTGGAAGGAAATAGGCACCAGATCCTTTTGCTAAGGTCTGGAGGCACTGCCAATGATGCCCAATGAGCATTTGGTTGCTAGCATACAGAGGGGAAAAAAATTGATGGCCCTGTGCACTCAATAGAAAGAAGACAGACATATCAGGATGCAGCTATTGGGGTCTAACAGGAGATAGGGTTTTGCCAAATAATCATCACATCTGTTTCAATTTTTTTTTTAAAAAGTAATGAGTCAGTGGCTGCTGCTATTATGCTTGAGGCCAACCTCACCCCCAGCTGCTTGCTTCATTTTCCTGCTTTGGCACCTGAATGAGTCCAAACAATCAGTGATCGCTTCAGAGCTGACCAGATTTGCTTGTTTGATCAGGTCCCCAAGGACAGGTTTAAGTGTGAGAGGCCCAAAGACAATGCAAGTGACTTCTGTGCAGGGATGGTTTTGCCTCATCTCATTGAGAACTTGCCTGAAAATGTGCTAGTGGACCTAGAAACTGAATATTCACACTGTGGACATATCGAGAATGACAAAGAGAGGGAAGAAAGTGAACAGATCAATGATCAATGGGACTTATCAAGGCTTCTCGTAGCATAGGATTTTTTTTGTTGGTTTCTGAAGTATTTAGAAATCCCATTTTGGGACTACTGAACTGACATGAATCTAACGAACACATAAATGGCTTTAAATAGTTGAACTATGCCTCTGGCCACTGAATTCAGTCATTGATAGACAGTAAATTGTTATCACTTGTCTCTTTCCATAGGCTTCTCCCCAAATCAGGAGTCTGGGAGAACTTTTTCCGGCTAGCAAGTTTTATTAAAAGGCAGAAGCTTCTGTGATGAAAGCTCACAAATTTTATGAGTTAGAAAAGGTGGTGCTACCTGACTTCTGATTTTTTGCCACCATAGACTAACACAGCTGTCTTCCTACATGCTATTCTCATTGATTTGCTGAAAAGATAAACCATTTGCTGACTTGCTTTGCTTTTTGGAAAGAGGCTATGCAGTATTTTAAGTCTGGTATAAATTACTTCCCGTAATCATCATATTTCTTCCTAGCTAATGATCACTGATGGGATCAGGAGATACATGGTGAGCTTTGGTAAACCAGACCTACTCTGTACAACAACTAGCATAATGGTGAATGATCTCTGTTGACTCTGAAAAGAAGTAGTTGAGTCGGATGTCTATGGAGTTGGCCAAGTAATCCATCTTTGTCAATCTAATGCCTGTCAGGAGAAGGGAGGTTATTAACACCGCTTTGCAATTAGTTAAATAAGAGGCTTGAAAATGGATCTAAAGCAGCAGCCCAGGTCTTGGTATCAGCTGACCTTACCATTTCTACACATTCAGCCAAGATCTGCCCAAAAGTTACAAGGCAGAAAAATTTAGCTGTCAGCTTTCTTTAGAGATCCAACAATCCAATATGCAGAGGCACTGGGTAAGCGCCAAGTCACATCTTTTGCTTTTGTGTCTCCTCATTGATTTTTACCTACTTTTGTTGATGAAGCTGCATTTACAACTAGCGATAAATCCATTAGATAAACATGACACTCCATTATTCACCATGTTTCCATCACCCAGAAGATGCAAGCTTGCAGAAGGGCAGGAGAGAATCAGCACTGGATCTTCTAGAGAGGGCCAGTCTCTTAATAGCTTCCCTCTCTGTCTTGATGTGCACACAAGCACAGCTACAACAGATGCTTAAGTCTCTGATACTGAAAGCAGTTTGCTAGGGAAGCTGAGTCAAAGGATGCTATCCTGGATATCCAGTTAAGGGGTGGATCTTTGTCCTTTCTGCTTGGCTGATCACCAGTATGGCCACTCATCACCTCCTGAGTGCAGGAACAGGTAAGGTTGTCTTCCTCCCCCTCCCAGCCCATTGCAAATACACCCACATCTGTTTTCCAGCTTTGATTCCAAACTGCTGTTTTCCGATCTGAGCCATGTTAAGCCCTCCAGAGCAGATGGTCTTCAGCATGTCCTTCTGCTCTAGTAGCATCCTGACTTTGATTGGCTGCAGTGCCTGGCATGGCCCCTCCCCTCCGGCAGCTGATTGCTACCCTGGGCAGCCATTTCAACCTGGCCTGCCAGGCAGCTTTTTTCCTTGCTGGTCACAACTGCTAATTTTGTTTTCTTCTGTTTTAATAATCTTGTGGTTGACACAATGACAATGGTCATGAAGTCAGTGAACTATCCTCAACCCAAGAAGTTCACGCTCCATTCAAACCTTACATCTCCCTTTTGGTTTCTTCCCCAAACTGGGTGAAACTTTGCTCTTTTTCTCTGTCCCCCCCACCCCGACCCCACAGTACTGCAAAACTTCCCTTATTTTTATTTTTTTTTAAACTTCTTTAAATTGCAATGGAGGAATGTTGTTACTTTGCTTCTATGAAGCGGAACTATCAGTTATTCCTTGTTCCCCTCCTTGCTGTGGACCTACATGTAGGAATGTAGGAATGAAAAAAAAAAATCTGTTCCATATTGCTTTGATGATGGCAGGAAAAAAGAAGAAGAAAAAAGAAAGGGTCTGTGTTAGTGTGTTAGTGTTAGAGAACGTTGGGAGGGGGAATGAAGGCATGATGTGCAAACATCTGGGAAAGCAAAAGAAAGACTTAGATACTAGCAAGGAAGGAACAATCTCTAACTGGAAACAGCAGTTTCTGGGATATTAGTCCACACAGGGGCCAGGCAGTAAAGTTTCCCTTCTCTGCAGGAATGGGAAGAGCAAGAAGCAGGGGAATGACCAGCCAGGTCTTGTGGTGGCTGTAGTCCAGACTGAGCACCACTCTGGCCCTGTGCCAACCCCCTGCAATCTGGACTGGGTCGTCTGAAACTGGCTTTAAAAACAGCTAGGAGCAGCATGGCAGACAAGCAGCTTAGGCTGCAGTGCGAAATTGCCACTCTGGGATTAGAGTGTTTAATTGGAATCAGCACAGCTCTTTGTATGTTTAGATGTTCTTAGTGCCAATCCCACTGAGCATTTCTGGAACCTCTTCTTACTTCCCAAAGGCGAGTCATTTTTGTATCTCCTTAAATAGTGGGCGAGCACTCCTGGGAAAGATGTTATTATAGATTTTGGATAGCCAAGAAATACCATCTTTCCTCATTGATCAAACAGTTAACAAATCCAGAGCTATTCTTGGGTGTCCCTCTTTGCCTCCCTGCTGCCCATCATTCCTGGAATGCATTTTTGAACCGAAGAGGCCATAAAGCTTGGAGGTGTATGCGAGACGATCTCCAGAGCTAGTTATTTTCCTTCTCAGAACCTTCCAAGGTAGCATTCATGACAAATTCAGTAGAGGTAGTCCTCAACTTACAACCACAATTGGGACTGGAATTTCCATTGCTAAGCTAGGAGGTTGTTAAGTGAGTCATGCCCAATTTTACTAATTTTTTTGCCACAGTCATTAAGAGAATCACGGTGGTCAATAAGCAAATCTGGCTTCCCCCATTGACTTTGCTTGTTGGAAGCTGGCTGGGAAGGTTGCAAATGGTGATCATGTGACCCCAGGATGCTGCGACCATCATAAGTGTGAGCTGGTTGCCAAGTGCCTGAATTTTGATCAGGTGACCGTAGGGATGCTGTGATGGTTGTAAGTGCAAGGACCAGTCATAAGTTGCTTTTTTCAGTGCTGTCATAACTTCAAATGGTCGCTAAATGAATGGTCATAAGTCAAGGACTACCTGTAAGGCAAAGTGGACAGTGCATTCTAAGAAGGGCAGGTAATTATGGAAACTGCATTGTTTTAGAGAGAGGTAGAAGAATCGTCTGATCCAAAGAATATTCCCTAGTTTCAATAACAAATCTTCCTTGAAATATCTCAGATGTTCAGCCCTGGGAACAGCCCGATTCACTTTTAAACCCCTCCCCAAACTAGAGGTGAGTCTATAAAAGCCCATTCTTAGCCTTAGACATACCCCCATTTCCCCACATATGACACATGATCAATTAAGTCAGACCAGCCCATAACCAGCTGAGTGCATCCAACTTCACAAGTTTTCATGCACATTTCTGCCGCCAAGCCAGCCTAATAAAGAAATCATCTTTATTTACTTCTCTGCCTGCCTCTCGGTCTCTGCCAGTCCAACTAATCTGATCTAATTCAATTTAATCTAACCAGCCATATGTAGCAATCCATACAGGCACCCCCTTGAGAATCATAAAGACAAATGCAATCATTTTCTGACCTGGAAAGATGTTGATGAGAACTAGGTTAGCTAATGGGAGGGTCCTCTGCCAAGTATGAAAAGGGTTTTCAAGGTTGAAAGCCCGGCTGCCTTCAATGCTGGGTCATTTTTATCCTGGCATTCTTTCATTATCTCACCTCTCCTTACTGAAAGGTTTGGGTTGCTCGGTTTGGCATGGCCCCTCTTGTTTTTTGGTTTTGTTCCTCTTCGAAACTGCCCCACATTGGGGATTTTTTAACTCACTTTTTGGAAGGATGCATAAAAGCTGAGCCTTTCTTTTGATGGAGTTTTCCAATACCACTTTAGGTACTTGTAGAACCTCAACAGAGGACCTCGACTCTGGCACAACGTCACGCCGTCCCCTCAGCTGTCCTTGAAGGCCGATACAGGAAGATCCCTCACCCGGAGAGATAAGGCCCTTATGATTCTGGTCACACAGAAACAACTGAGCATGTGCTTCTCCAGCACCTGTATTATAGACATTCACACTAGCCTCATCTTACCATTTACCACCATCTTATAAATACCCAGGGCGCTCAGGATGATTCCACACCTTCCTGCTGCTGTCAGTGTTGCCAGGGTCTGCGCAGCAGTGCTTGAAATTTGTCAGATGATGATCGATGCCACAAACTAGTTTTAAATGAGCATCTAATTTATCACACTAGACCAGGGTTTCTCAACCAGGGCTCCGTGGCACCCTAGGGTTCCATGAGAGGTCACTAGGGGTTCCCTGGGAGATCAGGATTTATTTTAAAAATTATTTCAAATTTAGGTAACTTCACATTAAAGAGGTAAGTTTCATTCTTTATTCTTAGTTTAAGAACACTGTTACTGCATCTGTACAGGCCTACCCATGAAAGGAATATAATAATTCTGTAACTTCTGGCCTATATTTGAGCCTGAATGTGCAGGGGTTCCCCCAGGACTGAAAAATATTTCAAGGGCTCCTCCAGGGTCAAAAGGTTGAGAAAGGCTGCACTAGAATGTTCTGTTCTAATAGGCATACTAACCTTTATGCTCCCCTACCCCCATCTAATGTGCCTACCCCCTTTTAGATTTTTCCCCTTTTCTTTTAGATATTTATATATATTCACTTTCATATTATTTTTTAGATCTTAATGTACAGTATTTTCTATGCTTTTAACTGACTGTACCCCATCCTCCTTATGCTGGTCTTTGGCCGTAATAAAGAGTTGATTTGATCTCAATAGAATGTTTCAGTTGCCTTTCTAGAGGGACAACCATGTTAGCTTCAAGCAAAAGAGCAAAGAGACACAGGGTATCTTGAGACCTAATAAGTTTGTTATAGCACCAGCTTTTAATTTACAAGAGGGCAGATTCCAACTGAATGTTAGAAATAATTTCCTGATAGCAATTTGACAGTGGATCCAATGACCCAGAGAGGGAATGAGCTCCTTTAAGTGTGAGATATTTTAATTTGGATTCTTGCATTGAGCAGGTGGACTAGACTCCATGGCCTAAATGGCCCTTTGCAACTAGATGATTCTATGATTTATGGACTGCAGCCACTTCATCAGATTGATAGAATATTATTCTGAGCAAAGCCATTATTGGCACACACATTGGTGGTGGAGGGGAGATAATCAGTGAGGAAATGAATGCAGGAGATGCAGACTGCGGTTATTAATTTTTGACAGTGCCATTTGCAAAGTAGTTGTTAGGTGTGACACAACTGCTCTTGCATTGCTGAGTGGATTAAAAGATGTTGTGCAATAAGAATGCTTTTTTTCTGTAAGAAGAACATAATTAAACTTCTTGGAGAATTCTAGCTCTGCTATTTTATGATAAAATTGGTTCAGCATCTCAAAGAGATGTAGACTTAGACTGAATTCCAAATGTCAGGAACTGCCTTGTGTGAAAATTTCAAGATGGCCATGTGGCCCTATCAGATTAGTTGGAAAGAAGGATGGCTAGTTCAAAAGTGAAGCATTCTTGAGAAACACAGCCTAGCTCCTAACCAGCTAAGTGACTACTGGCAAACCAGGTGGAAAAGATTTGTATGCTATTTGTATAAAAGTTTGCAACAAAGCTCAATTGGTAAACTTTTTTGTGCTTTATTAGCAAACTCTCACTTCGTGTGTGTTTGAAATTATTGAAAACAACAGCTCCAAAATGTCTTGAAATTTCTATTTGTTGTCCCTCTGTCAAAAAAACCAAATAAAATCCCAATTTAAATGTTGAGAGACTGTATATATCCACAAACCATAATGCTGCAAATCAGGTGTGCCTTCAATGTTATGTAATAAATAAATAATTCTTGGTGTCTCGATAGATTCCCAATTCTGCTGAAATAGTGAAGTCTCATAAAACACCAATCACTATAATGTTACATTGATCACCCTGTGGATTTCAGCCCAAAATATGACAAGTCCAAACTACCAGAATTTCTGTATGTGCGTCTAACAGCACGATTGCAACCAATCCTGCTACTTCACACTATTTAGACAACAAAAACAAAATCAGAAGTCACAGATCTGCATTTACTCAAGTGGAATATAGGAAGGTCTCATATGTATGATTAATAGTTATTCCAGCTTTTTAACTTGGGTTTCACTGGTTTATATTTTTGGTGGCTTTCATTGTCAGCCTTTGGGCCTTGAGAGTCTGATGACGCTGGTGCTGGTGCTGGTGCTGGTGCTGGTGCTGGTGCTGGTGCTGGTGCTGGTGATGGTGATGATGAAAAGTTTGGTGTGTCTCCACTACCCATGCTTCAGGCCTGAGTCAGAGATCTTTCCCGTCCTCTGCTTCTTTATGCTTTTAACCAGAACTACTAGAAATTAAATCACAGACTTTTAGCTTTCAAAGTTAACCTTCTGCTACGGTCCTTCATGTTGTCCCCTCTTCTCCTCCAGGACTGCAGTATCAAAACTGTATTTCCCATGTTGATACCAAGAACTTCAATTTCTTCTCACAACTTGTTACAGATAGCTTTTACAGCATTGAGCCCTCTGATACTTCAGAAGGGTGCCCTCTCTCCTTCCTCTTTCTAGCACTTGCTTTTTCCAGCACTTTGTTCTGCCTCTCCTTTCTTCTTGTCATCCTTCCTTTGTCTTTCAAAAGCAGCTTAAAAAACTAGGTCTCCAGAGGGCTTCCAGAAGAGAGATATCTCATGTTGCTCAGTCGGTCAATCACTTTCACTATAATAGTAGGATTTTATATGCAATACATCCTGAAAAAGGAATTTAAGACCACCAGAGTGAGACTACAGATGACCATTGATAGCAACCAAGAAATATGGACCTTCTCTTTGCCACCGTCTAGCTTTTTGGCTAGATAGCCCTAAGGAAATACAAGCTAGTAGCTCCCTAGAAAAAAAGGAAAGAGGTGATTTTAATATTATTTTACAGTCTTTGCCTGCCATTGCAAGGCTCACTCAAGAAATGTGGCTGCTCTAAATGTTATATAAGTAATCACATCAGACAGGTAGAAAGCAATTTTTCAAAAAGGCTGCTCTTTTAGTAAAACCTAGTAAAGGAATGCTGTAGCTCACTTTAACATTATGGTGAGTATTACATTCAAACAAAATAGTGCTATTTAAGGGAATTGCAAAAGCAAACCTTCAATCACTTCAATCACACCTTGAATATGAGAACCTTCTGAGTGACCCCTGACTAGGCCTTTTTTTATCCTCCCAACCTCACCCCAATTGGTTCCACTGTGAAGTTCAAGTGAGGAGAGACACGCACTGGTCTCCATGTCCACCCCCTTGAGCTCTCAGGCAAGGTGGGATGGATCCAAAGATAAACCAAATATAAGCACAGGGAAGGGGAGTGACACACAGTTGATGGCAAGTTTGATTGGAGAAAATTGGACCCCTAAATATGTGCTTAATCCCCATATTCTCAGTGAACCAGTTAATGTTTATTGCAGTCATAGACCAATATTATCATGTCCACAGTATGTTGTGTAGCCAATGACTGGGCCTTAATTATTATTCTTCCTCCTCCCCCTCCCCCTCCTGCTCCTTCTTCCTTTTCTTCCATCTACTCCAGTTGCTCATATTCAATCTTCTGCAAAGATCAATGGACTCCAGACCTGCTTATACTGCCATTTAACCCTTATTACAAAAATGCCTCTTTTGTTCTATCCTCTCCCACTCCTATGAAACATAATAGACATATTTATTCCAGAAAACTGCTGCCCTGCAGAATGAGAGCCACGCTTCTTCTACCACAGCCCCAGAAGGTCCTATTTGTTGAAGCTTCAGGCCATCAACCTGTATTGATAAAACAGCTCCTGCAAAGAAAAATTGCTTTGTTTATTGCTGCCTGATGCTTTGCACTCCTTATACAAGAGATTTCCTTTGGTATTAAGTAGAATCGAAATGGCCGAAGGAGCAAAAGAACTGCTGAGTCATTTCAGTTCTCCAACATCTATCCTATCATCAGGAGAGCTTCTCTTGCTTTTTCAAGAAATGACTTGGTGGGGGTGGTTTCCCCCTTTTATTAAGAAGTCGTCCAGAGTCACCAAGTCTGAAAGGAATATAACAAATACGAATAGTACATGGTTTAAGGGGAGAGGAGCAATACCCCCATTTCCCCTTTTTTCCCCAACCCCATTTTGGCATTGTTAGTATTAGTCTTGATTAAGGAAAAGAGTAGGATTAAAAGCATCACTTTTTGCTCTGAAGCCAGAAAAGTGCAATTGTCTTTGCAAACCCAACTTGAATCTTAACTACATTGCACCAATACACCAACTTGAAACTGCACCTGCAGACTGAATTCAATGAATGAGACTGAGATTCTTAATGTAAGATGTTATTCAATAACTGTGGGTTTCTCTGATAAGCTGCATAATATTGAAACAAAACAATGTGGAAAACAAATTACAAACATTCCTGTCTAGACTATACAAAATAAGACTTCCCCTGTGTTACTGTTAAATATTACATTGCCACCTGCAACTGGGTTTCTGATTTGACCTTCTAAATATTATTTTGAATTAGAATCTGTGCCTTCTTTCTCTGTCATATATTTCTCCCATTTGGAATCTGGTTTCAAGTAATCATTAGAGCTTTGGGCTTAGCTACATGGGACAACAGGTCCTAAAATGGCAATTTGTTTCCTGTTGAAACAAATACACAGGTAGTTGATATGGTGGATCCTTCTATTCCTAGTCTATCAAAGTGGACTCCACAAGCAGATTTCTAACTTTACTAAGACAGAGCAAAGCAATTGTTTGACTATTTCTTGAGAAGGGTTTGAACTTCACCTGCCAGCATTGTTAAATCCACTGCAGTTTTCATCTATCAGAAGTTGCCAGCATGGATCAGTTTTTGAATTAGAGGTTTCAACCTGTTCTCAGGCATGAATAATAAGACTGTGTGAAGTTTCAGTTTGAAGATGATTCAGCTGGATCATCTGCTGGAATGAAGTTATTGTGCCAAATAACCAAATTCAGTGGGAACTGAATAAGGTGCCTTTGAACTGTTTCAAAGATGTGATGGGGTTTTAAACATCTAACCACCTCTTGTTTCCATGCTCTGTCCTGGATTCCTTAAAAAACAACAAAAGAAGAAGCTGGGTTTGATTTGTTCCAAGTTGTCCTTCATGACTTTCCCCAGATTTCCAACACTTTTGAGCTCTGAATTCAGCCAATGCTGAGATCAGTTTTGAAGAGATCCTGAACAAGCTACTTTCTCTGTCCCTCAAACCAAGCATATAACCCCTTGGTTTCTTCGCTTTCCATTGTCCTCTCCTGTGCTCCATTCTTAGCAAGCATTTCCATCTTTTCTCTCCTTTTGTGAACTTTCACAAGAAGGTGGGTGTGCCCAAGATCTTAATTTTCCCCCCTTAAAAGGAGAGAGGAGGACAATGGAAAGTTCAGAGCCTTGTTGTTGTTGTTGCTGCTGCTTGTATGTTATGTGTGGGACAGAATTTCAGGTGCCCCTGGACTGGAGGACCCTTGCTTGGTGTGGTATAGTACACTCAGCAGCACCCCTAAGATCAACCACTTTTGAAAACAAAGATCTTCACCAACCCCTTTCCATGGATATTGGAGAATATTCTAGTCTATCCCAGAGATGCTATGTAAATAGCCACCCCAGGAGCCAAGCATATCAGTTGAAAACATGCTGGGAGTAAAACTGGCAAAATAAGCTATACAAAATCATTTGGTTTTGCATCTGCATGCTTTCTCAGCCTTTCTGAAATAAAATGAATATTTCAGAGGGCAGTCCCCTTTGTACTCTGGTCTAATCACCTCTTCTTCCTGGTGCATCCTGAAGCAATTGGCCTCTTTTTTTCTTCTTACTGGTATCCCTGCTTCCTCTTCTAATTCAGTTTAGTCTTCTGTGAAATTGTTTTCTCTGCAAAGGCAGAGTTTCCACATCTCTGGTAAGTTCACTAAAATAATCCTTGGCTTTGTGAAGGGGCGGAGGGAATACTCAGTGCAGTCAGAAGGAGGAAGACCAGTGAAGCTTATGACTTTGTGACAGAAGAAATCTTGTGGATTTAAACTCCCTTCAAAAAAAAAAACGGAACTCTTTTTGCCTGGAAAATCAAATCACTGTGTGGGCTGCCTGGTAGGAGCTTTATACATATAAAGGAGCACGTCAGTGAAAAATGTTCTTCTAGGAACTTCTCACATGGAGGAAGTGTTCATTCAAGGAATCTACAGGTAGTTCTCACTTAACAACCACTAATTTAGCAACAGTTTGGACTTATGATGATGAGGAAAAAACTGATGACCGGTTCTCACATTTAACAATCATCACAATGCCCCTGCAGTCACGTGATCATTATTTGGGTGCTTGGCAACCAGTTTGCACTTATGACCATCACAGTGTCCCGCAGTCATGTGATCACCATTTTTGACCTTCCCATCCAGCTTCCAGCAAGCAAAATCAATAAGGAACCATGGTGATTTGCTTAACAACCATGTGATTTGCTTAATGACTGTGGTGATTCGCTTAATGACCACCACAAAAAAGGTCGCAAAATCAGGTCAGATTCACTTAGCAATCAAAATTCTGGTCCCAATTGTAGTCATTACTGTAATCCTCTGAAATCAATTGAGAGAAAAGGACAGTATCTTGGAGGGAAAGATTGAATTTGCACATAGCAAGTCCTAGTTTTAGTGCGCTACTCTAGTTAAAGGGCTACGTGGCATTGCCAGGAAGGAGAAATGCCTTGGAGACCTCCTCCTGGATCAGGATGAATGCAGGAAAAGTTCTAATTGGGATCATGCCATTTTTCATACTCTGGGTGGGCAGTCTTTTTTTCAGGAAAGTTTTTGTGGGCTTTCACTCATTGGGAAAGGCTGCCTTTTGGAAGAAGAAGATCCTGGGTTCAGTCTGTGGCAACTCCAAGGAAAGGTTAAAGATATTCTTGTGTCAGAACCTGCAAATTGATGCTAATCATCATAGACCCGAAGAGAAAAACCATCATTGGTCTGTTGTGTCCTGTTAGAAGCCTGCTCTTGGCAAGATGGAGGTAAGGAAAATGATGGCTAAAAGACTGGGGCCAAAAAGGAGAACCAGTCAAAGAAAGAAGGGGCAGATTCCTCTTCAAAGCTGTACAGCAAAAGGAAACCAGCATGGGTAGCATTTTCTCCCCTGCTTCATGAGAAAAGCTTAACAGGTTGGCTTTAAAATGGGACTGAGATGCTAAACTGAGACTTGAGCATCTTACTTCTTAAGTATTACAAATCTATTATTTTATTTAGGCATGATGATAGATTAAAAAATACTTGCAAATACAGTCAGGAACATAGCAGTTCAAGCTTACAGATCCCAAGTCACCTTGATGGACAAATCTGGTTCATCTTCCCCACACATTCCTTTTTTCCCCTTTTATTTTGCCAACATTCAATCTGCCCCATTGCTTTCTCACCTATTCCATTAAAAAATCAAGTTATTTCCTATTTACAAAGGAATGTGATAGTGGGGTGATCCTGTTGGGCAGGGAGAACGGGGAAGCAGGTCCAGAACCACAACTGGAGAAAGATGGGGTGCTATAACTTGAAATATTAGAGGATGCCTGTAGTTTTTGGTCTTGACTTTATAAAAAATACTCAGGATGCCCTGTTTTCCAACAAACTTCCCTACCTATGCACTGATACCATAATTCCTTGTTCATCTAGGCCAGAACTACTGTAGCCACTGTAGGACCTCTCTGGTGTGGCACCTTCCCCTGAAGCAGCAGAGGTCTGTTGACCTGAGCTGAAGCTTTAGTAAAATCAGTCAAAATTTCTTTAGCAAGCTGGCTTTGGTGAGCAAGGAACAGATCCTTTATTTAATATTCTGGTCTTTAATTAACTGCTTTTGTGGATATGCTTCTGAATATTGCTATTGATTTTTAAATTTGAAGCCACCTGGAAAATTATTGAGTCAAGATTGCAGGATATAAATGCAGTAAATATTTAACATGCTGTCCACAGATTCCTTTATGCAGTTAAAAAAAGAGAGAGAAGAAGCCTGTTGGGTACCAAAGGAGATTTCTACAGGCATGCTGGTGCCTTCCTGCTCGTCTTAAAACTGACTTTTCAACCTAATCTCCCAACCACCACCCCTTTTCTCAATTTAGAAAGGTAATAGCAAAAATGAAATATTTTTAATGCTTCCTCCATTAGGCTTGACTTCCAGAGTAAGTGATCAATACCAGGAATTTACAACCCCATCAAGCTTGCCCCTGCTCTCATTATGCACGATGAGCTTCCTCATTCTCCTCCAGTCACTTGACTTGTTAGTGTGGCAAAGGTTGCTTCTGGCACTCTTATTCATAAATGTGATAGATAGAGACATGGCTGCAGGCTAGGAGAAGATTGGCTTTAGGTCCAGACTGGTAAAGTCTCCTCTAGCTGCAAACTTGGAAAGCATGAAGAAAGACCAGCAATGGCCTGTGATGTCCTCCTAAGTAGGGACAAGTCTATGCTGCCACTCTGGATTTACTCACACGGGTGCACAATTCTCCGAGGACAGTATCTCATTGACCCTACTGAAGCTTTATTCCTCATGAGCTGAGAGGCAGGTTCAAAGCCAAAATCACCTTCTCCCTTTCCATATTCCATGGAATTGGCATTGATGTAGTTAGGTAAGTTTAGGCACTGTGCTTAGTGCCCTTACAGGGGAGAAACTGAATTTATTGGCGAATAATAAATTTGGTGAATAATTACCTTTATTGATCAAAAAGTTTAGGCTCCCTTTACTCTTTCTCCTAAATGAACCGCTGCACTTCTACTTGAAAGTGCTGCCCTGGAAACAGATCTCCTCTGCAACCTTTGGAAGGAATTACTGGGTGATTTGGTGCATGAAAGAGGAAGAAAGGGAAGGGTGAGGAAAGTTAAACTGTAACAGTTTTTGAAATTATATTTTGCAGCTTATTGTTTACTTTGGATGAAAGAGTGGATGTTGCTGAGAAATAGAAGGCTTTTAGAAGAATATTTATTTATTTATTTATTTATCAAAGTTCTCTGCTGCCCATCTTGTACACGACGACTCTGGGCATGACTTGAGATTTGGGTGGCATGGATATTTGTGGTACAACAAAGCTAAGGTCGATGTAGATTTTGAAAATCATTGTGTCAGACGTGCCATATTGAGAATATGGAATAGGTATAAACTCAGGTTGTGCTCAAAAACACCTTTGTGACTCTCAACATGAGAAGCATTTTATAGACAAGAAATGATAAGTAAGCACAAATGGTTAACTTATCGTGAAGACTAGAATTTTGTCGAAGGGAATATAAAATAAAATCATGAGATCTGGTAGCAGAAGGACACACTGGTCCATGGTTTTCTTATATGCAATTATTAGAAAGATTTAAGGCAGACAAAAGAACTTTCAGTTTTGAACAATGTAAGACTGGATTGAAACAGAACTGTGTTCAAATGATGAACATGTTGTTGCTAAAATGTATAAAATTTTACTGGAATTTCAAACAGAAGAAAGAATGTATGATACCGCGGGCTAAAATTTTTGGTTACAATATACAGATGGAGCAGTGGGAGAATATGTGGTTGAAAGGACTGAAATTTGCATTGTGGAGATAAATTCTCTTACAGAGAATTTTTATAAAATGATGTATTGTTGGCATATGTCACCAGAGAAATTGTCTAGAATGTATAAAGGTATGTAAAATTTATGCAGAAAATGTGAACAACAAGAAGGGAGATTTTATCATGCTTGGTGGACTTGTAAAAAAATCAGAAAGTATTGGATTCAAATACATATAGTAATTCAGAAGATTTTAAAGATTAATATATAATTAAAACCAGAGGTGGATGGTTAAACAATTAGAAAAAAGTCATGGAACTTTGGTTTTATACCTGATAACTGCAGCAAGATTATTATATGCACAAAGCTGGAAAGATTCAGTGGAGGAATGGTGGGTGAAGATGATGGCACTTGCTGAGATGGCCAGATTGACTTCTTTGATCAAAGAAAAGACAATATCTATGTTTATTGCTGACTGGAAACCCCTTAGAGACTTTTTGCACAAAACGGAAAAAAATGAACTTACGATTTATGGCTTTGATGGTTAGAAAAAAATAGATTATACAAAAAATGAGAATCATGTTGTATCCATAGAGTAAGAGGTAAATTTATACTTATACTTGTAACTGCTGTAAAGAAAATTGGAAGCTCTCCTTTATGTTTCCTTTCTTTTCTTTTTTTCCTGCACTTTTGGTTTTGTCTTTCTCCTCTTTTTGTCTTTCTTTTCTTATTCAATGTTACTTTTTGTTGGTTTTTATCTTTCTCCTTTAAAATTTTAATAAAATTATTTAGTTGATTAAACTTGTAAATTGAAACCAACTTGTAAATTGGTTATACGTCTGGGGACAATATGGGATTTAGTGATTGCTAATTTAATAATGAATGAATACATAAACAAATAAATAAAATATAAGCTAGATAGTGATGATGTCTGATGATATAAGCTGGGTACCTTTCCTAAATATGTGTTAATTAGGACTACCAGATCAGGACTGCAAAAATCCAGATGACCATTAGATGGCAGGAAATATTGATAGTAATAGTAAAGATACAAACCATATAGAGAGGTCTGGACTAAGGAATGGATAGCTCTGGGTACTTGCTGAATTCCAGAAACTAAAAAAGACTCTTCTAAGGCCCAGTTCAACAACAGACATGGCAAAGGTCCCATGGTAAGGCAGAAGGCCCTTTTCCTGAAGGGAAACCGAGGAAAGGTCTGATGGAAGCTGGAAGACATTTATGGAAAATTATTACTGATTATTTCTGCATATGCATGGAGTGGGGCAGGTGACATCATTTTGGGCAAAAGCCAACTACTTTAATCTCTAATTACCTATATGACGTGTGTTTATGTACTTCCACGTTGTAGTAGCCTTGTGAACAGTAATTTACTCCCTTTTTCATTTTTTAAAAAAAATCAGATCTACTTTTCTTCTGTGCATTATGAATTTCTTCATTGACCTAAGTTCAAAGAAGTTTGGATATCTCAGACTTGCAAAGGGGTAACTGAGATCCTCCCTCCCTCTTTAAATTTAATTCCTAAATAGACTGCTTTGCCTCGTGTTCATCCTCACTGTAGGATTAATGGACACAATGTTTTGTGGTTGGCTTATGTAAATTACTGGCAGCAAAGTAACAGGCATAATACTCTCTGATGGAATGAAATGCAGTTTGTAGTGAAATCTATTATAGTTCAAATATAAATTAATTATAATCCCTTCTGCTGTGGCAAGCCTTCATGTATAATTAACATTTGCTGTAGGGGAAATAAAATGGTGTGTGTGTGCATGTGTGTGTAAGAGAGAGAAATGGAAAGAGTGTTAGTTTTGGGCATCAGGTTCCCCAAAATCTGGCCACGTTATTTCTCCCTTCTTAATATACAAATTAGATAGATAGATAGATATGCATCTAATCCCCCCCAGCCCCCATGCACTATGCAAGCTGCAGTCATTCTTGTAGCTTTTAACAGAATCCCTTGAAGTAACCCAGAAAGAGCACAGGAGGATTTTAGCGTGTTAATCCAGGGGATGTGTGCGCTGAACCAAAACCGTGGCACTCTCTCAGAATTTTCTAATAGCCCCACCATAACCCTCATGTGTAAACACTGGCTCTCTTATCCCCTCCAGTGACTGGTTTATGTACTGCTTTCCTCATCTTGGTGCAATTCATTCATTCATTCCACTGTATTGGGAGGCTGTCTGACTCCCAGGGAACTCTGGGTAGCCTACATCACAAGAAGAAGAGACAATACAATAGAGAAAAGAACCATACACATCTGGGAAGAACACACACAACATACTAAAAACAACCACAACAAAAAGTATTTTGGGGGCTCAGCAACCACTCTAACCCCAGATCTGGGAGCAAAGCCATGTTTTCAGAGACTTCCAAAACAACCAGAGGATGGGAGTGATATGTATCTCCAAGGGATCCTGTTCCAGAGGGCAGGTGCTGTGACAGAGAAAGTTCAGCAATATGTGCTGCCTCATAGGTAATCAGGAGAGAGAAGCTTTGGGAGTGGATCTTATGGGTCCCTTGTGAAATGTGAGTGTTATGGAAGGTTCTTCAAGCTCAAGAGGATACAGGAAATGGAAGAGGAGACTACTTTGGATTACAGCCAGTTGAGTCAATTCACTCCCCCACCTCCCACCTTTTAGTGACAGAAAATCTGCACCTGGCATCATTATTTCTTCTTCACCACTTTTAGAAGAATAGAAGATGGTTCTGAGTCTAGGGCTTCTTCATTTTCAAGGACACGTACCGGAGTAGCAAAAAGGCTTATTATGGATCTAGAGTCTGGTTCTCATCATGATGCTAATTCATTTGCTGCAAAACAAATCATCTTTTTGCACATTCTTGGGAACAGACATTTCCAGGATGATTAATGAAGTCCTTGTGGGGCCACAATGTATGTTTTTTTGAGTTTGAATTGAGTTTCGCAAATTGCAAGCTGTATGGATTTGTCTCATCTTTCTCACAGCTGAGAAAGGTCCTCAAAGGTCCCGTCCTCCTTTCTGATTTCTTTGGACCTTCCATTGTCTGAAAACAGACCTGTTGAACCAATGAACTTCCAGCCCAAATGCAATATCCTTATTGGTGGATATTGATGGGCTAACAAATTACCTGTGTCTGTTGCAAAACTGGGAAGCTGTCAAAGATGCAGCAAGCTATGAGACATGGCAGGTGTGGGCACAAATGCCTTTTGAAGTTCTCCACCTGATTTGTAGGCAGAGAAACTGAGTGGACAATTCTTCTTCCAGGAGGAGGACAAAATCACCAATAAATTCTTAAAGGCAGGATCTCCCTTTAGTGATGGCAGCAGAGCTGAAAAGTCTCCAAGGTGCATCCTTCTAAAGTCTTCCCTTGGGATTTAAGGGAAGCTTGGAAGCCATGGAGACTGCCAACAGCTGGAGAGAGGATTGTGCAGTGAAAGACAAGGCATTCATCCACAGCCCTTGGGACCTTCTGCAGAAGATAGGCTTAAGACATTTACCCAGGAGACATGTGATTTTTTGTCATCATAAACTAACACAGCTCTCCTTCTACAATCTCTATTCTTAGAAAGGAAGTTCAAAAACAAATATTTCCTGAAACTGAATGAGAATTGGGAAATGGAGGATTTCTCTTCTCAGCACTACTTCCATGTTCCTTGGTTTACCAGTTCTGCAGAATTTGATAAAGCACAGTCAAACAAGGACTGCAGACCCTGTTTTCGTCCACTGGTTGTGTCAAGAAAGGTATCTAAGGTATCATTCAGAATCCTGGAACAAGAAAAAGCAGGCTAGGTTAACATTCCTTCTCTTGCCTTGAGAGATACAAGTGCTATAGGTTTGTCTATGTCTCTGCTCATCCTAGATTTGAGAAGAAGAGCAGGAGGAACAAACAGCCTCTTCCACTCTCTAATGAGATCAAATTGCAGCTGGTACATAATAACGTTTTTTGTGTGCTTGTTCTGCAAATTATGCTGGAGAAGGGGGAAAATTGCCTATTAGATGAAAACTGGGACATTTTTCAAAACACGTTGGAACCTATTTAGCTGGTTAGATCAGACATAGGGTGGAACCCAGAGGCTTTGTATTATGTTTCCCAAAGGAGCAGCAATTTGCACTGCTGGTGTCCTATCTTGCTGGAGTGGATCTGGCAAGGTGAGCACTCTCAGAACCTCCTCAAAGCTACATTGGACAATGGATTGTTTAGATAATGACTTTGGTGTCACAGCATTATCAACTCATCCAGACTAATGTCATCATCTGAAGAGTAATGTATCTCCCCAGCCTTCCATAGGGATTTTCCCCCACCTTTCTTTCTTTGAGAGAAAGGGCTTCCTTGAGAATCAGGAGATTTTTTTTTTAATCATATGGCATAGCAGTTCAGTGTTTATGCTGCTTTTTTTTCTTGCTGGGAAATCCTTGTGAGGTCCAGCAGCCAGATGTGTAGACTATTTATCCGTGACAAGTCACGTTGCCTGGGGTGCACCATGAGGAGGCTAGTCTACATTGCACCGAGCTGGTCTGAGAGAGAGGGACTGGCCCAAGGTCAGTCAGTCCATCAGGAGATCAGTGCTGGCTAAAAAGGACAAAGGTATGAATCATTTGAGAAGGTTTAAGGCATCTAATCATCTCTCACGTCTCTAAGGTGGACATTATAAAGGTGGTTGTAGAAGGGGAAAAAATGACTGGAAAAGAGTACTACTGCCTTTTCTCCAGCTACATGGAGCATTGTACCTCATATGTCTTCTCTCCACATCAAGCAGGTTCACACCTTCTGCTAAGACCATGGCTTACTGAATAAAGACTCTCCAGTCTGAGCAACAGCTTAACCACTATACCACAGTGGTTCTTAAGGTAACAGTAATTGAGGCTTGTTACATTAATATTTGCTCCCTGCATCAACTTGAGGTTATTGCTGAATTCTGATTCCTTTGCCTGAACCTGTAGCCTGAAATCCTGGAAAATGAGGGAGAATTTTTTCCCCCGTAGTTTTCTCTCCCTCTTGAGAAAAAAAATCTAGCTAGTGTCATTGCTTTGTTGACTTGGGTACAGATCCAGGGCAATAGTTATCTGCCTTTTCTTCACAGTAGACCCTACCTTAAGAATTTCATTAGTATCTAAATGAATGGAGCTCTTTCTGAGATTTGGGAGAGGATAGGGCAGAATTCAGGTTGCATTCCTTCAGCCAACCTATAACTGAACTTAAACAACATTCAGAGGTACTGATTGTATCCTTTGAGTTGGATAGTGAACAATAAGATAGTGAGACTATTTAATGAGGAGTCAGTTGACGAGAATGTTGAATTAAATTCAGTTCATGAGTCAATACATCTGAATTGATTTCATATGTGACTTCTGCCGTATGCACATATATTTTAAAAGCCTGGGCTGAAATTAATCAAATTAAGTCTGAATTGGTCTGAACAATCAGATTGAATCAGATTGATTTTCTGAACTGGGAAAAGTTCAGATCAAACTGGATATGATTCACATACAGGTAATAAGGAGCAATAGTGCTAGGTATCATTACCATATTGATGGCACCCGATCACTAAACTCTGAATGACTTCTCCAATGACTTTCTGTAGATGTGGAACACCATTAGGAACAGATCCAGGGCAATAGTGAGGGGATGCCCATATGCCTTTTCTTCACAGTAGACACTACCTTAAGAATTTCATCAGTATCTAAATGAATGGAGCTCTGTCTGAGATTTGGGAGAGGATAGAGATGAGATCACTGATGTTACCTACCCAGGTAACGAAACATCTGCAAGCAAACAACCAAGCTCAGAAAGCACCAAGGACTCCACTTCTAGGAACAATTTGGAACCGTGGGACACAATACAGCAATGGCCTAGGTATTGAGCAGCACGCCTCAGAGCCATCATCTTAATGTGGATCAAAAAGAAGGAGCCAAACCATTGCAAAATTATATCCCCATAGGCCAGTCCCCCAAGATAGTCCAGGAAGATGGTTGATGGAATCCCAACCTGCTAAGAAGTCCTGGAGAATTTAGAGGTTCATACTCTCCCTCAAAGAATAATCTGCTGGTATAGGTCATCTACTAAGGCAACCCAAGCAGTCCCAGTACTTTATCACAGTTGAAAACCTGAATGAAATGGGTCCAAATAATTCTCTAAATGAGGTATCTAGGTCTCTTTTGAGATAATCTTTAGAAGTAGCATCTGCTGCTTTCAGCTTCATCACTCTATGTTTGATACTTCCTCTAGTCTCAGCTCAGGTCTCTAGCTTTGCAGTTGAATAGTAATCGGAATTAAAGAGAAGGTTTGCAATGAAAGCAAACATGGTAATGGAGTTAATTTTAGCAAGCCACTAATGAGCAATACACTACTGTACTTTTTTTTTTACACCCTTATGTCCAATCTCCTAATAATGTGCTTTCTCTAGCTTTTATTGAAGTCATTAGCAGTGTACCTGCTGTCTTTCTTTCAGGAAACACATGTCTCCTGGATGCCCCTCCACGGAGATCTGAATGGACTTTGCCAGTCAAGAATTCACTGAGTGATCTCTTTAGAAATAGGATAACCTTGAACTACACTGAAGACGAGAGAAATCTTACTGTTGTGATCCTTCCGTTTCCCTGATAGAGTTCTTTCAATTTGGGCCAAAGGAACTGCTTTGTGTCATGCCTATGGGACCATTTAAAAGGAGTACAAAGGAAAGTAAGAGGATTTAGTGCTAGAACATCTACACAAAAGAGTTATCTTTAAATGCATATTTTGTTATCAGTCTCATAGTGCCCACTCATCTCCACTGACTTACATCCGGACCAGCTAGATCCTTCACCGATGGGACTGAATTCTCTATTTATGACTTGGCTTTGCACACAGACGTGACACACCTGTAATTTTCTCCCGTGTTGCTTGTACTTCTGCACTTACTCCGTCTAACTTATCTGAGGCCAAGGGTCTCTCAGAAAAGGGGTTCCTATTCCCAAAGTATTCTGAGTAAAGCCTACATTTGATTTCAGTTTAATTAATTACAGCTTATCCGACTATTTCCCATTAATTTTCCCCCTGTCTGTCACTTTACAGATTACAACCTGGCAGCAGCTTTGGGGGAGTGGGGCCCAGGGACCACGCCCAAGCTCTCAAAGCAAAACTGCATTTTCTTTTTATAGTCAGTGTCTATATTCTTAACCTGTTTAGCTGATTCCATGCATTTAACAAAGTGAGACCCTTATTTATTGATACTTATGGGTACCTAGAGAACAAAAGCCTCGTGCAATTCATGGCTTAATTTCCATGCAGGTATAAAAGAAGAATTCAAATGGGAGATCAAGTTGTTGGTTCAGGAATACAACTGCAGCACTTCAGATAACAAGACTGCTTTGCAGCGCTTTCTGATACACTGCAGCTAAGCCAGCCATAAATTGACTCATCTCCTGGATGCAGCTTGATGGCATGCAATAAGACAAGCCTATAGTTGATTCTGAACTGGCACAAAAGGCCTGTGTGGAAGTGCCCCAAGGGAAATCTGGGAAGGGCAGAGAGTTGAAAAAGTCATAGCTCTAGAATGGGTTCAAAATTGGGGGCCAAACTTATCCTAAAACAGGAAATCCAATGAACAGGTCTGTTGGACCCTGCAGGGCTGAGTCTCAATTTATTCCTTTTGTTTGTTGGTCAGCCCTGGAGCATGTCCACCCACCATTCTTAGGCCATGTTCTTTGCCCTTTCGACCCTGTGCTGCCTGTGTTAGTGCTGATTCTCCTCTGGAGTCCCTGAGCTTAGCCAAGGCCTCACTGATGCACCACAAAGCTCACTGAAAGGCGTACACAGATCTGTTGGCAAGGGACTTCTGGAAATATGAACTTTGCAAATGCCAAAATGAAATAAATCAGACTTTACTTCCTGGACTTATCTGTGGACTAGAAAATAATTGGCTTTGACATTTCTCAAATGTTTTATTTGACACCTTCTCAGGACATGCACGCACACACACACATGCACACAAACACAAAGGTATTTATAAAAGAAAAAGTCATATGTTAAATGTGCGTGTGGATTTTTTAAAATGCAGAATTAGTACAGTATAGAGAAAACATTGAATGGACTGCTGGATGAAGGTGACTTGAAACCCAAACAAATAACTGATATCCTTACCCCAAAACCTCCAATTTCACAGTCATTCTACCATTCTGCCTTTTGTGATGGCTAACCTGCTTCCTCAACAAACACCCTGAAGTGTGTGGTGTTTTGCTTCTTCTATTCCTTCCAACTGGAAGGGTAGGAAAAAGTTAGACGAGAGGAATTTAGAAACCTACATCCAAATGTTGGCACCACCCCTTTTCTTTGGAAAA
This sequence comes from Candoia aspera, assembly GCF_035149785.1. Lineage (NCBI taxonomy): Eukaryota > Metazoa > Chordata > Lepidosauria > Squamata > Candoiidae > Candoia > Candoia aspera. The sequence continues at coordinate 5,724,365 of NC_086161.1, read as the reverse complement.
TTAAAGGTAATATATGGTTCTCTGATTGGGCCTCACTTCTTTGTCCAATGAGTGAAATGTCCATTTCTACCAACTGCCCAACACTCCTCCATCCACACCAAAAATTATGGTGGGCCAAACTTAAGAAATGGATAGGGGCTGAGAGGGGGAACAGGACCTCAGCTGGGTTGAAATTAAACCTTCATTGATGAGCTTCTGATAAATCCATCACAGCTAAAGCCTTTGTGCCCTTATCCTGAAGTTATGTCCTCTCTGCTCAGTGGGGCAATGTTCAAGAGGACTTTTTCTCCACAAAGTGTGCATAAGATTGCAGCCTCATGGTACATAGAGGCATAAGCAAAAGCCAGTGCTCTGTACAAAGGAGGTTATTGTCTAAATTTAGAAGTGGAGAAAGAGAAAGGCAGCAATAAGAAGAGTGAAATCGGAGAGATCACCAAAAGATGGATGGGGCTATCAATCAAAGGACCTTTTCTAATCAGCTACATCTTGGCTAGTTAACAAAGAATGGTTCATTTGCAAAGCTCTTCTGCCCTTCTTCTTATTAACATAAATATTGTTTTCCATTATTAGCAGTGCTGCAGATTCAACAGATGCAAATTAATCTGTCATCTCAATGGATCTGGGAAAAGGGCAACTCTGAATTCAATTAACTAGGATGTATCATATTCTTCTTTCTGGAGAATGAAAGGATAGTCATTGGCTGTATGGAATGGTGAGTGGATGATTATTTCCAGTCTGACAAGGTGAACCTTATTGTTTCTAGAACTGTGTGATTCTTATAGGCAATAGAGGAAGGGAGTGCAAAAAGTGTGGTCTGGTGGCTATATGAGTTTTGGCCATTACCCCCTTTTGGGATCTCCAGAATGGCTGAAAATAAAAAGTTGTCCTTAATTTGTTTCCAGTTCTGGAAGTGGAATGGGGCTTTAAGGAGGAAGGTAGCTGCCTTAAGCTTGGCAGATGCTTTAACAGATTGTCTCTGAAGGATACAAACCTTTAATAACCTTGAACCCTCTTCCCAAAATAGCTTCTTGTCTTACCCAATTCTGAAGTGTGGCCTTGACATGCCACACAAAGCCTGGTGTGGCCCTCAAGATAACAGAAGTTGTAGGGCTAAGCAAAAATTGTCTGAATTAGCTTTGCTTTCCACTCTGGGTTTAACCAAGAATATTTCTAAAATGAATCCGTGGACTGGGTGTAGTTTTTTCAACTCATTTGTGTTTGTCCCCCTCTACATCACTGATGCATTGATATGCACTGATACTAACATTACAACACCATAGCTCCCTGCCAACTCAGCACACATTTTCATTCTAGATTAAAAATGAATGTGAATGTTTTTAAGAAAGTCCATCATGGGAAGTCCTACTTGAGGAGATTCTCCAACGAAGCCAAACTTAATTCAAGTTTCACACTAAACCATAAACTAAGATGTCAGGTTGCCATACACAAAGATTTATCTCCCTTCATCAGCTACCTATCTGATGGATCTCTACATAGCTTCCTCCATTTCCCCTTTAGAAACAGCCTGCTAAGAATATTCAAGACTACGGCGCTTCAAAACTGAAATGAACAATGACATGTGGAGCAGCAGAAGGTAAATGGATTTTAACTGGATAATGTGTCAGTTAAAGGCTAAATTATTTCCTTTCTTGTCACTTATCTTTACTTTGTAGGGGTGTATGATTGGTTGTTACCGACAACCTCTGAGAAAGGTATTGCCCTCAACCCTTAGATGTGGCAATTACCTTTACAGCTGTCTTTATAATATGGCAACTGAATGAGAGCATGGATACCAAAACAAACAATTTTCAGTCACTTTTGCTGTTCTCCACCCTCAAACGTTCTTGCTCAAAAACTCTTCAAATAAGTGCCAAGATATTTATCTGGCTTGGCAGAAGATGTTGAAAGAAGCTTGATCGATGCTAAAAAAGGCCAAGGCCATGACTGTGCAGAGGAGGGCATGGGGCTTCTAATGCATTGACTGAGAGTCCCTATGAACATTGCAAGGTCCTACTTTTTGCCCACAGGCATACTGCAGGCAGGTGAATGCATAAACTTTTAGGAAGCACCTTCTTTCTCAGGGTTGAAATATAAGAGATTGTGGGATTCTGAGGATAAGCCATTCTGCTCCCTCAGACAGTGGATCAGATTGCACCCATTGCTAGCATGTAGGGAAGATAAACCATTCAATCTTTTCAGTTCAACACTTGTGATAGATCACCAAAGTTGGGACCTATCACCAGGGTGTCCTCTACTGCATCTGAAGGTTGGTTTGGAAGCATGGGGTAAACCCCAAGTGGAAAGCATAATCCTATCCCCCCCCCCAACTTCTTTCTTTGCTTCTTCTCTGAGAATCTGAACCAGGTGACCTACCTTGCTTAAGAGTATATCTATTCATAAAACAGTACAAAAGAACAATCTTGTTGGGATTATAAACATGCATTCAGGTTAGAATCATTGTTGTTGCTCTTGTTCTTTCTTTCTTTCTTTCTTTCTTTCTTTCTTTCTTTCTTTCTTTCTTTCTTTCTATCCATCTATCCATCTATCCATCTATCCCCCTCCCTCCGTCCCTTCCTCCCTCCCTTCCTAACTCAAGGAGGTGAACATACATAATAATTCTGCCTATTTTCTCCACAACAACCTGTGAGGTGAGTTGGGCTGAGAAAGTGACTGACCCAAAGTCACCTGATGTCAGCCTTGTAAGGTAGTCCAGACAGGAAGCATGACCAGATGGACTAATTCTAATTACGCTTTATTGTAAGGTTACATTAACAGAATCTTGCAAGTCTGAAAGTACATTTCTCCCCCATTGCATTTACAGCCCAAGAAACTAGGGAGGGCCCTTCTGAGATGTTTGCCATGCCCACATTCCTGCTGCAGGCTCAGCTGCCTCTTATCCGACCATTGCACTGGCTGCGGCTCTTCCCCCTGTCTCCCAAGGTCATTCCCACATACCAGTGCACCCAGCCAGCTTTCATGCCTAAGGGAGGCCTAGAACTTGCAGTTTCCTGGTTTTAGGGCAGCAGCTTAACCACTACACCAAACTGGCTCTCTCAGAACTGCTTGTTCTCAGTTCTCAGAGCTTGCTTAGTTCTCAGATGCTGGCTTAAAGATGATTGGAGAAAAATACCTCCCTTTTTTGGAGGAGTGGAATGGAGGGAAGAAAGTGATGTCCATCCTAAATTATTGCTTGTAGCTACCCAAGTTTTTACAAAGCATTAAAAATATCAAAACAATGCTGGGGCTAATTAAGAAGAAGCTGAGTTTTGGTGTACTAAAAGAACAAACTCCTCCACATTCCCACCCCAAATCCAGCTTCAGATACGATAATTGTGTCTAATTACTTAATTTTCATGCCAGCATTGTGCATGCTGCCTTGTTAATAAGATGCAAATGCATGTTGTCCATTTGTGGATGCATTTAATTGCAGGGTGGTTCATCTGTGATTGGCTGGGATATTAGCCTTTAATTGACTGATGTGGCTGATTTGATCTGCAGACCGTTCTCTTGAACCCATCCTCCCAATGGAGATACGCCTTGAGTTTTGGAACTTTGAGTGGCTAATTGGGAAGAGACGGTTTCTGATTCTTCTTGCTTGGACCATGAATTGCTTCCTACCAGCTAAGAGGACATCCAGTTCCTGGAACCAAATTGATTTGAAGCCTAGCTCTTATCAAGAACTAGCAGGCTGTGAAATGTGGACTAGATGAGAGATCACCATTTCAACTACCATGGGACATAATTTAAACATTATTCAGAAGAAGTGTTTCAATCCTTCAGTCCACTCAATCAAGTTAATGGGACTCTTAAAGCAGCAACATCTTTGTTTCAAGCTCACATTAAAGCCTGCACAAAATCCTGCCACTTTAATAAAAAGCAGAGAAGTGCTGTGCTCATGCAAGGATCCCAACCGCTTCTTCGAAACTGTTCTCAAAGCAAGTGTAGACTTCCTTCCTTCCTTCTTGTTGTGTTATCATTAGACATTTTAAATAGTTTCTATGTCTGCTACTGTGTTTGTCTGCTGCTGCATTGTGTGTTTATTGTGGTGCAAGCTGCCTAGAATTCTGTGGAAGTGGGCAGGATGGAAACATTTAAAATAAATGAATAAAGTACACAAGGTCCTTGCTAGTGGATTGGGCTCATTACCCCTTTACCATGACAAAGAAAGGTTCTTGGCAAAAAGAATATCAAACCCTATGGTTGGAAAGCAAGCCCAATCCTGAGATGCACAAAGACCTTAGATATAATACAATAGAAGCTGTGATTGCAGACCAATAAGAAAGCTTAGCTATCTCTGGAAAATACACATAAAGGCTTTTTGTGCTTATTGTGTAAAGAACAAAAGAGCATCCATGAAAGAGATGGCAGCTCAGAGGATGATTTAGGGACATAGGAGAATTAAGCTATTTGGAAAGGTCAAAATAACCTGAATCAGTCAATTTAAGAGGGTTGTGCTTGTGGGACAGGTTTTGAACAGGTCAATTACAGAAGAGAGAACAGATTAAATGAATCTAGGGTAATATTTTAAGTAACCAAGAGATGAGGGAGGGAAGAGACAGGATCTTTCTCTTCAATCTGCCCAAGTTACCCTCTCTCTGCCGCTATAGCTGAAGCAAGCAAAGATGCAGCCTTAATTTGTGATGTCCTGCTTTGACGCATAAATGAGGCTCATCATATTTGGCTGTGTTATGGTCATTTATGTATTTATTTAAGCAATTTGGAAGCCATCTGACTCCTGATAACTCTGGGTGGCTTATAATTAAAAAGAAGAGAGGACAAAAAATTAATCAGCACACTGAAGCAAACATAAAATTAAACCCCATCCTACCAGGCTCAACCCTCAACCTACCTACCCTAGGGTAGTGTTTCTCAACCTTGGCAACTCTAAGATGTGTGGACTTCAACTCCCAGGATTCCCCAGCCTGCAGAATTCCACCCAGGGGAATTCTGGGAGTTAGTCCCACATCTTAGAGTTGCCAAGGTTGAGAAACACTGTTCTATAGACTGGGAGAACAGCCAGGTCCTCAGTAGCTTCCTGAACATCATCAGGGCGGTTCCTCTCTTCTTCTTCCTGACTCTTAGAAAGTCTTGGGGTATTGCCCCACTATTTAGTGCTAATACAGTGCAATTCACAGGAAGGCAATGGAAAAGGTATTTTTGTTGCCTTGCAGTTTCTCAGGACTTCGGATGGCAATGTCAGAATGTACCACCGTATGGCATCTGTCTGTCACTGTTGTTCATGCATAGATTTGCAAGAGTGCAAGCTGGGAGAGAACTGTTGGGCAAAAAAGTGATTTTTCTTTTCCCCCTGAACACTTGCTGAGAAAGGTCATAATCACCAAACCAATGCTGAACTGGAAGGAATTTATTTAGCACTAGAATCTAGGGAGTATTTATCAAGATTTGCAGGTTGTGGTTATAGTGATATCCCTGGGAGCCTAGTGTTACCAATCTAACTCCCATTTTAGCCTTACATCCATGTTCCTTAGAGGAATGTTGGGCTGAATGATAGTGATTGTTGATGGCCTTTCTTGGGAATCAGACCCATGGGGCTCAGCAGAGTTTCTCTTTAGAGTGTGCAAAGCTTTGATTTCACAAGCAGTTGGGATGAATCTCCAAAGTGAATGGGAAAGTCAAACAGTATCACTGAATGGGAATCTTTGAACTGATTCAATAGTCAAACCATTTGAACTCTTCTGCACATGCACAATTTTGTTTTTAACGAGTTCACCAGTCAATAGCATTTCCCCACCCACTCACCACCTTGCTGAAAGATGCTATGCCTACAAAGCACCATCTGAGATATTCCAGACAGGTTGCCTCTTGCAGAATGATGAAAAGGCTGTGTTGAAAGAAACAACAAACTACTCTGTTTTTGATAGAAAAATCCTGAGAGCTCAGCCACAGTGTATTTAAATAACTCTTTTTCCCCCTACACATTTTTCCTATCTACCAAAGCAATGCTTATTATTATACTGGTTATCTGATGATTGCTCAATTACTATTGGGTAATTAGTTCCCTTCTGTCTTTCATTGTGACATACATTAATTTTCCTGTTACATTGAAGCAAAGACCTACATTATCTAAGCGGCAGAAAAGTCAATTATGCTGCCTATGATTTTTCAAGTGATGTTTAGCAAATGGGCTTTTGTGTATTATCCAGCCCATCTGCTGGCCTCTGTCAGAAATATGGTTTCTCTGTTCAGGATATTATTTGGCATTTTGTGTTGGCCTTAGGAGGCAAACTTGCAGCACACAATAGCAATAACATAGGTTGCAACACGGGACAAACTTCATTAACCCAGGCCAATGCTAGCACAAAAGAGCTGGATTACCCGGCTGCTATATAAAATACAAACCCAGATTTTTGTTAATTCACACATGCACACACACACACATATACCCTCCATAAAGGAAAATAAAATGCTACCATTTAAAAAAAAAAACTCTTTAGGACAAATGTAACTGTAGTTTAGAACAAGGTTAAGATGTATTTATTTATTTATTCAATCTATATAGCCACCCATCTCACAATACAGAGACTCTGAGTGGTATACGAGGATTAAAGCCAAAGCATACTATAAAGTACAACCAGAAACAACATACATTGCTGGGAGAAATACAAAGTTTTATCCTGCCAACAAAAAGGGAGAAAAAGTGGTTATTGATTTATTGTTTGTTTAATATATTTATGAACTGCCTCATTGCTTAATAGGTACTGGAGATAATATACAAAATCAAATAAAACCGTAATAAAATTCAAGTCATCATAACATTGGGCTGGGTGGAGAGATGGGTGTCATCACTGCTGCAAAAGTAATATTGGAAAACAGAACAAAATCCTGAGAAAGGGATGTGGAATCCCTTTTAAACAGAGGTGGAACTAAAGCATCTTTGAGGGCCAAATCACACTTAAGGGAGCTCAGCTAATTCCTGGGGAGGGATGGGGGGAAGAAGTAAATAGTTGAGTGGAGCTTGACAAATAGTGACTGCATGGATGTTCCTGTGTAGTTTTCTTGGCACCAATATCAAAGTGGTTTGCCATTGTTCTTTGTTTAAATATGTTAATGAAGATCCTCAGTCATCCAGGTGGAATTGTCTGTAGGTTGAGTCATGGCAACTGGATTTCTTTCTTTCTGGTAGAAACATTTCACTGCTTGTCCAAGCAGCTTCTTCAGTCTGGGCAAAGGTTGGTGAGGGGACCCCATGTATGTCTTCCAGGGTGGCTGCATTGTCCCTACACCTGAATGGCTGTTAATTGGGCCATGGAGGTGTGGATTGCCTTTGGGATGTCTTACTCCTAGATCCTTTGTTCATCGCCAAGTGGATCATTAAGAGTGGCCTTCCTGGTGGTCTTAATCTTCCTGGGGACTGATGAAAGAGCAGCATGAAAAATGGGGGACAAATTGTGTCTGAGGCCTCCGCTTGAGGGAAGGATTTTCCACTTTGGCATGAATGGATTCCTTAACCCCTCTCTCAAACCACCTATCTTCTCTGTCCAAAAATATGAACATTGTTGTCCTCAAATGAGTGTCCTTTTTCTTTTAAGGTTTCCCTTGACGTAAAGTCCAGTCGAGTCCGACTCTAGGGGGCGGTGCTCATCTCCGTTTCAAAGCCTTGGAGCCGGCGTTGTCCATAGGACACTTCCGGGTCATGTGGCCAGCATGACTCACGGAACGCCGTTACCTTCCCGCCGAAGCGGTACCAATTAATCTCACATTTGCATGTTTTCGAACTGCTTGGTGTGCAGGAGCTGGGATTAACAACGGGAGCTCACCCCGCCGCGCGGTTTCGAACCGCCGACCTTCCAATCGACAGCTCAGCGGTTTAACCCGCAGCGCCACCGCGTCCCTTTTTCTTTTAGATGAAGGTAAACTGCTGATTCTGGTCCTGTGGTGTTGCTCTTCCTAGGTTGGGCCATCCTGTTGTGTAAAGTTCTTTGTTTAAACTTCTTAGTCTTGCCTACAGAACTTGAATTCCCTAGTGGCCTCCCATCTAAAGAAATTGCCTTATTGGTGCGCCACTCCATAAAAATCTTTTCTTCAACCTGGCCTCCTTAGCCAATGAAACATAGAACAGGGCAATAATAATCACACATTATGGACAGGTTCATAAAAAAAAGGGTACTGTTCCTCAGATTTCCTGCCCCATGACTTTTAGGGATTTATAGTAAGAAGCAGAACCTTACTCACAGAGTTGCAATCTATTTTTAAGGCAGGGGTGGGGGGAGAGAAATTCTGGTCCTTTAGATGTTGGTGAACTAGAACACCCAGCCTTCACCGGTGGTCCTCATAGCTATGATGGCTGGGAGTTATTACTCAACAAGATCTAAAGGCCTTTCCACACCAACAAAGATGAAATGGAGGCTAATATTAAAGTAGGCTTAAAATATTGTAGCTTGTTGAAGGCCCCTGAATAAAGTTGAGCTACGTGAGGAATTGATCATATTACGTTATGTCTATTCTCAGAATAAAAGGTACATCACTCACATAAATTCCCATCATCCTAAAAATGTCATGGGTTGTACTCTTCTGAACTCTTAAATCCACCCGTTTGGCACTCTGCTGAGCTTTTGCTCTGTGTTGTAACTATGACAGTAACCAAATGCACTCACCAAAAGGGAGGTAAATGTCAAGCAGAGTGGGGTTGTTTTATAGCTACAGTACTTTTAATAGTAGATTGTCACTGGAGTTTGTCACACTGCCTCAGATGAGTGCAGATGCTCAAATTCTTGCACATGCTCCCTGGAAGGTATTTTGCAATCATTAGTACAGATGCTCTCTATGCACTTAATCTGAGCTGGGTTGATGCTAACGTTGCTTAGAGAGAACAGCTTTTATTTGGCGAACTTTAGCAAGTACGGTTTTTACCAGCCTGTTGTTTATAGATCGGCAGGAGACCTTGGGGAGCCAATCTCGCCAATCTCAGGAGGAAATCACATGAGAGGCTGCTGCATGGTTTATAGCCATGGGGAAATGCAGGAGTATCTCCACCCGCTGGGTCTGATCAAGGGAGGAAAGTGTGAGAGATTGCAAGTAGACATTAGAGTAACTCTTACATAGAACTGAAAGACCAAGGGTTTTCAAGCTTTTTTTTTTTAATCATACAGCATAGCGGTTGGGTGTTCATGCTGTTTTTTTTTTATCTCTGGGAAATCCTTGTGAGGTCCAGCAGCCAGATGTGTAGACTATTTAGTTGTGACAAGTCACGTTGCCCAGGGTGCACCAGGAGGAGGCTAGTCTGCATTGCACTGAATTGGGCTGAGAGAGAGGGACCTGCCCAAGGTCACCCAGCTGGCTTTCAAGCCTAAGGCGGGACTAGAACTCTCCTACTATGCCTGATTGGCTCTTGGGCTGAGAGAGAGGGACCGGCCCAAGGTCACCCAGCCGGCTTTCATGCCTAAGGCGGGACTAGAACTCACGGAGTCCTGGTTTCTAGCCCAGAGCCTTAACCGCTAGACCATACTTGCTCTCTTTCAAGCTGTGAAGACCCAGGACATTTCTCAAATTCCCTTCCAAATTGGAGCGGCCAATATGCCTCTTTCTAAAATAGATCTCATGTACAAAGTAACAGCAAGAATCACATCATACGTCAGGAGCCAGAAATGGCAATAAGCCAATTTGGAATGAAGCTCAAAGGTGAATAGTCATAACAAGTTTCCAACATACCACTTCCAAGACAAATGTAATCCTTGGGCCAAAAGGTCTGCCCACCTTTACTGCAGAGATTTTATGTATATATAATTCTTTTCAATACAGTAAAAATGAACAAATGAAAAGATAGCAAGTAAAAAAGAAGAATACAGAAAGGGGTTAAAAAAAGAAAAGAAAGAATTATGTCTTCCACCCTTCTCTCTGTCAAATAATTATCAACCTTTTCCCGATCTTCTTTGTGCCTTTTTAGTTCCCAAAGCCCCAAATCATCAATTTGATCTTTTCTTCCTTCAACAAAAAGTCCATATAAGGTTTCCAGTCCTTCAAAATGATCTTTTCCCATTTTTTCTCTGACCAAACTGGTCAGCTTTGCCATTTCTGCAAGTTCGGTTAATTTTATAATCCAGTCTTCCACTGTAGGCATGTCATTGCTTTTCCAACATTTTGCATACAATAATCTTGCCTCAGATACCATATGCAATATTAATTTCCCATATTTCTTTTCTCGTTCCATAAGACCACCTTTACCGTAGAGATTCTCACGCAACAGAGCAGATGGGCTCCAGATAGCTCTCCCACCACAGAAACAAATCTGATCTCAGGCCAAACAGCATGCCTGAAGCAGAGATTTCCTGAAAAAAAAAAATTGGATATGTTGATTTGATCAGTGATCGCTGTCCATCAGAGCTAACAATATAAATATTCTTTGTTTCATGCCTTTATCCTCTTCTTTTTCCTCTAAATGCCATGCCCCCAGACAGCAGATCCTGCTCTTGCCAAATGGTGTGATTTGGTGCCTCCCCCAAAATGTTTGTGTGGATCCCAGCCATCATAAAGTTGACCATCCCTGGTTTAAGAGCTGAAGATGGCATATCTAGGAATGTCCCTCATTTGATGGGTTCCCAAAGACAGTCGGTGAACCCAATGGGCATTCTCCCAGCTATAGCATTAGGCAGCTTCATTTGATTTTGGATGAACTTCCCCTTCTATTCCCTTTTCTTTTTAAAAAAGAACATTATTACAGCCGATCTGCATCCACTGATTCAATTTGGCTGGGAATTGGGAGGCAGGATCTCTAATCCTTTCCTTTACTGATGTCACAAAAGGGGTCAGATAACAAGTGAGGGGTAAAGATCATAAAAAATGGAATGCAATTCCGTTTAACACATCCATTGCTAAAGGCTATTGCAGGCAGACTGCATGCGCACTGATTGTGAGTGGGAAGAAATATATTCTTGGTCCACGGTTTATTGGAACTCTGTTTTTGGTACCTTAATGATGGTAAATCAATGGTCTAGAAAATGCGATGCTTTCCTTATTAGCCAGACGAGTGCACAAATTCTACCCCACACACCTCAAAACTTTCAATTAACATTTTGCATCTTTCTGCCTTATAATTGGAAGCAATTAAGCTGAATTGTTAGGCAAGGTGGAGATATGTACAGTCTCTACAAATACTTGAACCTTGCCACCATTGCCTTTTCCTATCTCTCATAGTACATGGGCAACCATAGATACTTCTGCCCATTGGGCAGATGCTTCAAATTGTCCAATATGTTGGTATCATAAAAGAGGATGTGTTAATGGGGAACATTCATACTGAATTGCCACCTTTATCCTGAATAAGAGTTTGGCCCTTTTACAGTACCTCCCCACCCTCTGACAGAAAGAAAACTTACAAAGCCTGTATAAGATTACATTAGGGAGCAAAACACTTCAATTACACCATGAATTAGTGTACTTCCATTACACTGGATCTTCTTCAAACCTTTCAAAATATCCTTCAAAATATTTAAAGTAATGAAAACTTCCATTACGCTGGGTCTTCTATTCTGGTATCTCAACTCACAAGCATCAGGACTAGCTAATCTTTCATTCCCTGATGGCCACTTTGTATATTTTGGTAGAGGTTGTATTGAAAGAGTGAGAACATGCCTATTTCAGCTCTGAATCACTTTCTCAAATTTGCCTTGTATCCTAGTTGAGCACGTCTTTAGCTTACAGACTGCTACTACTGGCTGAACTGATTAGAAAATGTCTCTGTGGTGCAAAGTGCGGTCTTACTTACTTAGAGTTGCTGAACTGAAGGAGAAGCAGAAGTCAAATAGTTGCATGGGGCCATTGGAGGCCTTGCAGGATGAGAATGAGGACATGGAGTCCGTATTGGCTGCTCTGAAATCAGTAAACAGCATGGGAAGAACACCAACGCTTCATGAAGTGGGCATTATTGATAGTAGTATTAGTATCACTGACCCACACAATATGCTCATGTGATCTTTTAGTATCTTTCGGGAATTGGGTATAGATGTACTATATATTAGATTTATGGGGAAATCTTTAAATGTTAAAGTTGTTGATGTAATGTTGAATTATATACCTAAACTCTGGAATTTGACTGTTTATCAGGAATTGTGGTTGCATCGAGCATGGGGGGTGGCAAAAAGAATTATACTGAGAAACTGGAAAAGTGATATTATTCCAGATGTCAAGGAGCCAGATGTGTTTGTCATGTGTGAAATGTGTGATCAATCTGTCTTGGAAAACGCTATTTTTTTACCAATCAAAGGATGCAGCAATATATGTTATTACGGCAGAGATTCTGTGATATCTTACAATAATATCACATACTGTTTACATTATAGTAGTGAATTCATTGGTAAACCAGTGACTATTGATAAGTATAAAATATCAGGTAGTTTTTTTCTTTTCCTTCTTGGTTTTTAGTTTAGCTTGCATTTTTATTTAAGATTAAACATTGTTTTGTTACCAAAAATAAAGATATTAAATAAAAATATTAGTAGTAATAATATTGGGGTATTTTCTCATTGTATTGTTGAGCTGGATTGAGTGTCCTTCTTTCAGAACAAATATTGAAAATAGTGCCTATTCTTCATAGCCCATATTTTATGGATGGCAGAATCACGCTCCACATTTTCTTTCTGGGTTTCTAGTCTCCCACCCAGGGGCACAATTCAATGAATCAGATGGCAGATTGGGCTTCTTCATATGCAGCTCAGGTGACCATCTTCTGTTTCACAGGTTTCCTTCTTTCTCAGGTGCCTGCGGATGCCTGTCATCAGTGCTTTAAAGAGAATAAATAGTGCAGAACCACGGCTCTCAGTTTGACTGATCAATCAACTTCCCTTCCTTGATCTCTGAGTAGAACCCAAATCCATTGTAGGTGTTTGCGAATTCAGCGCATGTTTGTTAATTACCCACTCTGAAACACGGCACCACAGGGTATGGAAAAATGAACCTGTCATTCAGATTCAACTTTTTGTCTGCCCCCAAATTTGCAGGGGGGAGCTAAAAAAATGAAGGAGGAATGAAATCAGATTCTATCTATACCTGTGCGTCTCAACCTCCAGGCTTCAAAAATGGGTGGTTGCTATGGCTACCATGTAATTCAGATGAACCAGTGTTAAGTGTCATTCACACTGTGAAACCCATTTTTGATTCCAAAAGTGCCATTGATCAGCAGACTTCTCTAAACAGAAGAAGGCAAAATCCATGCTAACTTCAAATAGAGTTGGTCATGAATGAAAATAATTATAATGCCCAATATGAGATGCTGGATTGGCTAGCTGTTACTTTGAAGGCTCCTTGTGCATGCCCTGACAACGGCTGTCTGGTCTTCAATTTTATGAAAATGTAATTCCAGATCCATAGCTAAAACTAGCACCAAAATGACTTCTTACTGTCAGGCTGCAAAAATCAAGACAATCACCAGACGGCAGTTAGTGGCCTGCGAAGTTCTTGCATCCCAGATATGATAACCCTGAGAAGAAACTACTACACTGCTACTAACACTTGAGATAGGTCATAGCAGTTCTTTCTCTCTCATACACACACATACAGGCCAGCTATCAGAATTATTGGCTGAGTGATATACAGACAGGAAGGCCTAATTTTGAATTTCCTATGATGCCTTGAATTGACACAGCTATTGGAATCACAAAATATCTATTGCTACCTGTAGACCTCTGTTGGAGTGTGGGAATCTTTCTATATAGTTCTCTTTCTACATGTTCCTGTTATCCTTAACCAGAATTCCAGAATCTAAAGCCACTAATACTTGAAAAACCCAGATTTATGGGTTTCAGGATGTGTTGATAGCTAGAGTTATGTTGCTCTCTTAAAGAACCTAGTTAAACCAAGAAGAGACACCTTGATTCTCTCCCGCTGAGACTCCATAAGTCCACTTCCCCAGGCCAGTGCAACAATAGATGCTCATTGGACTGAGTATAGTTGAAATGGAAAATACCTCTAGTTTAAACAAATTCATGGCAGGACAGAAATCCATTACTGGCTATTTGCCATGATAGCTTTATGGAGCCACAAAGTGCATATCTCTAAATTATCACTCTGCAAAGAGACGGTTGGAGAATAGTTATTGCCTTTAAACTCTTTTATGATCTTCTCATAGCTGCCTAGCTGAGCCATTGTGGGAGACCACATGCAGATCCAGCAAGGTTCTTTGTATCATTCCCCCCCCGAGTTGAGCTTTTCCTTTGGTTTCTGATTATAATAGACTGGGAATCTATCTGCAGGCAAACATCTGTTTCTTTTATCCCTATATAGCGCCAGGTACAATACATGCCAACATATCCCAACTGCTAAGCATATGGTCCATCCAAAAATACATCTAAAGCAGGTTGCCAAACTTGTGCCAAGGACTGGGTATCAAACAGGACCAAATATAGCCAAGGGAGGGAAGAAGAAGAATTAAAAAATTAACCAATTCTTTAATAGGGTTGAAAAATATATATTTTTTTTTAATAGCTTGAAAAAAAGGCCACTGAAGGAAGACACAACCAACCAAATCTTGGCCTGAAGAAAGTGGGGAGGAAAAAGTTTTTTTTTTCTCTGTCTGTCTGTCTGTCTCTCTCTTAACAGCAGTGGTCATTCAACAAAGCTGAGATTTAGAACAGACCAAGAAAAGTAGTTCTTTGAACAGAGCATAATTAACCTATGATATCCCTTACAAGGCATAGTGACAGCCACTAACTGGCATGGATTTAGAAGGGGAATAAATACATTCATCGAAGACAGGTCTATTAAGGGCTATTAATCTTGAAGAGTCAAATTACCTTCCATTGGGCACAGCATTCCTCTAATTACTTGCTGTAGGAGAACACTGGTGAAAGGGGGTTATGTTCCCATCTCCTGCTTGTAAGTACCCAGAGCTCTGGATTGACCACTGTGAGAAACAAGATGGGCCTTAGCTTCATCCCACAGGACTATTGCTGTGTTCTTATATTTGGACTGAAGTTCTCAGAGGTGGCTTTGGCCAGCGGCCAATCTGCAGCCAGGGAGATGATACCAATTTCCAACCACCCCACAACATTCTGGTCAAGCAGTGTCTGGTGAAATAAGACATGGAACTGCAAGCCTGAAAGAAAGAGTGGGACTTCTCTGACTTGTAGTTAAGAAAAAGAGAGCCATGCAAACAGCTTTCAAGAATAGTCACAGATGGCCTGCACGGTAAATTCAAAGACTTGGATGGGATCCAAGAAACCAAGTACAAACCAAAGGGATATAGATGCTACAAAGGCTTGTGTGAGTCACTGAACAAGCATCCAAACAATATTATAAAAAAGGGAGACTTCACTGCAGTGGATTTCTAGGAGAGACATCAGAGTCAAAGGGGCTGAGCATATTTTTATTCAAACATCACCCATCCTCCCTCTACTATCTCTCAGTAGCAAAAGAAAACAGCAGAAATTGACCTAGTTAATGTTGGGTGGAAATCTCCTTGTAAGTGTTTTCTTCTCTTGCAAAAGGGGCTTCTGTTTTTCTGTTTCATTCTTAGGATACTTGAGTATTTTTGGAGCTTTGTTGTTAGAGATGGTAGAGAGTGGTGTTTGTTTTTTTCCCCCCTGGGATATATCTTTCAATCACTTTGAAGCATCCTTGCCTGCTTACATTTCCCAGTCTGAAAAAGCCCCATGGAATGGTTTCTCTCTTCGTGTCTTCCCATAGAATTCAAAAGAATTGTGGAAAGCCTGGGAGGTGACAGACAATGCAATGTACAATGGAAGGCAGGGTATTCACACACAGCCATCTCACTACTAGATAAGTGCAAGACCACACTCACCCACAAAACATTCTCCCTGATATTCTCTCCTTTGAAAGCAAATTCTCTTCCATTTAAACGAGTGAGAACGGGTTAAAAAAATGCATTTTTTCATATGGCACTAGCCCAACTCTCTTGCTTGTTGCTCCTCTGCTAAACACCAAACCACTTTCCATCATGTATTTTCCAAAAGTAAAATGTTGTTGGCTGGGACGGCCACTTCACTCAGCATTTTTCTTCAAAGTTCTAGCCAGAATTTTTAATGGATGCCATTAATAGCCTTACTAAGACCTCAAGGTTGGAAGATGCCAACCCTTGCCCAACTGTGCCAGATGCAGATGCCAGGACTGAACAACTCCTGGGAGTTGGCTTCTAGAAGTTCAAGGTCATGAAAGACTTCAAAATTACACACATGATAATGATGATTTCTAGTCTAATCTAACTGATTCAGTGCATTTATTTATTTATCTACATTCCTGGTTTGCAGCAGATAGCATGTCTGACCCAGTGCCCTTGATCACCTATGATGAGTTTAAATGAACTTCCAGGTAATCATGCCCAAAACAGTGTTGCAAAATGGAGGTCTTTCCATCTGCTTTTTTTTTTGCTCACAAATGACTGTTTATTGCCCTGTAGCCCTATATTGTCCCTTTGCCAAGAAGTTTCAAGAAAAGATTGGCTATGATGCCAAAATTTTCCCAGGAGGCTTGATTACACTCTTATAGTTTAAATGGACAATTAAGGCCTGCAGAACATTGATTTCAAGGCAACATTTTATGTTCTGTAGACTCATATTGATTTTGCAGCAATTAAATGACACATTCAGATTCAACCAATCAACACCTGCAACCAAAATACTCCTAACCTTATGTTGTTGTTGTTTATTTGTTTAGTCGCCTTCGACTCTTCGTGACTTCATGGACCAGCCCACGCCAGAGCCACCTGTTGGTCGTCAACACCCCCAGCTCCCCCAGGGATGAGTCCATCACCTCTAGAATATCATCCATCCACCTTGCCCTTGGTTGGCCCATCTTCCTTTTGCCCTCCACTCTCCCCAGCATCAGCATCTTCTCCAGGGTGTCCTGTCTTCTCATTATGTGGCCAAAGTATTTGCCTTTAATAACATTCCCTCAAGTGAGCGGTCTGGCTTTATTTCCTGGAGTATGGACTGGCCTAACCTTATACTGAACATTAATTATATAACTTAAGCTATTTTCTTTGTGTGCTTATTAATATTATCTCTTCTAGAAGTATATCTTTGTTTTGAATGAATGAATGAATGAATGAATGAATGAATGAACGAATGAAATATATATATATATATATATATTGCACCACATCCTTAGTCCCTTAGGAAGTGTAGGTCTACCTTAGCTGTTTAGATTCTGGACTAGGGTTGGCTGCTATAGCATATTCCTGCTGGAATTAAGGGTAACTACAGAGTATTTTCTTTTCCCTGGGAAAATATATAACTTTTCTTCCATAGTAAGTAAGAACCCAGGAAGGTGGGGAAGAGCTTAGACATAAAAGACTGAATAAGGCTGCTCAAGTGCTCAGGGTCTGGCCACTCATGGACTTAAAACTTCAGTGGCAGAAAGCAATGGTCCCAGAAGGCAGTCCTCTAAGATTCTGATGCCTTGCTGCAGATGTTGTGCCAAATAGGTTAAGATGCCATTGCTTTGCCACCCAGGGCCATGGAAACATGGCAGCTGGCTTCTCCTTTGCTGAGAAAAAAGGAGGTGCCTGCCTGATAACTTCCCCTTTGTCCTAGAGGAAGGAAGAAGTCAATTTTTGGTGTGTTTCCATTGTTAATGACCACATAAATCCAGCAGTTTGGCTTTCCTTTGCTGCAGAGAGTATCTTTGCAGATCAGAGGAAGCAGATCAGGAAAGGGAACAAGTCCCTGAATGTTGAGATAGCTCAATTTGATTCTCCCCTTGAAAACCAACCATTTCCTCCCTCCCAAGTTTAAGCATGTTCTTAATATCTCAGGGTAGAGGAAAACTAGCTACTTCTCTTAATGAACTCTTTGACTCTTTTCCTATCCATTCCTTCATTCCCCCCAAATAGAAGGTTGTGGAGAGGAATTTATAACTGAAGACCCTGAAAGACATGCTTTAAATCAGGCAACAGCAGAAATGCAGACAGGACCACTGGATGGATGTTTGCTCAATAACTCACAAGGTATCATCACGTCTTATTGGGTTTTCTGGAAAATTTAGAACTCCAGGTAGTTCAGGAAGAGGACAAGCCTTAAGGATAGCCAACTCTTTTCCATCTGCAGTCTACTTTTTAAAAAAGCTTTCACTGTCTTTCGATCAAGCCTGGCTGTGTATGGCCAGAAAAGGGTAAACACAGAGGCACTTTTTATACTTTAAAATAACAATGTAATGTTATTTCAGCATCAGGAGGAGCAGCTGAGCAAATGCCTAGAAAGAGAGGGTCTTGGCAAGGGACCACCTCATTTTAACTGATCAAGGATAGGTCAGTCAATGGCTAGGCATAGATCTGCTGAGTTGCTTGAAAAGAGTTGGAACAATAACAAGCCATTGTTATTCATGTAATTTTGAGCACCTCAGCATTTGCTAAAGGAAATGTCTTCTTCACCAGCTATTGTAGTGGCTGAGCTTGTATGAACGTGCTCTTCTTGTAATTTTGGCTGCGTAACCAAGCATATCCCTTCTCCTCCTACCCCAGACTGAGCCAATCAGAGATCACATTGCAAATGAGATGATGCCATGACTCTACTTCTGATGGATGATATCACCTGGCATTGGTAAATCCAATGACTATCAATCACCAAAGGTAAGTGAATGCAAAATAAATGAACATGGAATTTATTTTCATACCTTCCTTCCTGCTTTTCGAGTGGGAATCCTTTCAAGCTTCCACCACTTCTTCATTCCCACTTGATCATGCTGTGGTCAAGAAGAAATCTTGGTGAAGCCTTCAGTGTAAGATTGTTTTTAAGGCTCCTTTTAACACTAATTCTAAACCAAATTGGGAGATATCTGCTTATGTCTAATTTTGCCCTGACTTTCCTTTGGGATAGTAACATACAGCCAAAATAATTTATCATTTTCAGCAGTACTAAGAAATTCTTCCAAATTTCAGCAGCTTTCCAGCCTTCTATTCACTTTCCAGTGCTGAATAATATGATTGGAGGTTATGATGATGATGATGACGATGACGACAACGTTTGGTGACATTATCATATCAAATATACATATGTAACTTCATTCTCTTCATAATATGGTTCCTAATTTGATAGGATCATGGATGTGACTTTTCAGAAAGAAAGAAGGAAGGAGCAGCAGGCCATGGGAAATTGTAGACCAGAATGGGTACTCTGGAAGAAGGAAGTGGCAATGGGTATTGGAAGAAAACAACACAGATGTGTCCATATATTCACCAGAAATTGACCTCAGTTTGAGGGAGAATCAGCTTTAAGAAAAACATTTGGAAAAAAACAAGGTACAAGTGAGGACTGTAAAATAGAAATAGTTTCAGGACAGAAATCTTTTCTAGGAAATCTTTACATCCAATCCTTCCAAGTGTTCCAGTTTCTATTTGAAAAGAAAAGGGAAAAAAAATGGAAATGTTTGGTGTCACCTTGATTTAAAGATGCAGATGCAGAGAAAAAAGGCTTGTTCCTTGATGCAGTAAGTTCCCTTTGTCGTGGCCAAAATATTCAGCCTTTTAACTTTTTTACCTCCAAGACAATTCTCCAATGTATTTTTCAGCAGAAGCCATTCATCTTGATGATGCTTGGATTTTAATATTTCCTCTTAGATTTAGCACAAGAGGTGGATTCCAGAGTGTAAACATATTGCAGAACATGGCAGGTTTTGCATAGTACTGGGCAAGTAATAATAATAATAATAATATGGAGGAAGAGGAGGAGGAAACCAAACTCTATACAGAAATTAGTTAGCCAATTTCTTTGGAAAATGACTGCTGCTAGAGACATGTTGACCTACATTGGAATAATGCAGAAATAGAGCCATCAAAGTTTAATACATCCTCAGCATCTTGGGCCTCTGTCAGCATTCACTGATGGCATTTTATAATCTCATTGTTAATGATTTATCTTCATCGGTAAGACACCACTGTGGTATAACTAAGCACAACTCAATTACAATCTCCACTACAGTAATTTTTTCCTCTTGCTAACGTTGAGGTTTTACTATTTCATGGTAATCCTCTCTATAATGGCTTTATCAAGGACACGAGGTTTTCATTTTGACCTGTTGGAAAGATGGGTCTCTTTGTACATAATTCAGTAAACTCTGCTCCTCAGCAACCCTCCTTAATTATTCTTATTTGTTTCAAAGTTCTTCGAAGTCCCAGGTTTATACCTAGCTACAAATGCAGACTATGGAAAGGCAAATTGATTGATTTTGTTTTCAACCAGTTTCTTGTGTTTCTGACTATAAGTTCATTTGGGCCTTATATTCAGCAAGTGGCGAAAGAAGTCCACCCAAAGAGTCATGTATGTTTTCTGCATACCTTTGCATATACTTACCTTAGTATGTACACTGCTAGAAGCAAGTTACAACCGTTCTGAAAATTAGAAAAGCTGCACATTTTGATATGTATGTGCATTTCAATTCATTAATCAATATAGAGAATGCCAATTACATAATCTGGTACAAGAATTGAGATTGAGCAATTTTCCCTCTGTTGTGAGTTAGGACTTGGAAACCAGCTAATGTACAGGGCAAGATGGGACCAAACTGGATTCCTGCTTCATCTTTATGAGAAAATTATGTTTGGGTGCCAAGGTGCTAGCATTCACACAACATATTTATCCAAGACTGTTACAGACTTAGTGGCTACTTTTTACAACAGTTGTTCTGAGGCTTAGCATGTTATGCAAATCTTGCCCATTTGCTTACTTTATGGCTCAATGTATGGTTGAAACTCAGCAAATAGGTTAACGGCAGAAACTGTTAAATGGGTTGTGCAAACCCAGCCAGGGAATCTTCAAGAGATATAGGGAGGTGTTTTTGTTGTTGTTGTTGTTGAGTAGATAAGACAGGAGCAAAGTCAACACAAACTTAAAAGCAGCAGCCCAGGGCCATCTCACTGGTCATGTCCTCACTCTGAGTTCAGAGACTGTGACAGGTGTACTATGTCACTGAAGAGCTGACAACCACCCTTTTTATTTCCCAGCTCAGCACAGATCTCAAAGCTCTTATAAAAAATATAAATGGCAGCTACTGAGTGGAGAAGTGTCACCAGCAGAGATGAGATCCTCCTCTTTAACTACAACAACTGCTGATCCTCTCCTTACATCATTTCAAAATGGGATAGCAAGGCTCCAGTTTATTCTCCTCTGTCTCAAATACTGAACACAGTTCTGGACACCAACCTTTAAGAAGGGTTCAGAGAAACCAGAACGGATTCAGAGAAGGACGGTGAGGATCATCAGGGCACTAGGAACTAAGTCCTATGAAAAGAGATTGGAGGAAGTGGATTTATTTAACTTTGAGAAGACTGGGGAGTGGGAATAGGTAGTTTTGAAATATACAAACAGATGCCACATAAAAGGTCAAGACTTGTTCTCTAACATTTCAGAATGCAGGATTTGGAACAATGGATTGTCAGAATGTTAGAAAAAAAATCGTAATAAGAGCAGATCAGTAGTGGAATCTACTTAAATCAGATGGATTCTCCTTCACAGAATGTGAAGAAAAGGCTAAAGAGTCAGCTGTTCTGGCTGTTTTTGTTTGGATTCTTGCACTGAGTACAGCCTTATACCCAATGGCTTCAGTGGCCCCTTCCAATTCTATGATTCTATAATTTACGTTCAGCTGTAATCACCCTTTCATTCAGGAATTGAGCTTTTGAAGCATTGATTATTTCAGAAAGTCTGACAAAAGCCAGCAGAAACTAATATAGGAGGACAATACCTATTTTGCATAACTTAATTCATTTTGATGTGGAACAGATGAACATGTAAATCTATGTTGGTAAAAAGAAAAGAGTTGGGTTTTTGAACCATCAAATGACCATCTTGGACTGCCTCCAAATGAGAGGAGTCTATTATTCCTCATTAAATCAAACCTGCTGGTTTTTGCAAAATGCCAATTGTGGTATGAACTCAAAGCAATAAGGAAAACAACTTGCTTTTGGATGAAAGATCTAATCTGATGAGAAAATATTTTGGCAGCCTGTGACTCTGCAAGGAGAGGAAGGAGGTGCAGGGAAGATAAACAAACCAAGCTTAGGCTGACATAACCTCAGGTTGAAATCCTACATTTCTTGGTTTGCTCTGCTCCAACACCAGAGATAGGACTCCTGTTTCAGAAAAAAAAAATCCCAAAAACTCACCTTCAGGAAATCTGAGCAGGGAACAAAGTGAGGAATAAAACCTTTCTAGGTTCCCAGATACAGAAGAAGGTGAGAAGAGTTTGAGAACTTGTCAGAAATTTACTTCCAGTTGAGGAAAATGGCAAACTAGACATCTCTGAAAGGGTGGAGACTCTGTCACAGAGACAACCAATGGGCTGTCAGCAAGCTCGGTCCAATGGAGCCTCCCTGGACAAGAAGATGAGATGGGCGGCTATAGAAATCAATCAATCAATCAATCAATCAATCAATCAAATAAATAAATAAGATGAGAGATTGCCCGCTTGTGCTCTGGACAGCTGCAGGGAGACGAGGAAAGCCATCAAGCTCTCAACTGTGGCCGAGCCTTTAAGGATACCAGGTTCGCCCGTCTCCCTTTCGGATTTCCAATTATTTTAGTTAAAAGAGGTCTTCCAAACAACAAGTTTGAAAAACTACCTGGGGAGTAAAACTTCATCCCCAAATAGAAGAAAAACTAACAGTTTAAAGAATTTAAAGAATATAAAACACATGGCAAAAAGCTAAATAAGGATTTAATCTAAGAAGGCTTTAAATGGATTGAGGGACCAGACAAATTTGGAGCATTAGGACTTTTGCTAAGACTTTTAAAAAATTGGGTAAACAAAACAGTATTTCTGTGGGAACACAAATTGTTTGCTTGTTTATTTGATGACCCAATCCTTAATCTATTCAGGACCCCTTCACCCATCACCACTGTAACTGAGTCCATCCCCCTCGCTGCTGGTCATCCTCCTCTTCTTGTTCCTTCTATCTTTCCCAGCATTACAGCTTACTCCAGAGAGTTAGGTCTTTGCATAATGTGTCTGAAGTACAATCATTTAAGCCCGGTCATTTGTGCCTTGAGTGAGAACTCTGAGTTGATTTGTTACAGCCATAAAAATGCTGGAAATTTACTTTTCATCTGATTTTGTTTAGCATGATAGCTAAATATGTTTTTGAATGGCTGTATGTCTCAGAAGATACTTCTTTAGATAAGCATTGGGAGCCTGTACTAACTGGTGGCTCCTCACTATTAATCACTGTCCACCTGTTTGAATGCATGGGCTAGCAATTTGGCAGGAGGGTCCTGGTTAGAACAAAGCTTGTTTTGCAGTCAAGACTATTTGATGGGGACTAGATGACTGCCTGCCTGCTCTTTCAGCTCATAAATTTGCACATTTACTGATTGATTTATATCGATCATCTATAACTCATCTTCTTCCGACAGGGTAACACAGTTAAAACCATCATGTTCAATCACAAATCATCAATAAAAGCAACAAACAATGCAGGGAAGCAATACAGTGGCCAATAAAACTCAGTGAACTCAAGTACATCTGAATTATCTAAACAGAACCTATTACAGTGGACTTGAAAGAGCCAAAAGGCTGAATCTGCTGTTAACAGATACCACTGCTAAAATAATAAATCTCCAGTACTCTGCTCAGAAGACTCTGAAACTGTAAAGAGTTGGCCCATAGAAATGTTGAGCAATGAGAAATTGTGGCTGCAATTCTGCAACAAACAGGTCAGTTAAGGACTCAGCCGAAGCATTCAACAACATATTAGGCTTAGATCAATGAGGAAAGAAATTCGGGAAATATTGCATATGGTGTCTGTGGCAAGATTATTATATGCAAAAATCTGGAAAAGCAACGGAATACCTGCAGTGGAAGACAGGATTATAAAATTAACTGAACTTGCAGAAATGGTGAAGCTGACCAGCTTGGTCAGAGAAAACGACAACAAAGACTTTTTTGAAAGACTGGAAACCTTATATGGACTTTTTGTTGAAAGAAGACCGATGATTTGGGGACTAAAAAGGCACGAAGAGGATGGGGAAAAGATTAAGATGATAATTACTCAATAGAGAGAAGGGCGGAAGGCACAACTGCATGTTTTGGGTTGGTTTGTTTTTACATTCCTTCTTTTTCTTACTTTCTATTTTTTTATTTTTACAACACAACAGGTTAGGCTTAGATCAAGTTAACTTGGCTACAGTGTTTGATGTTTGACATGTTGTGTAAACCGGAGCATGTTCTGTTAGTTTATAAGACGCTGCACTGTATGAACTCAGAGAATGTGTTAATTCAGTAGCTGGGTAAGTACACAGTGTGGATGCAGCCAGTGAATAACTTCATTGATTAGTCAAATGACCAAATTAGAAAGTTGGGCATCAGCCCCTATAAGATATAAAATATAAAACATGATACCATAAAACAGCTAAAATACAGTACAATTAGCTAAAGTATACTATGGTGAGATAAAATACGATAAAATACAGTAGGGTAAAATAGAGATAAAATTGTAAGATAAAAATGCAAGATATAATAAAACAAGTAATAAAATACAGAAACAATGTGACTAATATTTTATTGATTTTTGACTAATCAGTAAGGATGCAGCCAGTGTGTTGCAGTAGAGCTGCATTCTAATAAATCTAGCTGAATGATCAGAAAAACTGCCACAATAAGGCACAGATCTGAGCTCAGAAAACCACCATCTACTTTTCTCCACCCAGAAGGAAATAGCTTAGTTTATCCCAGTCCACTTCTGAACCAAATTCCACTGTCTACACACACACACCGCCCCCAACCAGGTCATGAAAAGAGCAATGGAGCCAAGCCCACTCAACTGTGCCTGAAATGTGTTCAACTTCCCCACCATTCCATCCATTCCTGAACTGCTACATCCATAGTAGAAGTGGTACAGTGACAATCCTTGTCCTCCTCGTCTGGTATTTGGCACTCACAGATTTATTTATGTCTTAACTTATGAAGGCATGTAAGCCCCTCCAGTCAAACACAACTCTGAGCAGCTTATACTGCATTAATATAGCAATAATAAAATAGGTTATAGAACAACACAACTAACCATAATCACATAACAATCCCCAGTGATGTCCAAACATCAGTACTTCAGAAGCAATCAAATTTACAAGCTTCCCAAAGATTATAAGAGCCAGGTTTTAATCACTTTCTGGAATGCTAGGAAGGATGAGCTGCCTTTATCTCAAGGTGCACGCTATTCCAGAGGAGGGCAGCTACAGAGGAGGCTTGCTCAAAAGGATCCTGCTGGCAATACTCCCTAAGGGTTGGGACCCTTAGCAAGCTTTCTCTCCCAGATCTTACCTAATGGACAGATTCAACTCAGAATAGGCAGTCTTGAAGATACCCAGGTCCTGAGCCAAGTAGGGCTTTGAAATGATAAGCAGCGCCTTGAGTTGCACCTGGAAAGCTACTACTAACTGCATCTCTTGAAGCAGATACAATATGTCATACTGGCAAATCTTATCCAGTTTGCTTATGTTGGAACCACTGTGTTTGGGACCAGCTGTAGCTTCTGAATAATCTTCAAGGCAACACCATGTACAGTGAATTGCAATAGTCCAATCAAGAGGTGACAAAGGAATGAGTCATCATGGTCCAGAACAGCTATAGCTGTATACAAGATGGTACTGTGCAAAGGTCCTCCTGGCCATGGCCTCCCTCTGTTCTTATTTATTTAAAAGGTTTGCATGGTTCCCCATCTTAGAACACAATTCTGGGCAGCTATTCTTCCATGTATGCTAAGCACCAGGAGCACTGGGTAATATAAGAGTGTGTTTCCCACTGCTTTTCAAAGGTCAAATGTCTCCCATTTCTAGTACAGTAGACTCTTAGTTAACTGGCACCCATGGGGATTGGTAGATGCCAGATAAATGTAGTTTCTGGTTGCTTGAGAGTTACTATTAAACCCTAATACCCACTAGATGGGAGCAGAGAGAAAACAGATTTTTTTGCCAGTTGCTTGAGTTCTGGTTAACTGGGAGTCTACTGTACTACCAATGAAGAGTGAAAGAATACCTGATTAATATTTTAGCTGGAGAAATAGTTTTCAGCCTATAGTGCCAAAATATATACTTCTGAACACAAAAATGCAAAACCCGGGAGACATCCTTAACTTAAATGCAGATGTTCTGTATCTATAGCACATCAATGAAAAGAAGTACCATGGATCCATCTACTGCTCTGATAAAAAAAAAAAGAATACTGTCATAAATGCAGAACAGTAGGTAGGTTGATACCTGAACTGGATGGAATAATTAAGCCAAGTAATGACAACCCAGATTTGCAGTGAGCCTGTGTTTATCATCAAACATGTTGTTTTGCAATATTTATTCCTAACACAAACTTTTGATAAAGAAAACATCTGTTGCAAGTGCACAAAAGTGGGAAAAAAATATTTCAGCATGGCATGAACATGAAAATTGGTTTTTTTTTTTAAAGTGGGCTTAAAACAGAGGGGAAAATAGAAAAAGATTTCTCATGGATCTTTTCAATTTTTCAATATTCTGTCAATAACTTCCAGTCATATGTGCAGCACTTCATTAAAGTAGCTCTCACAAAGATAGGGAAAGTTCATAACCTGCTTGGTCAGAGAAAAGAGGGGGAGATGGGTGGATTCTTTTTTTCAAGCCATCCCTTTGATTGAATTTAAAACAATTGGCTCTCCTGCTGCTGGTGAGCACAGAGCAGATTGCCTTTTCTCTATTCATGAACAGAGGGGAAGGAAAAGCGGAAGGTGAATGTTGAAGAAGGCACTGCTAATTAGTGAGAGTTTTAACTGCTTCTTGCTTTGAAGCTGGGGAGTGACCCCACGACCCGAGTTCGATCCCAGCAGAAGCTGGATTCTTGGGTTGCCAGCTCAGGTCAACTCAGCCTCCCATCCTTCCTTCCAAGGTCGGTAAAAGGAGCACCCGGCTTGCTGGGGAAGGTGGTGACCGGGGAAGGCAATGGCAAACCACCCCGCTAGAGTCTGCCAAGAAAATGTCGCAAAAGCGGCATCCCCCCAAAGGGTCAGACATGCCCTTTCACTTTTCAGTGATGAAAGAGGGATGCCCACTGGGAAAAGTAAGCAAGCTATCACCTGGGCTGTCTCAAGCAACAGATACCCACAATGTACAGTGCCTTGTGGAAGATGGAGAAAAGACCCCATCATACAGAATTAGAATGGAACTCTACAAGGATGACTTTGAGCTTTGGGAATGGGGTGGGGGACATTCTCAGAGAGCTCTGAGGAGCAAGTTAAATCTCAGTGCTGCTGGCAGCTGTCACAGTCTTGGTGATTTCTCTCCCAATAGGCTAGACTACCTGACTCATAGTTTACTGATCGTCCCTCACATATTTGTATTTAGCCCCAGTAGGGACAGAAAGAACACACCGTTCTGAAAGAGCCACTCAATCCATCGTTCATTTACACTAAGCGCCAAAGGCAACAAGGGATAGTGCTTCTCACAGTAGCTGGTGGGCTGGAAAAGTTGCTAATGATAAACATCAAGCTACCTTTACATATCTGATTCACTTCTTCAACAGAGATAAATTTGAACTGACAGCCTCCAGGCCTTTTCTTAAGGAAGGGGAAAGCAGCTACTTGTAGGCTGAGAATATAGTTTGCGTGCTTTCTTCCAGGAGTTGAAGCTCGCAATGATCTACAGCACCACACACCCAAGCATCTTAAAGTATAATAAATTGAATGGGTGGGCAGGTGGAGATGAAATTTGTCTCACTCATCAGACCAGACAGCCAGAATTTATTGATAGTGCTGTTTCACTCAGAGAAGTGTGTTGAGTTGGCTGTGGATTTGCTGATATTTTGAGCCATCTCCAGTTCCCCACCGGTTAGAGAGTTAGAGATTACTTTTAAGAGATCTGTGGGTTTCTTTAATGGGTGCTGCAAACTCCAGCAGATGTCAGCAGAATTGTGATGGATGTGGCTTATTTGACAACAGCCTATTTTAAGCTTTTTCCATCCATCATTTCAATGACATTTCTCCCCAAACACGCCAAACCAAGACCGTAGGAAGTTTCAGATCTTACTTCAGCACTGCAGTATGGGCATGAGTAGAAGATTAAAAGCAGGGCAGCAACAGAACAGAAGATCAGTTGATGAGAACTAATATTGTTTCTCAAGTATTTTTTCCCTGAGAAAGAGGTTTTTGTTTCCTTCCTTATGTTCAGAGTGCCTGAGAATTTATTTTGAATTTCTCTTAGTAGGGTAATTGAACTTACTTTATGGAAGGGTAGCCACAACTGTTCTCCATGACACGTAATCCCATCACTCTAAAGCCTTCCTGACTGAAAAGCTTATGGGAGGATTCCTAGCATACCTTCCTTTCAGATTTAAGGGAAGTTGGGGGAAGGAGCAGACCACTGGTGAGATGATGGTACAATGAAAGGCAGAACATTCCTATACTTCCCATGAGCACATCCCCTAGAAGAATTTCACTAAATTTCTGTCCTGCTTGCAGAGAAATTCGGAAAACTCTTTTGTCAAGTAAGAGGAGACCCAGTAGGAAAAAATGTAGACAAATGCTTCTTTGTCTGGTCTTAATAACTTAGTTAATCAAGGAAAATATTTTTTTTATTCATCAAATTTTGCCACCACCCATCTCCCCCCAAAGGAGGATTTATATTGAAATATATTGAACAAGGCCAACAAAACATTCGAGAGAGAGAGAAGGGAAAGCACACTTCATAGATGAGGATTGCTGCAAGACAGCCAAAAGCGAAGAATTGCATTGAGATTCCAAAGATGCCCATAGAATGCAAGCAAGTTGCTTAGCATCTGTCATCCTGAAGCATGATGCCTCGCACTCCTATGTAGCATATAACCAAGGAAGTTAATTTTCTCAGTTGCTCTTACCCATCATACAAACACATCCTAGCAACATCTTTTTCCTGCCATGTCTCCATGATGCTACCTTCTTCTTCCCAGCTCAAGAACGAGACAGGCTTAAGCTATACCGATGCCAAAGTAGATGTTCCCTGTTATTCCAACACCATCCAAAGACAGCCTCAAAGTACGTAAATTCTGTTACACTCTGCTACCCATTATCTTGAGGTCAAGAAACTGAGATGATTTGAAACTTGCAGGCTGGGGATTAATAATGAGGATTTTTATTTTATCTGTTCAGACATATCTGATTCTCAGACTGCCTGGACAAGTCCCTGCAGTTTTCTTGGCAAGGTTTTTCAAAAGTGGTTTGGCATTGCCCCCTTCCTAGATTATTATAGTTGCGTGCTTATGTGGTTTTCTGGGTAGAAAGTATTTCTTCTCAGCTATGGAGAAAGGCCCTAACAGCCACTACTATCCTCACAGATATGCTGAATTGTCTTCCAAATCCACTGGTCTCCTTGAATCCCATTATTTACCCACATGGATACCTCTTTTCATTCCTTCTAAATCTTTAACTGGATGCATGAAATATGCTTCTTCCATTGAAAATGTAAGAAGGATGGGCAAACTAGAGATGAGTAAGAGCATCAATAGATTTAACTTTGGCATTATTTTGTACTGCTTTTGTGTCAGTCTGCAGAAATTCAGTAGTCCATCCAGGTTTCATCTCCAACACATTCACAAGCAGCTTGATGCTGTCACTTTGCTTAAAAACCAGACAGGGCTCTTAGATCTGCAAAATTTGATATGAACCAAAATTCGGTAAAAAAAAGGGGGGATTTCCTTTAGACAATAGCTTTTTAAAAAATTATCTAGAAGAGTTTAAATTTTCTAGATGAACTTTGGATTGATAAATGTAATTGAATTCCCACTTTGCTTAGTTAGCATGGCCAATCAATATTCTGCAGTAACACACCAACCACAAATCAGGATTCAGAACTGGGAAGGATGCTCTGGAGCTCATTGTATTGACCACAACTTGGTCACTATCTAGAACTTTTTAATCTTTCAGAAATAAAACTGTCCACCTTAAGAAGTTAGGAATATAAAAGGGGTATTGACTCTTCTAAATCATTTAACTTCTGAACATTGCCAGTAGGCCCCCAAAACATCTAAGTTACTTAAGCTTATTTCTATTGAATTGTTTGATTCCATTTTGCTTAAGAAATCACCTCAATTTTCTCCAGCAATCCCCAGGCTCTAAAGTATTAATTGTTTCCCCTGCCTCCCCAGCTAAGTGAAGAATAAATCAGATCAATGCAAAAGTAGGCTGCAGTAATTTAAAAACTTATTTATTGACAAAGACAAATGCCAGACAAACACTTCATCTGTTCAATTTCACAATATAAAATTTTGAACAATTCAATGCTTTTCTTTCAGCATTAACATGCTGCTGCAGAATTCTACAGAATATTTGGATTCAGCCTTCCACTGTTAATAAAATCATCCTGAGTTACAAAGCAGACCTAGAATGTAGCCATAAGTTTAAGAAATTCCAACCCACCCTTGCAACTAAGCCAGGGTTTTAAGCAATGCTGTGAGTATGGCCACAGAGGTTGTAGTAATGAAATGTATTTTGTGTGGCAATATTTTGCAACACCTATCAACACCAGTTTATTGTCCTGTGTAGTATTTCACTGGCAAGGTGGATCATTAGCTATAACTTTCAGGGTACAGTCATATAACTACTACTATGAATTGACATTAATGCCAATATAAAGATTTTGCTCTTCTGCAGACCAGACAAAATGGAATCCAACCTCCCATCTCATTAAAATTGCTTGTAGTCCAACAGTAATTTAGGAGATATTTGAAACTCTTAGCTAAGTCATAATTAATATGACAGTTAACCTGAGTTCATCAGGAGATCTATAGGAAAATCCTGTGGGTTGGTTACCTCAGGAGAATGCAACCTGGTATCCACTGTTTTTGATTCTCACAATCTTTTGTTGACCCATTAGCTAAACATGATAGGAGTTTCAAGCTAAAACATACAAATATATAAAGTTGCCTATTCTCAGATACTTCAGAGACGGTATCAAACTCAGAGCTTTCATGGATCAACTCCTGAAGTGTTGTAGTTACCTGGAGTTTGTTTTAAGTAGATAGAAAGGAACCTACAAAAGGAAATTAGAAACTAAGGACTGTTGTCCAAGTTTCCAGAATGTAATGCTTACTGCTTTATTCTGCATCTGTGGGAAGCTGACATCCAGAAACCATGTTTGCTGCTACTCCTACTGGTGGTATTTTATCATAGACAGCAATTGGACAGCCAGCAAATATGAGTCCAGGGACTTGATATTCCTCCATGATAGGGACCTGGATGTCTTCCTTTTTCAAAGTTTTTGGGCTACTTCTACCAGGTTCTCCAATAGCATTGTCTGCCTGTTTGCTAGTCCCCTTGATGTCTGGGAGGTTTGAATTTTTCTCAGTTGTTTCCTGCTTGTTTTTGCTAGACTGGCCTCCCATCTTGGCAATCATATGGGCAGGAACATAAGGATGGTTTCCGGCTAAGCAAAACAAACAAGATTTTAAAGTGTTAGAACCGTAGCATGCCAATAATGGGAGAACAATGTCTTACAAATATTGTGACTATACAATTCTTTAGATTCTCCTCCAAAATAAAATCCAAAGGCCCTCCATCCACTCTGTGCTATTGCATCATGAAATTAAATGCTTTCTCAGCTTGCTCCATTCTGGATCTCTTGGACTTAGTTTTATCAGCTGCTCTGTCTACTATCCTTTGTTAAGCTTCATTGCTTGGATGATTCCACAATTAGTACCATGCATTTCCTGCATAAAGGATGAAGTATTAAATATATTATGTCTGTACCTTATGACCGAAGCTACTGAAGAATTAAGGCTCGTATCTCAAGTTAGCAATCCCAGGGGGAAAAAGTTCCATCCAAAAAGTAACTTTTCCTTATGTAGTAGTCCTGACCTAGCAGAAATTAGATGGAGAGGTCATAAGGTGAAAAGCAGGACAAAATAGTACTCCAGAGAAGCTAAAGCAATAGATCTCAAAGTCAACAACTGGCTAAAGAATTATAGTTGACTCTATGGAGAAATATCCAGAGGTAATAGCAATGATGAAAGAATGTGGGACTGAAAATATAAATTGCTATAAATGATAAGACTTCTAAAATTGAAGTCAGTTCCCAGGTAGACTAGTTTGGCTTTAAGTGTATAACTACACTTAAATGGGTGCATTGAAAAGGAATAAATTTCACTCAAAGTTATTCAGCAATAATGTAGACAACAGTGCTAATAGGTAACAAAAGCAGAATCCTCTAATGTTTGTCATCTTACATATTCATATCAGGAAATTGCCAACTTTTTTCATAGTGACCCAGCAAAGTTACCAGTCTTCAAAGAGGGCTTTCCTGCTACAAGCCAACAAGATTTCTTAACAGTTCCCACACCCCTTGCTTAAGATTTCAGATGTTATAGGTCAAAGGGCTGCACAACCAACTCTAACCAATTTTGAAATGTCCCCCAGTGCTTCAAAAACTATTCCCAAATTATACTTTGTAATGAGAGAAAAGTTAAATATTATTCAAATAAATGTTATAATTAAAATGTAATTGCAAATAAATGTCAACTTTATTTGTTGTCTCAAGATTTTCCATTTTGGCAGCCTTGTCCTAGCCACATTTTGTAGCATAGCCCTTGACCTACCCCTTAAAAGCTAAATATAATCCTATCTGCTCAGCAACAAAACCTAGTTACGTTTTCCTTGCATACAAGATGCTATAACCCCCAACCTCCTGTTATTGAAAGACAACTTACTGTATATTGGCTCTGCTTCAAGAGTAGCTTTCCTTCTCCACAAATAATGAAAAGCTTAAATTATACCATTCAAGGACTATCAGGTTTCTCAAGCTGCAAGAACCATATGACTTAATAGAACTCTACCTTGACTTTTAATGTATTCTCCCCCTCCCAGAACAATAATGTAATAAAAGCTGCATGCTGTAGAACAAAATCTCCCAAGAAATAAAAATAGAGGCAAGGTAGATCAACTAGCAAAAGTTCTCTCCATAAACTAAAATAAAGTTGTGTTTGTTCAACAGCCCTTCCGGAAGAAAGAGCTATTGGGAAAGAACAATTCTAGGCAACTGTGGTTAAATTTACAAGACACGCTAAGCCATAGCATGGTTTATGGTACTGCATAAATCCAGCTTTTGCAGCTTACAACTCAGTTTACAGGTGAAATTTCTATAGTTAGTTACTAGTGGCTTTAAGCACATTTTTGCTAAGCCATGTAGGAAGACAGGTTATTACTTTAGCTAGCTTATTTTCAAAAAGCAGGTTTCTCAACTCTAGTCATTAAACTTTAGCTTTCACAATTGTTAGCAGACTGAGTCATCAGGAATGCAAGGCAGAAATTGTGGGAACTGACATTCCAAGCATCTAAAAGAAACTGCAGAAAAAAATGTTATGCCGTAACTGTACATTTATATTTAAGAACCCTTTATCAACAGCATGAGAGAGTACAGTGCTAAGTAGTTTTTTTTATTCAGCTAGTGATAAAGATATATCCCAGTCCTACCCTTATTACTAACTGCATCACGTTAAGCAAGCTTGCACAGAACAGCCGCCTCGTAGAAAGAACCATCACGAGCAAAAGAATAAAGAGAACTTACCACGCAAAGGCAGTCTGCAAAAGCTCCTTTTCTATTGTGGCAAATCCTACGGTCACTCCTTAAATACAACTCAGTGGACTTACTCTAAATCTCCCCCAACTTCCAACACATTTGTTCCACCTGGGAAGCGTTCTCTCCCTTTTCTGTTAGATGTTCACATTTCCAGGTAGTGCTAGCCTCATTGGGCTTCAATAGCTGATACAGCTGTGGTGATTTATGTAACAGATGAATTGAGGAGTGGGGTTAATTGGTTTTGAAGCTTTTCTAGCATACTGGATTAAGTCTAAAAATGCACCTATGGTGGGAAATGGGAGGTCGGCTTGTGAATACTGCAGGACAAACAAGGAGAGGTGGGGAAAAAAGGATAATGGCATGTTCTTCCAAACTGTGTAGTCTGTACAGTCAACACTGCTATTAATTCACCATTGAATTACCCTGCGTAAACATGTAATGTTGCCACCTTTGAAAAAAAAAGATGGTAGTCCTTGCTGTCATAAGCCTGCTTTCCTGAATAGTCCTCCATCACAGATCTGCTGTTGAAAAACCCACAATTGACAGTGGGATAAATCACAGTTAACAAGTTCATCTTGGGGGTGGCTATGATAGAGCTCTCCCCAATAAACAAGGTCTATGCTGCTGGATTTTATATTTTTTTACTCTGTATTCTATTTTTCTATAGTATTTCTATTGTAATTATGTGTTTTGATTTTTATTGTAAACCGCTCAGAGTCCCCTTCTCGGGGGAGCTGGGTGGTGATGGAAATTTGAAATATAAATAAATAAATAAACAAACAAACAAACATCCCCAGTGGCTAGGTTCTTGCCTTGTACTTACCCATCATATGGTTGGTTTTCAGCCTAATTTATTAAAAAGGTAGGACATAAATGTATGGGTGGGTTAGTAAGTTGCGTTGTGTGAACAACCAACTTTGGAATTAGCAAACCATGCTTTCCTAGTCTGAAGTCTTCAAATACTTCAAAGAAAAGGCAGTTCCTGACTGGTGTGATATCTTAATGACTTTTTGCTGCTAGGAAAATGCCTTTTCTAGCCGTTCATACATTTTATAGGCTTAGCTTTAATATGGCTGTTTTCCTTCATGAAAAATCTTCACATTTTGTTTTAGCTGCTTCAGGAGTAATGCTTTTTAAAAAAGTTTCCCCTCCTCTCTATTTTCTTTCAGATGTTTTAGTGCTCTTTACTGATGAGTCTTTGTGTGATTGTTGCAGTTTTAAATTTCCATTGCTGCAAAATGTGGTCAATAAATAAATGTTTGGTATTGTAATCTTTAAAATTACACTTTTGTGGAAGGGCCAGTTTGATCGAAGAGACTCAGTACTTGGGCCAACTTCTGTTTCTATCCATCACTATGGTTTTTTTCCCCCATATATAAAAAGTAGAAGTAATATTGAGGATTACATCCTCCATTGCCAGCTGTTTATCCTTTGATTCAAACCAGTTGTTTGAGCCAAATTTCTCCATGGGCCAAGTAAACTCAAATTCTGGCAATACAGATCAGAAATCAAAAAACTCTGCAGACAGAGAAGCCTATAGATGCTGATGCTGTAGCTGACTATAGAGTCTCTGCTTCTCTAGCCTGACAATCAACCCATACAACACAGTGTTCCTAATTTTACATGGTGTATTTTTAAAAAAAGATTATATTGTTTCTCTGCAAGAAATTCATATAAAACAAAACCAAGATAATTTATTGAAACAAAGAAACTAGGCCAGGAATACACAGCACTGGGAAAAAATAAAAAAAGTAGAATAATTCACCTTCCTGGGAAATACTAAAACAATCAAACCACAAGGATGAATTCTAATCCTGAAATTAAGGAAAGAAGGTAAGATTTTAACACTGGCCTCCCTTTACACTCCTAATATAGGTAAAGGACAAGTCTATGAAAGATTTTTCCAGATGTTAATAAGAATTGCAGAGGAGGAAATAATTATCATAGGAGGTATGGATGGTGTGCTAGAACCAAACTCAGACAAATTGGGGGTGGGAAGGAAGACGACAGTTTCCAGTAAAGTTTTTTTCAGTGTATGGAAATACTGGCTGTGACCAATGCTTAGGAGCTTAAAGAATTGAAAAGCAGGAGGCTACACCCTTTTTTCAGCAAGTTATAGTATATTTTTTGATGCGTTGTTGTCTGAGTCATATGCTACTCTTCAGCCAAAATCAAGCAAACCACAGTGTAGTCTATTACCATATACTAGCCTTGCCTTGTGATTTACAGACCATGATTTATGGCTTGGTGTTGTTAGAATTTTATTTCCTTACCGGGTTTGCTTCTGAGCCAGGATGAAAAAAATAGCAGGCAATTGAATGAAATTAAATTCTTTATTCTTCAACCAAGAGGAAAAGCAACAACAGTAAGTTGTTAGTTGGGTGATCATGCAGGACCCCCTCCTTACAGGACAATATATAAATTCCATTCCGCTCCTCCTATAGAATACCACCCCTTACTCAGTTACCCATACCCCACCTTAGCATCATTCCATAGAAGGAACTTCCTTCCTTCCTTCCTTCCTTCCTAGGGCCCCTTGACTGTTAACCAAACAATACCTTTTCTCTGAAGAAGCTATCCTTGGAAGGTACACCTTATCTTGCTTCTATAGTTATGACTATCTATCAAGGCCTGTGAGAAAGGAAGAGTAAGAATGCCAACAAAACTCTTCAAGGAAATAAAACAGGGTTCCAGAGCCTTAATAAAAGTGCAAATGTTCTAATATATGAATACTAAATATTGTATTTAAGTTGCATATATGTAAAATCTTCTATCAGTGTGTTGAACAAACCCAGTCACTGGTGGATTATTTGATTAACCATGATTAAGCAAGCTACAGCTTGGTGCAAGATTAAAGCCAGGCTATTAACTGCTTGCCTCTCCACAGCAATCCTTTTGAGCTCCCAAATGTCCTTTGAACTCCCTATTAAGCTGGGAACCAACTGTACAAGATCCTGGTTGACTGTGATAACCATGATCAGTGGAAGGCCTTAGCCGGGTCTCCTTTGGCTGCATGTCTCTTCCAAGCTGCAGGAGCAGAAACAATCATTTACTTTTGTTAAAAGGGAAACCCTTTTATAAGGATTACAGAGGAGAAGCTGCCTTACTCTATTAAAGAAGCACCATGGATTTGTACCTGTCCAATTCCTAATTTGTCTGCAGTTCAAAAGGCAGAGATCCTGACATTGCTAGACTGCTTTTATCACCAAGAAATTGGCACCTTTTGGGATTGCTTCCAGGCACTGCTTTGCTCCATTTTGTAGAATGACACAGCTAAGACACTTGTTCAGTGTGTAACAGTGACAAAACTTATCTTCTGTGAGTAGATCTTGGTGGAATGTTGGGATTGAAAAAAACAAAAAACCCTAGAAAGTTTCTATTACTATGAGCGAAATGATACTTCTGGACTATCCTTAAATGCTAGATTCACACATTGGGCTACACTGTGGTTTAAGCATGGTTTGTGAACCACACCACAGTTATCACACATCACAATCACTTCAGGTGGTTGGGACTGCATAGCACCCTGGGCCAAAATCAGATAAAGTGCCCCAATGTCTGATAATACAGCAAATCAGTCAGCTGCAGATCCATGGTATTTCTCTACGTTGGCTGATATTTCAGCCACCTTAGTGGTGGCCTTCTAGGACTTTGATTATGTTTTTTGTTTAACTATAGTATCACAAATGGAAGGGGAGTTACCATTGATTGGCAAAGGAAAGGAAGAGCTTCTCACTGTCCCTATTTCACTCCCCACCTGCCTGCAAGGAGTTCTTAAGAGCAACTAGAGCCACGGCTTAGCTGAACCTATTTTGTAGAATAAGAGAGCTGATTAAACTAGCTGTCACGGTAAGCTGTTCCTTAGTAAATAGGAACATGATGGGTACAAGTTGTGGTTACTGTATTCCACCGTAATTGCTGTTCAGTAAATTAGCCAGATTAGACATCTTGGTTGATAGAATATACATACATTAGGCCTCACATTATGACTTAATGTGTCATATCAGCCATGTCAACACCATGGTTGGTGAACTGCAGCCTTGTTGCTCTTCAGTCTATCTCTCACCCTCCCTCCTTTCAAACCCTTCCCCACCAAAACCTTCATATCTGCATGTTACCCCAAACCAGCTGGGTCAGCTTTTAATGAGTCATTTTCTTTTAGTTGGCCTTGCCTGGATGTGAGGTA
Organism: Candoia aspera; assembly: GCF_035149785.1. Lineage (NCBI taxonomy): Eukaryota > Metazoa > Chordata > Lepidosauria > Squamata > Candoiidae > Candoia > Candoia aspera. The sequence goes on along the minus strand of NC_086161.1, from coordinate 5,686,721 downwards.
CAAATGGGCAAACTTTATAAAGCTGTGTGCTCTTGGGGGGGAAGTTGACTTAGAAACATAATCAATGCCTTATTATGTTATTCCTTTGTCTTAAAGCAATTCTACCAGGTAATGGGAAACCATTTTATAGGTCCTCTTTTTATCTAAACAGCCATCTTAGACTTGAACATTTCATCTTTCCAAAGATCTTCAGGAAGAATAGTGCCCATACTTGGGAATTCTTCAACTCCTGAGGTTCATAAAACTTCCTCTCTTGTGGCATTTAGAAGACCACTAAAGATAGTTTTATTTCACCAAGCTTTGAACTCTAGATAAATGTTACTGGCATCCATCTTGGGTCTGTGTGTATTGATCTACTGCTTCTTAATTTATGTTTAGTTGTAACCAGTCCACCATTTTTGTTTGATGGGGGCAGTCTTTAAAAAGGGCAAAATAATGCATACGTTGAGAATGTTTTATCCCTAGATTTCTTTGTTAGTTTAGAATCAGTCTAGTTGACCTGATGTTTCTCAGATGTTTTATACTTCAGATGTTTACAACACCTATAAACTCCAATGAGACTATGATTGTGAGCACTGTACTCCCACATACAGGGAGGATGCCATGTTGCTAATCACAGGTTTAAGGTGATCAGATAGCAGGTGATCCAGAGTGCCTATTTTTTTTTTAACTAAGTGGGCAGAAAATGGACTTCTGGCAAATGAAGTGCAATTGAAATCCCCCCTTTTCCAAACTTACATTAAGCCAGGATATTTTTATGTATCCTTGGTTGAACTCAACCATACTAGGCTGGGTTGTATGTAGAGGTAACCCATAATGGCTGAGTTCACACAACATGCAACATCAAAAGCAAACACATTATGATTTAGCATCAAGTGTGAACCAGGCCACCTTCCTGCCAGCATTTGAGAGAGGGTTTGATAGAACTGGAAGCTTCCCTGAAACAACTGTTCATATCGTTTGGAGCACTGAATGCTTAATTCCATTCGGGATTGTAGCTGTCAGCTCCACGGTTGACTGAGGTTAAAGAGGTGAGTTGGCTGTTCTTGTTAGAGAAAAGTTGAATTGCCTTGATTTTTATTATGAGCCTCATCATTTCTTTTAACATTGTTCAAGGAGCTCCTGAGATCAAGGCTTCAAAGAAAAGCCAATCATATAAGCTCCAATGAAATACAGCTTCCTTATAGGATAGGCTTGGTCTCTTTCTTTATCAGTCAAGATAAGAGTTCTTAGGGCAGCTCATGGGGAAAAAATAGTTCAAAAGGAGTTATGCCCTCACTCAATTCATCTCCCACAAGCCAGAGGTATTTTAGTAAAGAGATCACAAGTTTACGTGTCAAGAGTGTTATCTGTTGTCTATAGAAAAGAGCAAGGTTGCTTTCAACTCTTCTTAAGTATGTTGAATCAATAAAAAATGTTCTTACTTTCATAAAAGCAAGAAGAATAGATCCAGCCTTCGTAAAGTTATGAATTAGGCTAAGTCATAAATTAGTCATTAGTATTATTTGAGTGGTGAGGAGTTGTAACTCCACCTCCCAGCCTACTGGGAAGCCACTGGAGACCACCTGGTGAAAGGATGCTATCACTGGGATGACAAGAATAGGGCTACGAGATCTGGACTGCAGAAATCCAGATGACCAGTAGGTGGCAGCAAGTTAATCTCCTCCATCCCCATTTTCAGGGTGATAATGGTTTACCTGAAAGGCAACTGTCCTGGCTCACTCCCCAACATCCTGAAATTGCCTTTGGATCCAATTACAGGCCATTTTCCAGGCAGGTTTAAGGGTGTGAATTGAAATGATTTGTCACCTTTAAAAGCTTGAAAAAAGCATGAAGAAACAAGCTCAAAGGTGATCCTTAATTTTGAAAAGTGGCAAAGTTGTGACACCAAGATCCAGCCATTTCACTGCCATATATCAGCAGGGCCACTGGTTGCCCATACCTGCAATAAATCATGGCTTGCAAGCCACAATAGCTAAACCAAAGCAAACCCAACCCCACCACATTATGGTTTAACATCCCAGCCAGTTTTCATTTCTATGTGACTTAATACTGGAGAATAAAGAAATTCCCTCCTCCATGGTTTGTTTTAGAAACACATCACTGACACCATTGGAATTAATAAGTAACTTCTGAGTTGACGCGATGAAGAAACATAAATAAATGATCAAATCACCATCTGTCACTGTGTATGTTTTCTCTGTATATCCTATGTCACACTGTGTTGTTTCCCAAGTCACCTTTTCAACATACAGAACATATGCAGGATGCTGTTGTGTAGGCTTGTTCAAACTTGCCTCCTCTGCCTCCTTTTCAATAGCGCTCTATAGGCAGACTTACCAAATGGTAGAGTTTGACCCAGTACAACACTGTGGTTCCAGTTTTTGCATGCATCACTTTTGTGGAGCAAATTTTCTAGTAACTTGTTCCTATGCATGTTGACTTAGGGTTTAGTAAACCCTAAACACCCACAGGAGTAATTCCCAACTAAAAATCTGAACTAAGCATGAGAAGAGACACAATGTTGTAGCAACTCCCTATTCTTTACATTTGCGTCCACCATAAATGTATACACAGGGAGGCTGGGGAAGGACAATGTGCTGTGGCTGGGAATACAGACTAATCTTATGATGGAAGTGGGGGACTGTCCTGAGTGGAATAATGATGACATACAACCAAGCCTAAGCTTTTCAATTGTCCCTCTACTTTTAGGGTGCAACATGAGTATTTGTTTCCAATCATACAGAACTTCTTTAGACCGTACATTACTTATTTATGAAATTTGTATGACACCCAACTTGCAATGACTTGGGGGGGGGGTTCACACTAATTAAAACAAGACAAATCAATAACAAGGGGAAAAATAAAAGAAGGCAAAAATGACAAACCAGACAGGCATGAGGCAAGGGGACTTCACTCTCCCTCAGCAAAGGCCTAGCAAAGAACTTGGTCTTCAAGGCCCTGCTAAACAACAAGTGGGGGCCATCCAGATCTCAGGGGACCTCACTTCAGTGGGCAGGTATTAGTGTGCTTACCACCACAAAATGGTGTGAAAACGTGGCACTGATTTTCAGTAACTCCCTTATGAAATCCAGTGATGAGTGGGGCCTATGGGAAGCACTAAAAGGAGATTTAGTGTGGGAGCTGAAGGTTTCTCTTGCCATAGCTGAACTGAAGGGTCATCTTTTTCTCCTTTGTGCCAAGCAGCAGAAATGTCTGCAGGGAAGGGGGTAAACAAAATCAAGATGATGGCCACAACCATGTGACCTAAGCCCCACCCTCTTTTTTAAAAGATGTATTTTACCAAGAAGAAATCCAGGAAGTGATTTTCCCATCATCTTTATTAAAATCCACTGGAACGGAGGATGACCTCGGGTGTATGGACTTGATTATAAGAGTGATTGGTGCACCACTGGGAGACCTGAAGGGTCAGACTGGGGATAGATCTTCCTGGAGAAGATCTGTCTATGTGCTAAGAGTCAACACTGACTTGAAGGCACTCCATCCATCCCCCAGTCTCCCATAAGAGGGCTGATTTCAGAGTTGCTGTTTAGAACACAAGAGCATTATTGCCAGCTCAGGATTTCCATTGTTCATCTCATCTGACAGAATTAATTTCAGTTCATCAGAGACATGTAAATGAGCAATTGGAAATGGTAAATGAAGATAGGCCCCGAGATATTTGGTTGGCTGTTTCCCCTCGTGCTTCCAATGAAACTTAATTTGCTTCTTGATTTGATTATGTGTAAAATGCTTGGTCGATTTAGAACCTTGAGAAATGGGTGGGGAGTGATATGATGCCCTAAAATGGGTCTTATTCACCTTGACTAAAGAGGACTTTGGGGAGATCTCACTTGAGCTGACCTTAATTTAAAAATTGTACCATCAAATAAGTGCAGGAGGAAAGCGCTGAAGAATTTGGAAGTTGTTAACTCATGGGTGTTGTACAAATATACCTGTTTCAACAAGGTCAGAGATGGCCTTAACTGCTGGGGAGAATGTGCTCCGGAGGCCAATTTAAAATATGTTTTAAAATGTCCTTGCATGTTTGCACTTACATCAACTATTACATACTTGCAGAGGTTTTAATCTAATAGGGAAATAGAATTCCTCTTGCTACTCTGATTATGAATGATTATGTTCTGTCTAATTAAGAAGCATTTTGCTCTCCCCCTCTCCACAAATAACTGGAGGAATTTCTTTGCTTTCACTGGGTCTATTGTTCCGCAGCAGATTTCCTTTGCATGCAGGTGTTCAATGATAGGGCTGGGGAAGCCTCTAGACAGTTTCAGCCCCCTCCCCAGAGAATATTTAGCAAAACTGCTTACCATCGTTGCTGCCTACAAAGCGGGGTGGTTGGGATATGATAGTTATACTAACAATCTGATTTTATTGTTCAATGTTGCTGAAAGAAGGGAGTTGGCCCTATCAATGTTTTATTTGTAGCCTGCTCTGTTAAAATGACCCTGTGCTTCCATTCAGCATTAGCTGAGTTGAAACATCAGATTTTCCTCCTAGTTTCCCAAAACACCAATTTTCCAGAAAACAGTCTAGGTTGCTCTTGGTAAGACTCCACCTACCTACCTTCTTTCTCTCTCCCTTCTTTTCTTCTCCATTATAATGCCTATTGTAACTATTTCAAGATCCTGACTTCAGGTAGCATTTGGAAATTTTGGATCAGCATCTCTATTTGTTTTGTGAAGTGTTACTAAAAATATGGAGAAAAAAGCAACCTATCCATGCATCTTAAATAACATGAAGAGTTTTTGCTCCGGCTCAGCTGATAAAGATAAAAACTCGTAAGTTGCAGTTATAAAATAGCATTTTATTGGCAGCAAACTACAAAATGTTTCCTTAAGAAATATAATGAAGCAGCTTCTCCACAAATAATTAGGAAAAATAATAATAATGGGGCTTATTTAAATAGTAATTTATTTGAATATTATCTATTTGTATTTCATAGTTTTAGGCACAATGGTTACTTAAGAGCAAAGCTGTGATTATGTCAAGGGCACATAAATTACAGTTGGAAGAATGAGAGTCATGTTTAAGAGAAGTCCTTTTTATTGCAGTTTCTCAGGATCCCTTCACTTGGCTCCTATGGCCATGCCTGCAATATATTTCAGGACTGCCCGGGAGCACAAGATGAAAAATGGCTGAGCCACCTTGGAACCCAGAGGGCCATTTTTAGCAGTCAGTGGTGCAGAACAAGAAAGAAAGATTTCCCAATCAGTAAGTCAATCTCAGAACACTTTGTTAGCACCAAGAGGTTATTTCAGGATTCTTTCCAGCAAACTGCAGGTCCTATTTCTCTATGGGGGCAGAAGAGTCATCTACAGCAAGCAAGTCAGGCTCATTTCCAGAGGCTGGTGAAAGTAAAGGCTGTATGTTGGCTGGTAGTTCCAGGTCAGGCTTAGATGCTACTTCCTCTCTTGCTTCCATCTCTTCTACTCTTTCAGTTCCTTCTTGCACCATAGATGCTTGAGGTTCTGGGTGTGGCTTTTCAACTGGAACTTCAGCAATAGGCTGCAGTTCTCCTCCTGTCTTAGGAACTTCACTGGTGGCTTCAGGAACTTCTTCATTCTGGTGAAAGGCATCTTCTTGGGCCCTATGAAACTCACTCTTGCTTAACTTATCTCCCATCACTGAATCAGCAGCAACACAACAGGCCAAGGAACTATCTATGATCAAGAGAGAGGACAAACATCAGCAAAGTTGCAGAGAGAAAGAGCGTGTATGAGAACACCGCAGTGAGTTATTGATATTTTATTATGACTGCGAAGAAAGATTTGCTCATTGAAACTGCTAGGTGAAAAAAAGGTATTGGATTTCAAAAGGAAGCATGGATATGTTTACTAATGCTGGATCAGAGGGCATTCAGCCAATAGAGCAGTAATAGGAAACTGTCTGATGGATACAACTGTACCCAGAGAACCTGTGATGCATCAACTACATAGCAGACTCTTAATTTCTTCTCTCAGATACACAGTGGTACAAAGAAGAGCATCTGCCTGTAGCATCATAGTCCCCACAGGCAATCTCAGAAAATAAAAATGATGGGCACAGTCCAGTAATTTATCCAAACTATGTTTCTTTACTCAGGAAAAAAGAAAAAAAATACCACTAAGATAAGCTTGGATGGAATGGAACAACCTCACGATTTGTTTCCTGACATCCAATCCACCACTGCAGCTATTTTGTGAGAATATCCAAGGTATGTTCACAACATCACAAAAGCTTACTATCTTAGAATATAGTCTATCATAGGAACAGTGGGGAAGATAAGGACATTGTTTCCTGTTCTACAAGATGAATAGAATAAAAAAAAAACTTTGATCAGCTGAGACCTGATAGAGCAGAGGTCAGTAATCAGGTACCTCCAGAGGTTTTAAATATGTTTCCCCCCAGCTTAACCAGCATGTTCAGAGGCAAAGGATTGTAGATATTCCAAAATATCTAGATGGTACAAGGTTCCCTATCCCTTTGATAGAGCTTCCACAGTCCCATCTAGAAGATACCATCTCTGGTCAGGTTGCCCAAGAATAAGTACAAAGCCTGGATCAGAACTGAACTTGGGCACCAAGAACAGATTTAGAAGACAAATCCATCTCCGTTTTATCACTTTGGCTAAGTCAACATCCTCTGGCAGCAAAGCAGCTTCAATACACCAACTTGATTAATCTTGTTATTAGGAGGATATTCTGTTGCTTGAGGTGAAGGATAAAGTGGTCTTTTCCAATTCCATGTATAATCCCTGTTTATACAACAAGTAACCACATAAACTAGTTAACCAGTTTTAGTTTATCATATTGAAATGGGCTTAGTTTAACATTGCATCATGGTTTGTATAATTATAGCTGATTTGCCCATGGTTTATTAAATAAACTCATTGGATAGATTTGCCCAACATTCTATTCTATACTACATTTTATAAACCAAAGTAACTGGATTCACACAGCTCACTAAACAAGCCAACCACATTATGGCTTAGTATAATGTATGAACTCAGACACAGAGATAAAAGAATTATGGGCCTCAATTTCCCTAGACAGCTGTATCAGCACATTTACTTGTATGCTATTAACATCCCACCTTCTGAAGTCAAACACAGGAACATCAACATGTAGTTGCCTCATTTGCAATTAATTTTATAAAATGCTTGCCATTGACTGTACAAGCTAATGGCATAATTTACATACCATAAAGCTATAAAAGAGCAACCTTTATTGATAGCTATGTACTTCCCTGTTGTAATCAATACCTTTTCAGAGGGAGATATAACCCTTAGCCTCATATTCTACTTGTCAGTTCTGTTAAGCATCTCCCTACCAAAAGGCTTTTCTTTTGCAAACACAACCCACACACAAAAAAAACTTACCACCAACACTCTTCACCAAGCAGTCTTGTTTTCCACCCCCAGAAAGCACTTTTATAGTACAAGGGAGTCACACAAAAAGCCTTCCCCGTGAATCTCCAAATACTAGTTCTGCTATACTATCATTCCTCAGAGGGCTACAGTTATTGGCTTAGGCAGCGTTCCAGCTGAAACCGTAGCTGTATTCACAAGGCATGCTCAGCCATACAAGTTAGTCAACTGAATTTCAACCTAACGTATTATGCACACCCCCACCATCTGGTTTATGTATGATGTGTATGATATGAATCCAAGAATTACCCATCATCCAAGCATAGCCACTGTAATGTTTTTCACCACCCTCTACTGCAGTTTTCAGTTTGGACTTTTTGTTGATGAAAAAATGATTCAGCTTTAAAAGAAAAAATGGAAGAGAAGGAATACAGGTGCAAATGGTCTTCCCCTCCCAGCAATCTTCTAAATTCAAATCTGTCCTTGTGTGACTATTGGTCTGTTTTTACACTTACAAACGATAGCAAAAGCTTTGATCCTGCAGAGGCTGATGCTGTAATCTACACACCTCATGAAATCACTTTCTTCATGCTTAAATTGAGGGCTGGGGTAGATCGTATTCCTTGGATGTATCAAATCCCTGATAGACTCTGGTAACTGACTGGGGAAAGTTCTTAGCATGACAGATACTTAGAGAAAAGAGGACAGGTTTTGGGTTGACTGGCATTCTGTAGAAGTGAGCCACAGGGTGACATTAAACCTCAATTTAGCAGTTCTCTGTCTCTGTGTGAGATGGTGTGTTTGTTCCAATGTAGAGTTGGACAGTAAAACATGGAAATCCCACCTGAGAAAAGGACCAAGAATTAAGGACATTGGTTAGCTGAGTCATAAGGCAATTTCTTACAACTTCAGCAGCCTTCCCTAACTGGGTTATGGTGCTAGTCCTCAACCTCCCCAGTTGGTTAGAACTTCTAGACCCTGCGGTCTCTACAAATCTGAGGGGCACCAAACTGGTGAAATCTGAATTAAAGCTACATAACCCAATCCAATGTATATTTACCTGGAAGTAACCTCATTAGATACGATGGGCTTTACTCACAGGGAACTGAGTCTTTGTCTAAAATTGAACCATTGGCCCCAATATGAAAAAGGTAAAAAATGTAGTCTTCCTCTATAAAACTCAAATCAACCTGGCTATGTAGAAACATAGAATGTAAAGGTTGGGAGGGGTCTTGGGGAGAATCTAGTCCTCCCCCTGCCCAGTGCATGAATCCATTACAGGTAGTCCTTGCTTAACAACCACAATTGAGACTGGAATTTTGGTTGCTAAGCAAAGTGGTCAGTAAGCAAATCTGACCTGTTTTTATAACCTTTTGGGGTGGTTGTTAAGTGAACCATATAGTCATTAAGCAAATCATGTGGTTCCCAATGATTTTGCTTACCAGAAGCCAGCCAGGAAGGTCAAAAATGGCAATCATGCAACCACAGCATGCTGCGACAGTCATAAATGCGAACTGGTTGCCAAGCACCCAAATCATGATCACGTGACTGTGGGGATGCTGCAACAACTGTAAGTGTGAGAACCTGTTGTAAGTCAGTTTTTTCAGCACCGTTGTAAGTCTGAACTGTCACTAAACAAATGGTTGTTAAGTGAGGACTACCTGTACTACAGCATCCCCAAGAGGGCCTTCCAGCTTTGGTTTAAACACTTCCAACATCCAATATTTTTGGATTATATTCCATGTTAACAAAATGGTAACAAACGTAGTAAATCTTTTATAAGTCAGTTCAGGATCCAATCCAATATATTTACTTTTGAATATTGACCCATTATATTGGGGGGGGGGCAGGCTTAAGCATTTTGATTGCTCAACACATACACATATTCACACTGGACATTCACTACAATGTTGTGATTGTTTCAGTCTTATTCAACCTTGGACTGTGTAGCAAGACAAGGGAAATGTTCACTGCAGGAGGACATTTCCGTTCCGGAGATCCTGCAAAGATGTACAGCAGTCGCTCTGGGATGTCTGCCTCAATTTACCATATTTTTCATATCCAGGGACAGAAGACATGGAGCATTTTTTTTTCTTTTTTGGAAGTGCCAGTGATCTGTGCTGAACATGGATGAAAAGACAATTCAATCCTTTGAGATCTACTTTTTTTTCCCCTCCAAAGGAGTGTCAGGAAACATTTCAACTTGAAGAATTCCCTGTAGGTCAGACTAATTTGATGGTGGATGCTGCTTTTGCCCCCTGACCAGAGAATAACAGATACCAGTATGTGAGCAATGCTACTGCCAATTTTTACTTCTTTCCCAACAGAAGCTTCTGAATTATCATTTCCCTGGGATTGTTGGTAGACTGAGATAAGGAGCAGCCAATGCTAATAGGCTTCTAACAATACAGGATTATTTCAGAGACAACTGGCTGTGTTTGCATCCTGTCTTTTAAGTCCCTTTGTTCCAAATTCCCTGCCTTTATTTATTTATTTGCATATCCAGTTAAGTGCCTTTGCTCATGGTACAGAATGTGCGTTTCTTGCACAGAGCTGTTTGGCACAGGAGGAAGGTAGATTCAAAATTCTTTTAAGGTTTTCTCTTTGTTTCCTTCCTCTTCCTTTCAGGATGCCATGCTTCTGAGAGACTGCCTTGTGTTAAACCAGCCATATCATGGCACTTCCCATTCTAGGGTTATCCTCCCCTTGATGTAGGAAAGGGGCAGTTATGCTACTTTAACGATGTAGATGTGGGGCTTGAGATCAGAATTCATGGAACACAATTTCCTTCCATATGTTGTTCCTGATTTGTAGAAGTTGGCAGTATCCTCTTATAGTCCACCTTGTCCATGTGATGGTAACTTCCCGTTTTATTTCCTGTAATGCACTCTAGGTACATCTACCCTTATATTTGGTCTCAAAGCAGAAGCTGGTGCAGAAGCTGGCAGCAGCTTGGGCCCCTGGTTATGCACATGTTACTCCTCTGTAGAAGCAACTCCACTGTTGCTGGTACACACAGAGCTATTAAGGAAGTTTCAAGATCTTGGATTGTTAGGAGCAGCCTGGAAGTCCTACGGATGTGCTTTATCATCTTATAGTCATACGGGTCTTATAGGTGATGGCCCCTCATCCCCGAATTTTCTATCCTAATATTCAAGAGTAATCTAAGTTTACATTGTTTTGGTGCCTGCAAAAGACCTGTCTTTTCATTTAGATCTTGTATGGAAAGCTAGATTTTATTTTTTTGAAATTTTCATCTATCTATCTATCTATCATCTCCTGGAAAAAAGCAAGGGCAAACTCTTTCGTGATGCTGCCAAGAAAATTGCATGGCTGCAGTCAAAAGGAACCCAGCTCAGTTTAGGAGCATCTTTACTTCTAAGGGCAATGTGCATTTCACAGAATCATTCTTTTCTGCTTCGAGGAAAAAAAATCAAAGGCAATATCCTTTCATGCAAATAAATGAGAATGATTTAAAAATAAAAAAGGAATGTTAGGTACAGTGCTAATTAATAGCCGCTTAAGTGCTCTATAAATGCCAGGTATTAGTACTTCAGAGATGCCTTTGTAGAAATGTGCAAGAGAAGTTCTGTACTTCATACAAAAGATTATGTATGAAGTACAGAACATCACTGACCCAACGAGATTTTAGCTAAGAGCCAGATTAAACAAAGATCACAGAAAGGCAATCATTACGTATAGCAAAATAGAAGATGACAGAATAAGAGTTTGTTAATCAGTGTCAAGTGCTCTGCTGGCATCACAGCACAGAGGGGGGTTTAATTAGAGGTGAGACTGTAATTATCCAGAAGTGGTCACTCCTTATCAGTTGAAAATGTGGAAAAATTGATGCCATTCTGAAGATCAAGCTTTAAATGGGATGGGTGAGTTTGAGCTGAATGGTAGATAATGGAATGGTTTTGAGAAAATCAAAGGAGTGAGTCATTCCCCAGTTCATTAGTGGTTCAACTTCTCTTAAATGTGCCTTTGAGTGGAAATAGCAAATAATACAACAGGGGTACCTGCATTTGTCTTAGAAAGAAAAGAGGAAGGAAGGAACTAATCAACTAATTTAAAGTATATGTATTGGGGAAGGATTTAGACATTTTAGGAGGGGAAAAAAGCACAAATAGGTCATACCAGTAGAAAGTTTCAATGGTTAAAATGGAACAAGGGCACAACATTGGGGATTTTTCCTCCCTCCAGGAGCAGAATTGCACTCTCGAAGAATATTTGTTTCTAAAGATAACTCTGCCAAATCAGATTTTTCTCATTTTAATTATATGCTAACTATATATTTCCAAAATAAAAGTCAAGAGCCATAGAGCTTGGCATTTTAAAATGTCCATTTGGAAATGGGTCCTACAAAGGGGGCTTTCCATATATGGGAAAAATATGGCAAATAAATCCAAATAACAAACCTTGTCAGTTTTTGCAGACACTTATTTTAACAGATATTGGCTTGAGCCATTGTTTTCATAATCATGGTTTCCTGAATGATCTAGCTCAATTTATATTTGTGCTAAGCCACCTTTAAGGGTATAATCTATTTCTGGATGATATTTAATGCATCTGGTAAATACTATGCTTTGTGTTCCAATACATCTATTTGTCTTTAAAATGTTCCAAGATTGACACTCCAATAACTAGCCCACCATGTTTTAGTGCAATATGCTATGTGAACTCGGCCTGTGTGGTCTGTTTATAGTTGTGTGGATTATATAACACAAGCACATTGTAGAAACACAATCTGCTTGTTGTTTTTGTGGCTGCAGACTACTGCAATCAACCCAGAAGATACCACCATTCCTGTGCCTATAAGACAGAATGTCTTCCCCTGAAGATTCACATGCCAGGTTTACTTAAAGCAATAGGAACTACCTGTCAGGGGTATTGTGAGCTTTAAGACAGATGTGAAGCATTCTGATCTGAAAATATCTACCACAACTTTGCTTTAAAAAAGAAGGAAAAAATCTGCCCAAAGCCTGGATGTGAGTCTACTATGGGATCCTAGGAAATGTGTCTCTGTGAATTTCCTTTAAGGCACTGTTTCTCAACCCTGGCAACTTTAAGCTGCATGGACTTCAACTCCCAGAATTCTGGGAGTTGATGTCCACAGATCTTAAAGTTGCCAAGGTTGAGAAACACAGCTTTAAGGCTTAAAAAAACTTGGCAGATCTCATTCTAGGAAGAGAAACAGAAACAGGCCAAAAATGATTGCTGGCAAGAAGCAAATCTGGAGAGCTTTAAGGGCATATAATCACCCCTGGGGAACTGGTGTCTGTTTTGATTCCATCCCAGTTTGCATGATCTGTTTATTTCTGCAAAGAAACTGATAACGCAGACAGACACACAGACACACACATCTTATAAGCTTCCAAGCTGCATCATAAAAGGCTGCCCTTGAAATTTCCTAGAACAATTTTAGTTCATGTGAGTGAAGCCACAATGATGGAGATGGAGTTAATTTATTTGCGTACTGCATGTCATTCTTTCTAGGATGCATTGTGTGAAAGTAAAAGTAATTTCCAGCTCCCCCCCTCCCCTGCTCCTGCTTTATTGCCAGAGTACTATAAGATATAAAATACAGCTATCTGACGACATCGTAACCTTGAGATATGACTTTCTTCCCTTGCTAGGCAATTGGCAGGTATTAGAAGACTCCAATAAATTAAGACAGCTACAGATCAAGGAGTCAACAACAGGCTCTCCATGTTTATTTTTCTTTGCAAATATCTGGGTGTATTGAAGGCAGGACCCAGTCGGATGGCATATGTCTGTGGCTGTAATTAAGCTGATTATCTGCCCTGGGTCTGAACTGCTTTGATAAGTATACATGGCGGAGAGCGCTGTGAAGCAGAACCTTCTTGAGTGATAATGAGATGTAATGACTTTGCAGCTAAAAGGCAAGGGATGTATTTTTTTTTCCAAATCTTAGTCATATGAGTACTGAGTCCAAACATGATGACTATGGATACCAGTGTGCCCATTAACACATTTCTTGGTCCTTGCCAGGCTTCTTGACTGAGGCTACCAAATCTGGGCTGCATAACTCTGTATGGTCACTAGATGGCAGCAGAGAGACACCGAAAACTCCAACACTTTCCTGCCATCTAGTGGTCATCCAAATTCCTGCAGCTCAGATATAGTAGAGCTACCCTTGATACCAACCAAGCTCCTTGGCCCACCCGACTGCTTTTTAACCAGATCTGGGCTGCAAAAGAGTTAGAATAGACTGGCAAATTCTCCCCACACTACCTATGGGTCCAGATGAATTACAGTGACACACTCCAGATGTCTGACAACTTTAGTTAAATCTTATGCTTATTTCAATTAGATGCGAATTTTGTCAAAACAAATCTTCCCCAAAAGAGATTTCCCGTGAAGGTGGTATCTTGGTTGTACCAGCTACATTCTGCTATGTAGCTGCTCATGGCATTATTATTAGACTATATTAAGAAGTTATGACTGTTCTGTTGCCTGGTTATGACTGTCCCTTGCCTCCTAGCCCCTATGTTAAGAACTGAGAAGTCAGACAGCTTAGAACAGGGCAAATCTGGCTTTGAGTATTCATTTATTTATTGTCTTCATATACCACTGGATTTAACAAAAATGACTCCCGGTGGTTTATAAAATAAAAACAGAGTAAGGACCTACAAGCCAATAAAGGCATAAACTATTACAAAGCAGGAGTGTAATGGTGACCACTCATTCCTCTAAGGCCCTCCGGAATGACACTGTTGTCTTTAACAATTTCTGGAAGACCAACAATGAGGATGTCTATCTAATCTCAAGTGGGAGAGAGTTCTGTGACTTGGGGCTGCTACTGAGAAACATTGCTTGTCAAGCCTCCCACCCTCACCTCCCAACTCCTCCATAGGGTACCATTAAAAGAATCTGGCAGGGGTTCTGAGCTGGATGAGTTGGATGGGCCACCTCTATGCAGAGAAGATGGTTTTGTAAATACTTTGGTGCCAAGCTACCTAGGTCAAAACCAACACTTGGCACTCAGAAACTTACAGGTAACTGATGCAGCAGTTGCAAGGTATTATATGACTATAATGACACCCTTCTGGAATAATATTTTAATGTCCATAAATAGATTTATGCAGAAAATTCTTAGTGTTAAAGATGTTGATGTTATGTTAAACTATGTCCCAAAACTTTGGAAATTCACTATTTTTGAGGAGTTATGGTTGTAATGGGCCTGGCGTGTCAAAAGAGAATTATTTTGAGAAATTGGAAAAAGTAGTAATGTTCTTGATATTCAGGATTGGATTCAAGAGATATGTGACTTACCCATTTTTGAAAAGTCAATTTTATCTACTAATCAATAAATGATTCAGTATGTTTTTCGGTGGCATGGATTTTATGATATTTTATAATGTTGATTGATCTGATTCATTCTGTGCTATCAAGTTGTTGTCAAAGCTTAGTGATCGCATAGATAGATTTTCTCCATAACAATCTCTCCCTAACTTTGCAATGTTAGATAATCATTAATTATTTTCCCTGCTAAGATAGATTTATAAATCTATTTGATGTTTGATTAATGTGTATATACTATATATAAACACACATTAATCAAACTATCAACTATATATTGATAGTTTCCCTTTTTTTCTGTTCTTTTGTTTGTTTGGTTTTGAGGTTTTTCATGTATGTCTTTTCTTGGTTTTTATATTTTGTCATCTTTCTGTAAAACCTGTTAAGAAATAAGTAATAACAATAAACACAATTTTAAAATGGCTGTAGTGACTTTGATTTGCTAATACACAGGCCACTGCATTTTGCACCAATTGCCGTTTTTCAGATGCAGCTTCATTTACAGTGCATTGCAGTAACCTAAACATGTGGAGATGACAGCATGAGTTGCTGTGGCAAGGGCCCCCCAACTCCAGGTAGGGTTGCAACTACAAAGTCACCAGGAGTTGAGCTTTACCTGACAAGATTTTTGCATCTGTTGCTATATCAGCATTGTGATCTCACTAGCTTTGGGGTGCTTTTTTGTTGTTGTTGTTGGTGGTGGTGGTGTCTTCAAGTCAGTTTTCACTCCTGGCAACTGCCTCGACAAAGCCTGCAGTTTTCTTGACAAGGTTTTTCAGAAGTGGTTTGCGATTGCCTTCTCCTTCCTAGGGCTGAGAGAGAGGGACTGGCCCAAGGTCACCCAGCTGGCTTTGTGCCTAAGGTGGGACTAGAACTCTCAAACCACGCCTGATTGGCTCTTGGGCTGAGAGAGAGGGACTGGCCCAAGGGCACCCAGCTGGCTTTTGTGCCTAAGGCGGGACTAGAACGCTCATATCATGCCTGATTGGCTCTTGGCTGAGAGAGAGGGACTGGCTCAAGGTCACCAGCTGGCTTTGTGCCTAAGGTGGGACTAGAACTCTCAAACCACACCTGATTGGCTCTTGGGCTGAGAGAGAGGGACTGGCCCAAGGTCACCAGCTGGCTTTGTGCCTAAGGTGGGACTAGAACTCTCAAACCACGCCTGATTGGCTCTTGGGCTGAGAGAGAGGGACTGGCCCAAGGTCACCAGCTGGCTTTGTGCCTAAGGTGGGACTAGAACTCTCATACCACGCCTGATTGGCTCTTGTGCTGAGAGAGAGGGACTGGCCCAGGGTCACCCAGCTGGCTTTCACTCCTAAGGCAGGACTAGAACTCTCCTGCCACGCCTGATTGGCTCTTGGGCTGAGAAAGAGGGACTGGCCCAAGGTCCCCCAGCTGGCTTTGTGACCAAGGCAGGGCTTGAACTCAAAGTCACCCGGTTTCTAGCCTGTTGCCTTAACCTCTACATCCCTGGGGCAGGGGGGTGGAATGAGCTACAGGGCAAGATAACGTAGTTGTAAATTCGTAGTTGAATTAATTAAGCAATTCTGGGAGAGATGCTTCTATTACAGCAGCCAGCTGCTTCTGTCTTTCACAACAACATCACCTGCAAAAATCCAAGGAATACAGGGGGCTTTAAAAATAGGACTGCAGGGTCTCAGGAGTGAGATTTCCTTGGACTTTTGGTTCTCTGTGGGATGACCCATGTTTACATAGACAAATACCCATAATAATCAGGCTAAAGACTTTGACAATGCAATTTTCCCATCTGTGCTCCAAGGTTCTTAGTTCATCAACCCAAGCTCAGTGGCAGACAAACACACCCCACCAGGGAAAGAATTATTTCTGAACTAATTTGGAGAATGGATAGGATGCAGAGACTAAAAGTCCCTGCAGGGCAGTTTGCAAGGTCACAGGACATCAGGCTTTGCAGAGTAGTCAAAGTATTTGCTCCATCATGCACCAAGACATGCAGTCAGGATCTGCTATCTCCAGGAGCAATTAAGAGCAATTACCACCAGAACCTCAAGGTAAAAGCTGACACAATCGACAACAGTTAAAAAGTGTCATTTGGCTTTTCGAAAGCAATCAACCAAACTCACCACCTCCAAACCCTTTGTGTGTTGTCAGTCAGAAAACAAATTAAGGGTTCATCGGGGATCGCAGGCGGCAGTAAATTTGGCCAGCCTGCCAACATTTAAATAAATAAATAAACCTTTTCTCTGCAGCAGCCTGGTGGCTAGCAGTTAATTCAACAAGTTGGGATTGGGCAGAGATTGGAAAGTGGTGGCCTGTGGGCCAGATGGGGCTGTCAGCCTAACTTCAGAACAGCTCTACAAGGAAATAGTTAAGACTTGCCAAAAGATCATCTGGCTTCTTCCTTGATAGCCTGCTGAGAGAGAGAGAGAGAGAGAGAGAGAGAGAAGGATGTCAGAAAGAGAATGAGACAATGGGTTTTGGGGAGGGATACAATTGGTTGTTGGGTTCCTGGTCTTCTCTGAGCTTGGCTGTTCTCCTGCAGATGTTTTGTTACCAGGCTAAGTAACATCACCAGTGAAAGGGAGAGCGAAGTATGCACTTTATTGAGGAAGAAACCACACTCCAACAAAAGACTGGCAGAGCAAGCTACTGTATGTAAACCACCAGCAAACTTTACTCTCCTGTGTGCTGATGATGTTACCTAGTCAGGTAATGAAACGTCTGCAAGCAAATAGCCAAGTTCGGAGAGCACCAAGGACTCCACAGTTCAACCCTGAGCTATGGACATTTTCTATTACTGAAAACCGGTTGCCTGTTGCCCATGTTTAGCTCTGGCCCCACCTATCCAGTTTTGTAGGATTGGACTGGAAATACTGTACAAATTCTTCAAGTTCCTCCTCAGATATGAAGCTCAGACTTGGGCCAGTCACAAGTTAGGTCCACATTTCCGCTAAAAAAAGTTTTGCTTAACTATAATTGGTTAAGCAAGCCACAGTAGCCTGCTTCATACAATGCTGCACTATAAAGTATGATTTACAAACCAATGTGTGGGGTCACGTCCTTTGTAAAACCATCAAGTGCCTTCTTTGGTTTTGGTTTAATGTGATGTGTGAACCAGATCTCTATAGCTTGGCTAAGCCCACCTTGAAGAGTTGCTGTGACATAATATAGTTTTATTTTGGCTTAGTGTAAAGCCAGCCATTGTGGTTTGCAAGCCATGTTTACTAGTTTGATGTTCTACTGGAACCCAGGCAGTTGTAACTTATTCAACAATCCATGACTGAAACAAACTATGGTGGATTGTGATGGGAGAGCCAGCCATAGAAAGAGGGAAGCCTGCAAGTTGCCAATAGATAATGCAAATTTAATTTAATTATCTTAAATACAGCCGCTTTTCCTGACAAGCCTAAACATGGCTCAGCCTGGAGAATTTTGCAACTACTTAAAGCTGGTCACAAATAGGCTTTTGAAAGTCTCCTTTATCTTTGTGGGCAGGGCAATTTCTCAGGGAGATGTCTCCTCCTGAACAATTATAATTACATTGCTATGGAAAAACAACAACCACAACAACACTGAGAGGTGTTTCCTCTTGATATTTTCCCTTGGATTTAATTGAAGCGTGGAACCCAGGATGGCTGGACACTAGTGAAGAGAGGGTGGTATAATGAAAGATATACATTCCCACACGCCCATGGACACCACATTCTATTGATCTCCAAAATTCTTTCTCCTCTGAAAACATTTCTGAAGCAAATTCTCTTTCATCCAACAGAATGTGAATGGATAGAAAGAAATACAACCTGTTTATCTGCCAGGCATTGCATCCATCTTTCTCCATCCTATCCAGAACTTTCGTTTACAAGTAAATATTTCCTATGGGTGCAGATTACATCATTCTGATGGGATGCCTGCTTCAGTGGCTAGATTTATGTTCTATTTTTCAATTGGAAGAGAGATCTATTACTAGCAAAGTAGCCAGTCCTCAAAATGGTGTCAAGCCAAACTCTACATGGAGGTTTGCAACAATTTTACGAGTGAGGATGATGGATGACCTGGAGCTGGCAACTTCTAACGTCAGCTATTCAGCTCCAGAGTGAAGAGCATTGTCATCAAATTAGTTCTCTACTAATGAGTTTCTCAAATTGGATGGAATAAACATTCTTTTGGCAACCTATAAGTTCAGTTTGATTTATTCTGGTTGGACTTGGAGCTCCAGGTTTCTAATATAACTTACCTAAACAGTGTGTATGAACACACACACCGTTTGTATTTTAATGTCTGCACTTTTTCAGTTTCCACTTCTCAAACCAGTACGCAAAGCAAACCAGAATTTGTATTCTGCTGAAATCTATCCTGCTCTGAATTTTGCAATGTAGTTTATACATAAAAAGTGGTACTCCCCTCCTTCCCCATCTTAGGTCGAAGTACAGACTAAGAATATGTGGAAAACAGAAAACATATTTCATTCGGGAAAATTGCTTGGACCAAAGGGAATATTAGGAAAAGTGCACTTCAAAAATGGATACTTTTGGAGAAATGTGGCCAAAATGTGTACTTGGGGTTCAGGGTGTTTTGAAATTTGCAAAAGTGGGAAAGAAAGTGCAGCTAATCTTGTCCAGAGATGGGTAACTGTAATTGCAGAAAACATTGTAAGTGTGCTAATTATTTCTTTCCTTGGGGGTGGTACATGATGGTAGATACCTACAGGTACATCCCATAATTTTAAATTTTTATTACTCAGCGATGCATAGCTTGCAGATAAATGCGTAAAATGCTTCCACTTAATTAGATGGTGCTGGAGACAGAATGATGTGATCTGAAAGCTCTCAACAATCAATTAATCCAGGAGGCCTCTTCACATTTTGTGAACTATGGCAAATCACACACTTTACAATTTGCTTGGTACATTTTTCACCCGGAGACTATGGGTTCTATAATAGCAGAATATATCTTTGCTATCTTTGCTGGCTTCCATCCCTAACTCCCACCCTCATTCCTATGGGCTGCTTCACATTATATCAAGCCCCAGATGGAGCCTCTAGACCCATTTTGATTATATTTTGCCCATTGGCTAAAGGCATCATACTCTCCTTCTACGTAACTCGTCCATAGAATTTATGGCATAAAGCAGTTCCCCAGATCAACAATGCACTGGAAGGAAAGCATACAGTCCTTGTCCTCTATTTCATCTCCTCAGTCATCACAAAGTATTCCTTCCTTGACTGAGGAGGAGAGGGAGAGTTTGGTGGCAGTGATGCTACTGCTGACTGAAATGACAGGTGACTTGGGGTCAGCAGCAACAGAGTAGGAGGTGGCACCGCATTATGGTGGTTGCCTTCCTTCCTTCTCATCTGTTATGGCTCCTACAGGGGCCTTATGCAGCCAGGAGTGGGGTAGGACTAGGCCACCCTGTGCTTGTTGACCACTAGGCAGCCACCTCCCCTGCCTTGATTATTCATATGTCTCTGGGCTACAAAGCTTTAAAATGGTGTTTTACTTTGCTAACACTTCCTGTGAAGTCTCCATCTGAAGTGACTTCAGGAAGAAATGCCATACGCCTTGCTTCTTAAAGGCAAAGCGGCCTGGCCACTTTGCTCCAGTCGGAGGACTTGTTCAACAGTTCGAAGAGCTGGAAGAAGCTTCCACACATGTGTGGAAGCCTCTTTTTAATCTTCCAGACAGCTGTTGGAAATGATGACAGAGCCTTCTGCGCAAGCACAATGGCTTAAGCTTCTTTGGGTTTTTGGAATTAGTGGCTGAGACTTTAGGAGATGAGAAGCACCTCATCAAGAAGAAATATGATGCCTGCTGGCCTCAGTCAGGTGCATTGCACTGCCTGCTTGAAACAAAGTGCTTTGTGGCCTCTCAGCATCACTAATAAATAGTGCAAACAGCTTGTATAGCATGGAGGAATATAGATTTATAGATCCTAATGGGCAAGCACGCCATTTTGTCTGATGGCTAAATCGTGCGTGCAAATGGTGCATCCAGTATGTGAAATGGGATGCACATTTTTTTAAAAAAAGACAAAAGATTAACACATGGAGAGATAATCAAAAAATTCTTTTCTGAGGTCTTTTGGTCAAGGGCAGGACTTCTCTGGGTGGGAGGTGTCTGAGGGCCATATTTGGACAAGGGCAAAGACGCAGGCAGAACCAGGACTGAAACTGAACTTGATTTCTTTTAATGGGCATTTTAAAATAATTAATTTCAAATGAATTGATGTGATGGTCTCCTTATATGAGAAATTACAGTTTGGTGACTGCTTTTGGAGGCCTTATGAGATTCAGCTAAGGGCTTTGGGTGAGATATGCATTCCTGGCCTCATGATGTGCATTTCTGGTCAAGGATGATCACCACGGGGATGAAGGTTGTGACCAGTGAAGGCTTTGTTCAATAAACAATGTGCTATCATAGCCTAGGTGACAATAATTTGGGAATTACTCCCTCTGCAATCTGAAGCCAGTCTTAGCAGTAAATCCACAGACTGACACGCTCATATTTTGTCTGGCATGCGGTCAGTTGCCAGTGCTCCTCGCAGATGCTCCACCTACTCTGTATTACACACCTTGTAGAAAACACTAGGGTTCTGCAAAGCTTTCACACGGGTGCTTCCTGAAGTACACTGATGTGGGTTTTGGGTGGGAGAAGCAGCTCCATCCCTGACACATGAGGAGGCATTTCCTGATGATAAAAGACATTAGTGAAACAGTGTGCAATGGTGGACTCACCTTCATTGGAGGTATTCATACAGGTCACCAGTTGGGGATGATTTAGCAGGTTCTTAGCAGGAGATTGGACTAGATGACATCTGAGGACCCTTCCAACTCATGTGTCCTATGTTTGGATGAAAAAGGAGCCCTGTAATGTTACGCAGGTCAAAGGGAGTTTCAGGTTCCATAATGTGGTGGTGGTACTGTATGTTCACCTGGGATGAATACCGGGCAGGTTTTTCGCATCACTGAACTGTGCTATGCATCAGAGTCTTGCTTCTTTTTCCTAGCAATGGCTTTGCCCAAAGCACACTCAGCAGCCAGCATTTAATTATCTTTGATTTATGGTATCATATCTTCTGAAGCCCAGCATGGTCTTCCTCTGAGCAAAGCAGGGGGTTTTGACTGGAGCAAGAATCTTTGTGCCACAACTGACACTGTAAAGACAAATGGAAGAGGGGGGGGAAGGCAGTAAGGAAGAACTTTGGGGTATTTATCATCTGAAAACAGAAATACTTTGTTTTCTTTTGTTTGGAGCTATAAGGTCTCTCTCCAGTCAAGTTTTCCCTGGAGGTGGCAAGAGAAAAATCCCACACTAGCTGAGTGCCACCACAATTTGAGAAGGCCTCTGCCAAATGTGTTGGCCACCTACTGAGGATGTATTTTCCTCCAAGTTATCCCAGATATCAAAAACCTGAGTTCCTTGGAAGCTTACTGGGCTATCGAGTCTCCATCTAGCTCCAATTGCTTTGGAGAAAATAACCAGCTGGAAGCCCTCCCTCTGGGCAAGAACTGAAGGTTGTGTGTCTCGCCATGATCTGGATGGCTTGTCTCTAACCTCACAGCAGTTATTTTTCCCTATGCTTAAAATTTTCAGAGGCTAAGGCTGTTGAAAGGCTAGAGAAATGTAGGACTGGCTCTCATATTCTCTATATTATTGCACTGGGTAAGGCTGAAAATGGAATCCTGCCTAAACTTGCCATGAACCCTGGGAAGATGTGACGAGACCCCACCAAAATTGCAAAGCAGCTGAGTCCTTTTTCCTTCCACTATAATCAAGCTAAACAAAGTAAAACAAAAACCAGGAAATGAACATGTAACCTAGGTGAAATATATGCTTTTTTAAAAAAACTTTAGTCAGGGATTAGTTTGTAGGTTTTTCTTTTTTTCATTTAGATGTTTCATTTAGATGTATAGTCACTTTATCATGATCATAAGGAGTCATAAGATTGTTTGGTTCTGGCAGTGGGAAAAGATTTGTGAAACAATATTAGCAACCCATCAGGGATGAAGCTATTTGCAACACCTTGAGGGGCAACTAATCAGGAACATGGCTCCCTGCATATAGAGGGAGCTAATGTACTCATGTGAATGAGGCACTCCCCCACACGATCAGAAGTTTAACAGGTAGCATGATGTCATACTATCTCAATCTGTCAGTCTTAGCAACACAGCTTTCAAATGGTACTGTGGAGGCAAATTCCCAGGCATTCAGAGAAGCAGGGGTGCAAAGCTCCTAATGTTTCTGATCAGGATAATTTTGGCTCACAATGCATAAAAGGAGAGAAGTATACAACACAGTATCCATCTAGCTGTCTGAGTAGAGTGTCTGCAGACATGACATGGTTCTCTTGAGTGACAGCAGCAGCTTTGCTTTTCCTGCTGCGGCCCTCGGACAAGTCTTCGTTCTCTTCTAAGGAGAACAGTAGAGGGTAGGGAAGGTGCCTGGTTAGCCTGTGGCTGATACTTGGGCAGAACGTGTCCTTCTGCCTCAAGACAGATGGAGTGTCAGATGATTGGAGCAGTACCTTGGAAGTAACAATTTGACTTCAAGTCTTGTAAGAAGATCAAGCTTGATCTTTGACTGGACAGTGTTGACTTCAGAGTTTACCTGGACTGGGTCTTGATTATGTAGTTGTCTGCTGTAGCTACTCTGACTTTCAATCTTGGACTATCTGAATATACTTTTTGTTTGTTGTGTGAATTCTGGAACAGGACATTTGCCAAGAATAATCTTTGAAATGGTGTTACATCATGATGTATTCATGGGTGTTCTGTCCAAGAAAGAAGATGGGTTACTGAAAATAAGAGTGTGAGTTGGAGGTGGGGGGAATAATCCCAACCACCTGAGCTCGTTCTCAACATTTATTCAAAATCAGAAGTCCACATACCTTTCAATAAGAATAAATATTCAGAACAGAGGGAAGACTATTTAAAACTCTTCCTTAGTTGAAATGCATGCTACCTTTAATAATGTATCTACTAAAACTGTTGTGGCCCTTACTGCAAACTGGGAAATAAATATTTATTTGATTTAGGGGCAAGTTTCCAATTAGAATTTAATTATTTTCAAATTATGCATTACTGAGTAATCACAAGTTTCATTATAATAAGTTACATAACAGTAACAAACAAACCCCAAGGATTAGGCTGTTAATTAGCTGTTTAATGTTAATATGGGGCTTTGACACTTTTTGTATCCATAAAACTACTATTCCACTTAGGTGCAAAGTGCTGTAAGCAACTGCCAATTTATTAGAAATAATGGAGGCTAATCATGATTATGAAATATAAGATGAAGAAGAAAAAATATGTTTCGTAATTTCCTGGAGGTAGGAATGCATATGTAGATTCAATACTACTTTTAAGCTTCTCTGCTGGAAGGTTAGCCTGGCCTTAAAATTTCTGGTCACCTGGAGGAGGTGACACTTCATGTTTCTTGGGATGGTGACGGTTGCAGTGGGAGAGGCTTGGTTGTTTCATTGAGTGAGACTGGATTTTCTGAGCAATTTCCTCCCAGGTGCTGAAAACATATGTTAAGACTACCAATATCATCCCACCAGGGGGCAACATCTGAGTGACTTTGTCTGGGCTCAGAAGCTAAACAGTGTTGGGCTTAATGGAATTGAATATTTGTAGCTCAGGGTCGAACTGTGGAGTCCTTGGTGCTCTCTGAGCCTGGTTGTTTTCTTGCAGACGTTTCATTGCCAGACTAGGCAACATCTTCAGTGCATGGCCCACTCCTTCTTTGCCCTAAAGATGTTGCCTAGTCTGGCAATGAAATGTCTGCAAGAAAACAACAAGGCTCAGAGAGCACCAAGGACTCCAGTGTTGGGCTTGATTAGTACTTAGAAGGGTGGCTATCAGGGAATGGAACTTGCTGTAGGCTAGACTGAAAAGTTGTAAGAGCAATCCAGCAGAATGGCTTTCACTTCTGATTCATTGCCAAGAAGACTCCATGGATAGGTCCATGGATTCACTAGGGTTCTATTTAAGGCCACTTTAAGGCTTTCCTTACAGTTTTCATTCATTTCCTACATCAAAGTGAGGGGAGACCATGTGGTTGATTTGGAGCCGGTTTGCTCAAAAGAAAGGGGACTGGGGTCACTAATGTCTTCTCTGCCATGATGCCTTTGCTCCAGAGATGTGTACAGTACTCTGACGGTGTTCTATAAAGCATTGAGAACCTGGTGGCTGAGCCCCAGTAAGAGGTAGCTTGCAGTATTTGCTCTTTCTGGATGTGTATCATCTGTTTCTCATGTATTGTTCTGCCTTTTTTATTATGTAAAGCACCCAAAGTCATCTGGAGTCAGATGTTCTTTAAATCAATGTGGGTACAGATATACCCTGCAACTTCTGTATTCCCACCTCTAAAATAGAAAATGAACAAGATTGCAGGTTGGAGGGAGCCTTTTTTTTTTAGTTCATTGTACACAGTGTGGTAGTACATAAAATGTTCTGTTCTGAATCCCTGGGCCAGCTATTGTTTACCAGACTTAACCTATCTTGCAGGATTGTTGTTATGAGGACAAACATTTTTAAAGGGAAATCACTCTGCAGAAATGGAAAAGGAGCTCCATTACTCTGGTTGATAAATGACCAATTAAATCCTAGGGGAGCAGTTCGTATTTACTGTTCTCCATATCAACTAGGTAAAGGTAAAGGTTTCCCTTGACGTAAAGTCCAGTCGAGTCCGACTCTAGGGGGCAGTGCTCATCTCCGTTTCTAAGCCTTGGAGCCGGCATTGTCCATAGGACACTTCCGGGTCATGTGGCCAGCATGATGACACGGAACGCCGTTACCTTCCCGCCGAAGCGGTACCTATTGATCTACTCACATTTGCATGTTTTCGAACTGCTAGGTGAGCAGGAGCTGGGATTAACAACGGGAGCTCACCTCGCCGCGCGGTTTCGAACCGCCGACCTTCCGATCGACAGCTCAGCGGTTTAACCCGCAGCGCTACCGTGTCCCTCCCATATCAACTAGCTGGTGTGAAAAATGGATGCTTGAATGCCTTCTTGAGGAAGGCCCATTAGTGTCATGCTACTCTGGCCATCTCTGCTGATGTTCCCCACCCTTTTCTTTAATATTCTCACATGCCGGCCTTTCATGGTCTGGTAAGCAGGATAGCAGCATCTAAGCAAACAAGTATATCTCCCTCTTGTGCTTCATCCTCTACTAAAGGATTTCTAATAATAGTGGAGGCTCCCATGCTAGTCTGTTATTACCACACCTTCCATTTCTCCCCTTCTTTCTCTTTTTAGCTGAGCGGGCAAATGTGTGCATTGACTCTTGAAGGTGTTTTGTGCACTTCCATCTAAGCATGTGGAATAGCAAAGGTGTGTCCTGGAAACACAGAGAAGCTTAAAGCAGGAACGTTGAGTGTAGGAGGTGATCTATGGTACCCAGAGAACACAAGCCAAAGATGACTGCTGATGTGACAATCCCAGTACCAAGATCCTAACTTAGAAATTCTCCAGACAGTCCATCAGGAAGCTTAAAGAATTCTTTATTTATTGAGGATCTGATTAACACAGGATAGTAGCCAAAGCTCCAAGTGAGGATTTGGCGCCAAGACATTCAAAGTGATTCTTTCCCTTCTCTGATCTCATCCCTCCCCCCCGCCTCGCAAACAGGCTGTTTCTCACTCCTGAGTTCCCACCTCCCATCTCAGCAGGTGCCTTATCAGCAGCAAAGGAATGTGAAGCTAACACAGGTTGGTTCTCTTGGAATGCAGTGAATGCATGAAGGCAGCAGCTAATGCATGTAGAGACTTCTATTGGCAGGTGAATCAAGAGAAGGGAACCTGACAGCTGAACATCCAGAAGGTAACACAGTGACAGCAGAAAGCATGGGACAGTATGTTGCCATTAGATCAGGATGATGGAACTTCAATTATTCTTTTCTCTATCACATGCCTACTAGGACGCCCATATATATGGTTCTTGTTGTGAGTGGTGGGATGGTGTCAGCTCTTCAAGGTAGACCAGACCAGGAAACCAAAACCAAGCAGCCCAATTCCAGTTCTGTTACAAGGTTATGGTAACAGAATCTTGCAAGTCTGAATCACTTCCCTCCCTCCCTTTATCTTCATGAGAACTAGGGAAGGTCTCATCTGAGATGCTTTCACAGGTTACGGTTCTTCCCTGGACTCAGATTCCTTCTATCAGACCATTGTCTTGGTTGCAGACCTTCCTCCTGTTCCTCAGGGTTATTCCTTCTACCCATTACATCAGGTGAGAGATCTTGGCTTTTCGAAAGCGCCTTTGTTTGTTTGTTTGTTTTTCAAATTTCTATTACTGCCCATCTCCCCCCAAAGAGGGGGAAATAAATAAATAAATAAATAAAATATTTATTTATTTATCCAATTTCTATAGCCGCCCATCTCAGCACGTGATTCTGAGTGGCTATTGAACTCGAACTCTGAGCATCTATCGTTATGTCAAGTCTTATAAAAAGGGTCGATTTTTAAAATAAATTTCAATGTTTTTTTTAAAAAAATAAATATTTTTAATAATGAATAATTTACGTTTGTGTATTTTTATAATTGTTTAGACACTTATACATTTATACAGTTTTATGATTGTGCTCCAGAACCACAACTACCAGCAGTCCCAATTACTGTGGTTAGTGGTGGGGAGTTCTGGGACAGGTAGTTAAGAGGCAGGAGATCTAGCCTTCAGTTTGATTTGGATTTTCGCTATCATTTCAATCAAATCAAATGTCCACAGGCAGCCAATATAGATCTGGGATTTGAGGAAGGCTTGTTGACTTAAATTTGCACTTCTGAATTAGATCTGATAGGATTCAGACTGATTCAGGCCATTAAAATGCACGCATGGGCAGAAAAACATTCTTCTAGATCAGTTTAAGTGTGTCTAATTTGACCAATTGAATAAATCCATTGATCCATGTTTTGAATCAATTCCATGCTCCAGATCAGTCACTATTCCTCTAGTCACATTGTGTGTGCATCTATAGCCATATTACTTTCAATTGGCATCTTTGGAAGGAAGGAAGGAAGGAAGGAAGGAAGGAAGGAAGGAGGGAGGGAGGGAGGGAGGGAGGGAGGGAGAGACAGGATGGATTTTTCTTTCCTTTCCTTCTAGCCCATTCAAAAAAGGTTCCCTGGTTGATAATGAATGGAGGGGTTGCTTTCCCTTTATTTCTCAGGTCACAGTGTGATGTTACCAAATGCAGAATGGCAGGGGAGCAGCTGCAGAGGAACCATTTGCTTGTGATGACCGTATGTTTCTTTTTCTTTTTTCTTTTCTTGCCCAGTGTTTCCAGCAGACAGGCAACCAGAATAACGCTTGCTTCAACACAGCGAGCGAAGGACCCCTTCCCCCTTCCTTTATCATGAGGGAGAATTTCCTTCCTTGTTCAGCTTGAAGTACAGCTAAGAAGAATTCTAGGGAAGAGAATTGTGCAAGAGCTAGAATAATGCCAATTTTTAATGACTCTGTCTGAACCAAATTACATCTGCATTATTTACCAAAGCCCTTTGGTTAAGCAAACCAGAGTTTTGTGTGATCTGTGGACCCAGCCTGTTACTTGTGGGTTCAATATAATGCAGCTGGTTTGTTTTTATCTTAGCTGGATGTGTGAACTCAGTCCTTGTGATTTGGAAAACATGGTTTATAACTTTAGCTGCTTGACAGCTGAGTGTTTGGAGAGTAGCAAAACAGCTGTTTAGCTAACAGACTTCTAGTTTATTAGAGCTTTAGATTTCAGGCTTTTTTTCAAGAGTGATCTTTGGCAATATTTACAAAGCAGGGAAACTACTAAACTTTAAATTGTTTGGTCTCTCTGTGTATTTCCCTGAGTTACTGGATGAAGAGTGAGAAGTGGATATTTTCAGCTCCCTCATAAAGGGGGTCCTTCCTGTTCATTGTACCGCTTTCATTATCCAAATTGTCTCCCCCCCCCACTTTAAGGCAGGGTACAACAGCAACATAAGGCTTTATGGGGGAGGAAGATGTGGAGTTTTGAAACGTAAGACGCCCCCCCACCCCCGCAGTCTGTTTAAATGTTGCTGTTGAACAATTCCTAGATACTTTTGTGATTTTTTTTTCTTCCTAATTTTTCTTTTTCTTTTCTTTTCTTTTATTAGGAACATTGTGCCTAAAGACAAAGAATTATGCAGGTAGAAGTTTAAATGAACTTTTCAGAATTGAAAGCACAAAGATTGGGAGGGGGGTGGATTAATGCAGAAATAAAAACAACAAATGCTAATGGAGTGTGGGCAGGCTTCAGAAAATTGTTGTAGAAGAATCCCAATATCCCCAAGAGGGTATGATGCATGTGGGATTCTTTAAATATAATGTTTTTTCTCTCTCTCTCTCTCTCCTTGCTATTTTCTTCCTTACTTGCTTTTCAACTGGTTTACTTGATCAAGAATTAACTGGGACAATGAAGTCACTCATTGATTTCAAAGGGAGCCAACAAATCAAAATACATTTCAGCAGGCAGTGCAAGAAACTGCAGCAGCCTTGAGCTGGACCCTAAAGTACTTTATTTTACTTTATTTCTCGCATTTGGGTGTTTGATCAACCAGGCACGCCTCTATTGGAAAAGGCTATAGTAATGAGCTTAGTGCTATCAGCCTACTGCACAGCCCACAGCCCACATCCCACAGTGACTAATGGATAGGCTGACCATATGTCCCGTTTTGAACAGGACAGTCCCGTTTTTTTAACATTTCCAGACTGTCCCGTCGTTTTAATATAAATGTCCATTTTGTCCCATTAGCTTAAAAACCTTACTTTAAAATGTTAAAGTTCCCGCAAACCTGTCAGAATGCAGTCTGACTTTGAGTGGAAGGAGGGGGAGCTCAGCAGAAATGGCAGGAAAAAAGCCACAGAGCTCAATCCAGCAGGAAACCTAAAAAGGAAAAAAACAGGATCAGCTGATAGGCGGTGATCAGGTAAAGGTAAAGGTAAAGGTAAAGGTTTCCCTTGACGTAAAGTCCAGTCGTGTCCGACTCTAGGGGGCGGTGCTCATCTCCGTTTCAAAGCCTTGGAGCCGGCGTTGTCCATAGGACACTTCCGGGTCATGTGGCCAGCATGACTCACGGAACGCCGTTACCTTCCCGCCGAAGCGGTACCAATTAATCTACTCACATTTGCATGTTTTCGAACTGCTAGGTGAGCAGAAGCTGGGACGAGCAACGGGAGCTCACCCCGCCGCGCGGTTTCGAACCGCCGACCTTCCGATCGACAGCTCAGCGGTTTAACCCGCAGCGCCACCGCGTCCCGCGCGGTGATCAGAGGGTGAGCCAATTGGCTCCTGCCTTGAAAGGGCAGGAAGAAAAGAACGTAAAAGCACAGCCAGAGGAGGAACAGCTAGTCAGGGACAACCCTTCACTAGACTCTCCAGCCCAGCCTTGCCTCTCGCAAAGGAAGGAATCCAAAGATTCCCAGCCCAAGAAAACCGGGGAAGTTCCTGCCTGCCGATCCAGCCTGTCGCCCAGCCCTGCCCCTGCCCCAATGTCCCGTTTTTGTCTCAAGGAAATATGGTCAGCCTACTAATGGAGAAGTCTCTTCAACCTAATATTTTTCTGCTTTTTGTCCCACAGGACCAGTGACCTACCTGAGTACCAACCTGAGTTGTGGTGGCCTTTTACTGATGCTGTCACCTGGATAACTTTTATACAAACTTATCCAGATCTCACTCAAGGAAAACACTTTTTCCTGTTGGTCTGCTCAGGGATGCTCAAGGATGCGTGAGAGGTGTGGCCCAGGTAGGGGAGGGTGCGCAAAGGTCCGTGAGAGGCACAGTGCAAGTCGGGGAGGGTCGGAGAGGGTGCACATGGGTGTGAGGGGTTGTGTGAGATGTGCCATGTGGGTTGAGGAAGGTGTGTGCGGGTGCACGAATGGTCGGTGCAGTGTGAACGCAGAGAGGCTGGGTGTGTGTGTGTGTGGGTGGGGGAGACTTATCCCAGCAACTTGTGATCTTGCCTGCTGGCTTCCCCATTAAATTTCTGCAGAAACTGGCAGGGAAGGTTGCAAATGGCAATCCCATGATTGTGAGGTGCTTGGCAACGGGTCGTAAATGTGAACTGATTGCCAAGCACCCAGGTCACGGTCACATGACCGTGGGGTGCTGGGATGGCTGGAACTCTGAGGACCAGTCACAACCACCATTCGTTCAGTGCTGTCTTAACTTGGAATGGTCACTGACCGAATGGTTTAGATTGAGGACTACTTGTAATATATTCTGATATAAAAGTTAGTTGATCGTTCATGTATACGGACTTAAAACAAGTAGATGATCTCAGACGCAGTCCTCCAATGAAGCATCATGTGATTCAGGGCAACAAAGAGACTGATAAGCATCAGAAAGAAAATGGGAATTTTCTTAGTTTTATATTATTTTGAGGGAGTAGGAGAATGAAAGGGTAGAATTAAAGAGGTGAAGAACTGCAGACAGATCGGACAAAGAAATTAATAGGGGATATACTAAAGGTCACACAGATGGAGTGTTAACAAAGGATAAGGACAAAAATATGCATTTGGAAAAAGGTAGGAAAAAAAGACTGGATTTTTTTTTTAAAGCAGCAGAATTCTATAGTTAACCAAAAGGAAGACAACCTTGAACTTTAAAATTGCCAGCCTGTCCCTCACAAATACTGTATAGATAAATACTGTACAGATTCTATAGAAATACTGTACAGACAGAAGCTATGAATGCAATCAAGGCTAGTAATGTGCAATGTCTAGTTTTCTGCACCATGCCAATACTGGTATCTTATTGGTTAAATCTGCATCATTTTTCTGTGCCCCTCCAAATGAATCTGTCTAAACAAATTCTGATAAGAGATTGAGATACAAATAGCAGATTAGTATTTCCCTGACCACTGTTAGGAATGATAAACTCAGTGGTGATCATAAACTCAGTGATCCATCAACTCACTCAACCCCCTCCTTCAGCTCTGTCCACTTCTGGAAAGAAAGTGCAACAATCTTTGAGACTTTCTTTGAAATTCAAACAGGTTTTTCAGTCTCTGAAATTGCCATTGCATCTCTGGGAAGCAATGCAAGTCCCCTTATTTAATTCAGTCTCCAACTGATTTGAAGGTTCAGTTTAAAGGGCTAATTTGATACAGTCACTTTCAAATTGAATCATAGCTTTGAAGCTCCTAAGCATGTCACATTCCTTGAAGCCAAATGTCAAAGAAATGCTGAACCAGTTGGGTATAATTTATGGAAATTATAGGTGTCCAGTTCTGATTTGGTCCTACTTTGTATGGCCTGTATACAACAAGATGGAAGAATGAGTCCCTGACAGTTTGAAATAAGAGTTGAATCAAAATGTTAGATTTCAAACCATCTTTGTTATTATCTGCAACACCATTACCCCTGGACCTTTTGTAAAATTTCCTGGGTTCAATTAGCATACTGGCACAGTTAACGATGAGTGTCCAATTATAAGGTGACCAATAAATTGCATTTGCTAAATGCTAACCTTTTTTTTTTTGGCACATCTTTTGGGCTGTGGGGTATGCTAATGTTTAGCAGGTAGAACACTGAACACCATTCATATTCCTATGCAGGGAGACAGTTTTGTTTGGTGCATTATCAGCTTGCCTATAAAAAGCACTGGAGCTCTGCTATAAAAAAGGGTTGGTAACCTTCTGCTAAGTAGAAAGCTGCTAATATGTGTGTGCAACTGGGGGGCAGGGGATGGGGAAGGGTTAATATGAGTTCCTGACCAATGCTATCATATGAAGAACGAGTGGTATTTAGCAAAACATTTCCAAATAGTGCCTCAATTGCAAAGCAAATGGACAGGTCCACAGCAAGGCCTCTTTTGTCTCCACCTCTGCAGATTCGGGGCCAGATTTTTGCCCTGTTAACATTTGATTTAGATCTACCATTGATCCCCAAAGCAAATGGGCTCAGTTCTGAGGCTCACAAAAGGGTAAAAGGGGTGAAAAATTAGCCTGCAAGGATCATGCTTCCCTTCTCCTCCCCTGCTTCTTTGCAAACAATTCATGTTTTATTCCCTTTCAGTTCTTGTTTGCAGCCAAGCTGTTGGAATGCACTGCACTGCTGCGGCTTGAATGTGTTTGGAACCTGTATTACGGAAATGTGAAATCCCTCTGGCATTAGGAACAGTTGTGGACATTAAGGGAAAAAAAAAAGGATCTCACCATTTGGAAAGGCAATAACATAAGAATCTGAACTCGAGATGAATTATTGGGCCATTTTCCTTTCAGCATTCTAATGTAAAATGCTTGTATGCACAGGCAATTATATAGAATGGAGGTGGGATGCCCGGCACTTAGGGATATGCGTCCAGTCGCTTTATTCAGTGTGGTTTCCTCCAAGACAGTTTTCATCATGCAGAATGTGAAGAGACTGGCACTCGGTGTAAAAAAAAAAAACGTCCATTGCCATCTGCCAGTGTCAAGGCATTACTGATGGATGCCAGTTAGAGGGGGTGGTTCCAAATCAGTGACTACTGCATGCTAAAATTTCAATTAAAATACTGCACTCAGGTGATCCATATTCTGCTAAAAATAAAAAGGAGAGAGAATAAGTTCTGCGGCTTGCATGAATTATGCAGATACCTATTCCTTTCCTTTTTTAAAAAATGAGGCAACAGGCAAAAGTGTCAAGAAAGCAAAGGAAAAGAACAAGAGGGTATTTTTGTCTGTCTCTGTAAACTGGGATGCCCTGGGAAGGGCTCCAAATTCCTTGCTGATGAAGATGAAATATGTGCTTCTTACTAGGAAGGAAGAATACAGCCATAGGCTAAACAAGGAAGCACACAAGCTTCAGTGAACATATACAGAATTACCTTTCAGTTCTCACTAAACCTTGGATTGTTTTACTATGCCTTGTTGACTAAACCATTATGGCTTGTTTCATGCATCATGCTAAGCCCTAGGCCCTGTTTATAAACCACAGTGATCCAGTTCACGTAGCCAAGCAAAACAAAGTGATTGTGACTTAGGGGGATGCTTGAAGCCCACAGCTGCTAGGAATGAAGGAGGTCTTCAGATGATGCACCGAGGAACATTGGCTATGGGTTCATCAACTTGTTCAGCATCCTACCCAGTTCTGTCAAAAGGAGAAAACTGCATAGACTGTAAACCAACCCCAGAAGCCAAGGAAGGCTTTTCCTTCTAGAGGCCAGAGCAAATCAAAGAGACATTCCTCAACTTCATGTAAAACTTTGAGGAGCTTGTCTGTTCTAAGTTAGGAGTTGGCAATGGGGGGTCTTCATACTGTTGTCAAACTACATCTTTCCAGTAACCCTCACTCTTGGCCATGCTGCCTGAGCATTGTAGTTCAAGTTCAGCAACATTTGGAGGAATACAAGTTCCACAGCCTAGTTTACTCAAATGTGAGGTTTGAGTAAAGTTGTAGATTGCCTTCCTGTATGGTAAATAAAATGGCTGTTCCAACTGCTGCCTCTCCCCTCTGTCATTGGTATTATATGGTTTTATTTTCAGGGCAACTGCAGGTCCTATTTCACAGAGAATAGCCATCTTTTTGAAGGCATCTTTATTTGAAGAGCTGTCAAATCCAAGTCCTGTATCAAAATCAGATCTCATAAAAGATAATTAATGGGGGTTTCCCATCAGCAAAGGAATATAGTAGATACTCAGATTCCCTGATTTTTCTCCTTTAGGGTGATAATAGTTGAGTTTCTCTATTGTAATGGAATGTGGGAAAGACTTTGGGAGACAAGGGGAAGAGATGCTGCTTAGGGAATGATCAGATAAGAGAAGGCATAGCCCACTGCTGCACAATGGGAAGAGAAAAAGACTCAGAAGGGATCCTCCTTAACTTGCAAGATTCTGTTAATGTAGCCTTACAACAAAGTAGTATTAGCCCATCTGGTTGTGTTTCCTTTCTGATCTGCCTGGGAAGGCTGCCATCAGTCTTGCGAGTCTGAAAGTACAAATCTCCCACTGTCTCTTTTACAGACTGAGAAGTTAGGGAGGGTCCCTTCTGAGTCTCTTTCTCTACCCATTATCTAGCTGCAGGCTATGCGCTCTCTTATCTGATTGTTCCCTATTCAGTATCTCTTCCCCATCTCCCAAGGTCTTTCCCACAAAGCTGTAATGGTTGCCTACCCCAAACACTCAGACTCACAAGAGGTTACTTAAATGAAATCTGATTTATTAGGGAAATTATGGCAAATACAGAGAAAGCTGAGAATGAGCAAAAGCACGCGAAAATACAAACTAAATCCCCTCGCTTGAGGAGAACCCCTCCCTTGCCCAGCCATATCAACCGCCCCTTCCCAGGTGCTGGAAACCATTAGTCTCAGCCTGGGAAAGCAACCTTGAATCCATGACCTAACCCAAACACATTCCAATACAGCAGCCAAGAGATAACACCTCAGCAGAGTGGAATTATCCACCCGCTCCTGAGAGTAAGCCCCCTCCAAGGAAATGGCATGTGAGGCGTTACAATGTACCAGGCACATTGAAATGGTGAACATGACATACTGCCCCTCAAAAAATATCTAAGGACCTGGTTTGGAGGGATAAGCGTCATGGAATCTACGAACAAGAATAGGGGAAGCAACACCGTGAGCGGCCACCCATTCCGGGTGGGGAAAATGTTTCCAGCAAACTAGGTACTGCAGGGTGTTGCGAAGCCAGTGAGAGTCAAGAATCTCTTTTACTTCAAAATGCTGTTGCCCGTCAATCATGATGGGAGGAGGAGGCAGAGGTTGATCATGCCAGCGGTCTGAGTGAGTAAGGGGTTTGAGCAAACTGCAATGAAAGACAGGGTGTAAGTGTTTTAGATTATGCGGCAAGTCAAGTTTAAAAGTCACTGGGTTAATTTGGGCCACAATAGGAAATGGACCCACAAATTTAGGAGCCAATTTTTTAGATGGTTGAGAGGACTTGATGAACTTGGTAGACAGGTACATCATGTCACCCACTTGAAACGAAGGCTGAGGGGCACGCTTCCTATCAGCATGCTGTTTGTAAGCAGACTGTGCGTCCGCTAGTGCCTGTTGGATGACCGGCCAAGAGTCCGCCAGCTGCGTTGCCCAGTCGGATGGTGAAGCAGGCGAGACAGGCGGCTGCGGCAAGTCAGGGATCGGGACAAAATCCTGCCGTAAACGGTGCGAAAAGGGGTTTGACCGGTGCTTTGATGAACAGCGTTGTAGGCAACCTCAGCAAAGGGAAGGAGGTCAACCCAGTTATCTTGTTGATAATTCACGAAAGCACGCAAATATTGCTCCAGTGTTGAATTTAGCGCCTCTGTGGCCCCATCAGTCTCAGGATGCCACGTCGTGGACAATGCCTGTTTAGTGCCCAAAAGTTTCAAAAATGCCCACCAAAACTGAGAGGTGAACTGTGTGCCCCTGTCAGAAATCAAACGGGAGGGACATCCATGTAACCTGTACACGTGTACAAGGAATAGGTGGGCTAACTGTCGCGCCGAAGGAATGGAGGCGCATGGGATGAAATGAGCTTGCTTGGAGAAATAGTCCTTTACTACCCAAATAACAGTTTTTCGTTGGCTGGGAGGTAACTCCACTATGAAATCCATGGAAACCTCCTCCCACGGGCAAGTGGGACTGGCCACTGGTTGCAACAAACCTTGAGGCTTCCCCACCTTGCATTTAGACATAGCGCAAACAGAACAGGACGCAACATAGTCCTTTACATCCTTGCCCAACACAGGCCGCCAAAACTGTCTGCGAACCAGGTGCAAAGTCTTTACAAAGCCAAAATGCCCAGCAACCTTATCATCGTGCGAACGGAGTAACACCTCCTTTCGCAAGCCATCAGGAACATAGAGGCGATTGGAGTTCCAAGCGAATCCCTGGTCAAAAGTAACACTGTCTCTATTTGCTAGCAACCAAGTGTCAGTTTTTAGCTCCTTTAGAAACTTTTGTTGCAATTGAGATGAAATGGACAAAGTGCCCTGCGGGGCGGAATCATTGCCGGCAGGCTGCTGCGCCCGGGCTTGACTACGGGTCACAGCCAGCATTCCCAGTTGTGGCTGTGTCCACAGTGTACTGACCACCTCTGGCGCTGAGCTGGAGTCCTGGGGCTGCCTGGACAGTGCGTCTGCTAAAAAGTTCTTTTTCCCCGGAATAAACTTCAGTTTGAAGTTGAAACGGCTAAAGAACTGAGCCCAGCGAACTTGTTTAGGACTCAGCTTGCGGGGGGTACTAAGGGCTTCCAAGTTCTTATGGTCAGTCCACACCTCAAATGGATGATTAGCCCCTTCCAGCAAGTGGTGCCAAGTGTCTAAAGCCGCTTTGACTGCAAAAGCCTCCTTTTCCCACACATGCCAACGTCTCTCTGTCTCAGAGAATTTGCGCGACAGGTAGGCACATGGCTTTAAACAACCCACCCCATCTGCTTGCAACAACAGGGCTCCAATAGAATAATCAGAGGCATCCACTTGAACAACAAAAGGCTTGGAGGGATCAGGATGTTGTAAAATAGGCTCCTGTGTAAAAGACTCCTTCAGCTTATCGAAAGCCGCCTGACAAGCAGGAGTCCATCTAAGCAGCGCGCCTGGGTTTTTTACCCGGCAGGTTCCTCCCACACCCTTCGTCCAAAGCAAATCTGTCAGGGGCAAAGTTATCTCGGCGAACCCCTTGATGAACAGGCGGTAGTAATTGCTGAACCCCAGGAAACTTTGAAGTTGCCTGCGGGTGCGGGGTCTCTCCCAGGATGGCCTGGATCTTAGCAGGATCCATCTCTATGCCCTTATCTGAGATCCTGTACCCCAGATAATCAATTTGTGTTTGATGGAATGCACATTTGGACAGTTTGGCATACAACTCAGCTTTCCTTAGCTTGCGAAGCACCTGCTTAACCAACTGCACATGTTCCTCCAGAGTTTCAGTATAAATCAATACATCATCCAAATAGACCAATACCCCCTTAAACAGATGTTCATGTAATACTTCATTGATCAATTGCATAAACACCCCAGGCGCCCCAGCCAAACCAAATGGCAAAATCTTATATTGAAAAGCTCTCAACGGGCAATTGAATGCCGTTTTCCATTCATCCCCCTCCCGGATCCTCACACGGTAATAAGCTTCCCTTAAAACCAGTTTCGAGAAGATTTTCCCCTTAGCCAGATGTGATAACATATCTTTTATCAAGGGCAGAGGATATTTATTTGATATTGAGACTGCATTGAGCCCACGGAAATTGGTACAGAGTCTTAATGTCCCATCTTTCTTCGGGAAGAAGAGAACCGGTGCCCCCACTGGTGAACTAGCTGGTTCAATGAACCCTCTTGCCAAGTTTTTGTCCACAAACTCCCATAACAAAGTTAGTTCCTTCTGAGTCATTGAATAAATCTTTGGCTTAGGCAATTGGGTGTTAGGCACCAGCTCAATGGCACAGTCAGTTTTCCGATGGGGGGGAAGTTGATCCGCTTCTTTCTCCCCAAACACATCCGCAAATGCCTGGTATTCCTCAGGTAGACCCTCAAGAGGAGGGGTTGGGTACTGCGGAGTCGCAGCTGCCGCTATCCCCACCACCTCCTCTGGGGCTTCATTCCCCTCCGGCGCTTGATAAAATCCGTCCCTAAAGGTTACAGTCCGATAGACCCAATTTATCTGAGGATTTTGCTGGACCAACCATGGGACACCCAAAACCACCAAAGGACCCCCCACCAGAGCTACTACAAATGACAACCCTTCCCGGTGGCTACCCATTTGCAAGGCTACCAAACCGGTGAAATGCGTGACCGGTTTGCCCCCTGCCATGGATCCGTCCAATTGGGTGAAAACCATGGGTTGTTGCAACGGAAAGGTGGGCAACTCCAAGGCAGCCACCACATCAGGATGCATTAAGCACCGTGAGCACCCAGAATCAATTATCGCCCACACTTCTATCGTCTTCGTGCGTGATCCCAACTTTACTTTCACAGTGAGAATGCGATAGTTGCCACTCACTGACACAGGCTCGCGCCCCTCCTCTACCACCTGTCCTGTGGCGCCCTTTAGGGCAGGTGGCTGGCGTTTCCCGCCGACTGCAGCAATTCAGGCTCACCCTCGTCCCCGTAAAACGGCACGCTTTCCATCTCGCTGTCAGCCACTGCTGCTTTCATCTTTCTTGGCAGAGAGGGGGACTTCGCAGTCGACTTTCCCTGCCGGTCCTCGCCCTTCACCTTCGGGCATGCTGCCACGCGGTGCCCCTCTTTGCCGCAGCGCAGG
Source organism: Candoia aspera (assembly GCF_035149785.1). NCBI lineage: Eukaryota > Metazoa > Chordata > Lepidosauria > Squamata > Candoiidae > Candoia > Candoia aspera. Next base: position 5,647,889 of record NC_086161.1, on the reverse strand, counting down.
CACTGCCCCTTCGCATAGCGGCGCTCCCTCTCCTCTTCCCACGAACGTTGTCCAGATCTTCCTACGGTGCCCGAAGGGCAGGTGGGTTTTCCATCCCGCCCCGACTTCATCACCCGTCTCTGTGTGAACACCTCGTGGGCATGCTCAGCCTTTCCAGCGAGCTGGATCCACCCGTACAAGCTGTCAGGATCATCTCATCCCAGTGACCAGCGCAGCACTTCGGTGTTTAAACCATCTTTGAACAACTCTATTACAGTTGCCTGCGACCAGTCTTCCACCTTCCCCGCTAGCGCTTTAAACTCCAGCGCGTAATCAGCCACGGTTCTCGATCCCTGCTTGAGTTCTTTCAAGGCACGCTTTGCCCGCTCCTTAGCTAGTGGATCTTCGAAATGGTGCTGTAGGGCCCAGAGGAATTCGTCAAATTTCTCCAGTTCAGGGGCTTCCGACTGGCACATCTGTACATACCAGTCCGCTGCCCTCCCCTTAAGCTTGGTGGCAATGGTGATGATTTTTGCTTTTTCCGAGCGAAAAAGTGACCCCCACTCTTCCATGTAAGCCTTGGCATTCATCAGAAAGAATGAGAGTTTTGTCGGGTCTCCATCGAACTTGACAGAGAAGTTCCTCAGTCCTCCGCCAGGCGGGCCGTGCCCCCCCCCCCCTGGCGGTTCAGCTGCTTTGACAGCTCCCTGCTGCCTCCACTCAGGGACGAGCAGCTGCACTAGTTCCACCCTGGGAGCCTGGTCCCCCTCTCTTGGGCGAGCTCCCCTTCTCCGTTCCGGAGACTGTGTCTGGCAGGAAGGGGTCGGATACCACTGGCTTGACCCCTCCCGCACTTCTTTCAGTGAACTCAAGTCCATGCTCATTTTCTGCAGAATGAGCTCCAGGGAGTCCATCTTCAACTCTAATACCCGAATCCGGTCTGGAGTGGGGGAGTCCCCCCTCGGCGGCACCTGTACCACCGTTGGGGACAGCGGGTATCTCTGCTTCCAGGACGAGCCCCTCGCCTCTGAGAAGTCCCCATGACTGTCGTCCCAGGTGACCAGTTCGCCCGGGGTCATGACCGTGGTCTCTGGCGCGGTTTTCATGCCCGCAGCTTCGCCTTCAGACCCCGAACTCGCCTCCTCCTGAATCGCTGAGAGCTCTCCCAGAGGGGCTCTGTCGGGTCGCATCATGGTAGAGTCGGGCTCTCCCTCGCTCGACTCATCACTCTCCACAAGTAGCACATTTGGATCGGTCATCGCCAGCACTCTCCCTCGCAGGATCGAAAGAACCTTTCTTTTCCTGGATAGGGGCCAGCGGGATTTGAAGTTTTGGAATTCTCAGCTTTATGTAATGGTTGCCTACCCCAAACACTCAGACTCACAAGAGGTTACTTAAATAAAATCTGATTTATTAGGGAAATTATGGCAAATACAGAGAAAGCTGAGAATGAGCAAAAGCACGCGAAAATACAAACTAAATCCCCTCGCTTGAGGAGAACCCCTCCCTCGCCCAGCCATATCAACCGCCCCTTCCCAGGTGCTGGAAACCGTTAGCCTCAGCCTGGGAAAGCAACCTTGAATCCATGACCTAACCCAAACACATTCCAATACAGCAGCCAAGAGATAACACCTCAGCAGAGTGGAATTATCCACCCGCTCCTGAGAGTCAGCCCCCTCCAAGGAAATGGCATGCGAGGCGTTACGATGTACCAGGCACATTGAAACAGTGAACATGACAATAGCATTACATCATATAATGCAATAGGAGAGCCAGTGTTGTGTAGTGGTTAAGGCACCAAGCTAGAAACTGGGAGACCAGGAATTCTAGTCCTACCTTAGGCACAAAGCCAGCTGGGTGACCTTGGGCCAGTCACTCCCTCTCAGCCCTAGGAAGGAGAAGACAATGGCAAACCACGTCCAAAACCTTGCCAAGAAAACTGTCCAGGCAGTTGCTGGAAGTCAACAATGTCTCAAAGGCACAAATAAGTAAAATATAGTGCAATATTCATTTCTAAATCTGCACTGTTTATGTAAGTTGCTCTTCTCTTTTGTTTTTGGTTTGGCTGATTACACATGTATATAAAAATCCTGCCTCAGTTCTTTGATAAAAGTTAAATTGCACAGGAGAGAAATGGGGAGGGAAAAAAATGTTGATCGACTGGAGATGGAGGGAACAAACTGATAAAACACCACTTACTCAGATCTTAGCTGCAATATAAAAGGCATAACTTTTAGCTTAATAATCAAGTGAATAAGGTCCTTTATTCCAAATACTCAGATGGTTCCACTTGAGAAATTTAATTTAAAGCCAAACAGTTCAATAAAGAAAGTTATTAAGAGAGTGGAAACTTACCGGTGCTTTGTTAAGTTCATTGGAAAGGTAGAAGCTAGAAGGATTGGTTTCAGGGAATAATCAACCCATTCAGGGCTAATAAAGAAAGGCTTACTGATTATGCAGGGTGTTTGTATATTGTGGGAGGATTCACACTGCTTTCAATTAATGTGAATCACACTGCTGCACAAGTACAGTTAACTGGCTACCAATCCTGATAAGTTCGCACAACTTTTTTCTGGGCTAAGCATCACACTTGACTTTTGAGAAGGTGCCCAACACCCAGATACCAAAACCTAATAGATGGTGCCAGAACAAGAACAAAATCTGAATTGGTTTCATTTAAATTTAAATGTAATTAAACCAAACATAGGTACTTCAGACATGCCCACCCATGAGCACCTGGAAGGAGAAGGAGAAGGAGAAGTTGTTTTAAGGAATCCACTTGCTAATATTAAGGGGACACTTAAAGCAGCATCATTAGGATTTGACCTGAAAAAAAAATGTTGGGTTGTTTAAGGAATTGTCAGAGTTCAATCCCAGACTGAGAAAGAATCAGGAGACATTTAAGTAAACAGCTAGCTGCAAGTTTCTCTATTATCTATGAAAAGGCAGTCAATATCTAAGATCACAGGAAGGCAATTTGAAAGAAAATCCAAAAGTATCTGCTGTAACATATGCAGGGATATATATTGATCCTAGTTGGGAAATAGCTCAGTTGCTGATATTCTGGTAACCCCTCCCCTTTCTTCTCAATACATTTGCTAAAGAAACTCCGAGAGGATCAAGCTTGAAAAATAATGAGTTGGGGTTTAGAGCAGAAGCCAAGCTTGATGTTGGAGCTGGGTTCACCCAAGGTCCAAAGTACTTCTTCTGAATCATTTTCTAAGCATGTACAGCTCAAACAGTTAATAGGCCTCCTTTCCAGTTACCTATTTATTATATACATCTTTGTAGCTCGCACTCAAGGCTTCAAGCAATCTATGGCACCCCAAGGTCTCACAATGGGTCCTCTGCATGATGGGAAAGTTTTCAAGATTGTTATTGAACTGAACATGAAGGCATCTCAATAAAACATCTGGTCCTTCTGAAACAGCTAATTCACTTATGAGTTCCACCTAAAACAACTAACTGGCTGCACTTCTGTGAATGAATATCATAGTAGTGAAGAGGGACATCTGTAGGATGGAGGGAAGGTTGGTGAAATTCTGTCTTCACCAGCACTATTAAAAAGCTGTTTTCATCCAGCGCACCTGGTCACCCTGTTAATAATGCAGCATTCTTCATGTTTCTCATATTCACCAGGCCACCCCGAAGGGTCTAATCAAATGAGCGCATCAAGACACCTTCTCTAGCACTGTCAGGGCTGACTTCGGCTCTCATTATTATCTTAATACATTATAGATTACAGTATGATTTAATTGGTTCCATGTGACAGATTGGAGAGGAAAAAGGAGACAGGGAGGGAGGGAAAGTCATGCGGATAATGAAATGGAATCATATCAGCACTCTTTAAAAAAGGGTTTGTAGTTTTTAAATAGGTACAGTGCAAGCATTTTATGCTAAAGTAACCAATCTGGTTTGCAACTTGCCACTTACATTTTCCAGCAAACAACAATGTCACAGCATTTAAGGAAAGACAAAACCTAGAAGAAAACTGCATTCTAAGCCATGCATTAAATCATGACCTGCAATTTAAGATTGTGTGCTTAAAAATGTAGACAAGGGTTTTTTTTTAAGGAAGACCACTTTCCCTGAAATACTAGGTTGCCTTTTAGTTGGATAGAATGATTGAAAATTAGATTCAGTGAGCACATTCATGCATCACCCTGAGCCATATGAGAGGGAAAATGCCCAAATGGGCTTCTTCTTCTTTTCAGATTTTTTAAATCCCTCCTTTATTATTTTTATAAATAACTCAAGGCAGTGAACATACCAAATGCTCCTTCCTCCTCCTTTTTTCCCCACAACAGCAACCCTGTGAAGTGAGTTGGGCTGAGAGAGAGGGACTGGCCCACAGTCACCCAGCCGGCTTTTGTGCCTAAGGCGGGACTAGAACTCTCCTAACACGCCTGATTGGCTCTTGGGCTGAGAGAGAGGGACTGGCCCACAGTCACCCAGCCGGCTTTTGTGCCTAAGGCGGGACTAGAACTCTCCTAACACGCCTGATTGGCTCTTGGGCTGAGAGAGAGGGACTGGCCCACAGTCACCCAGCCGGCTTTTATGCCTAAGGCGGGACTAGAACTCTCCTAACACGCCTGATTGGCTCTTGGGCTGAGAGAGAGGGACTGGCCCAAGGTCACCCAGCCGGCTTTCGTGCCTAAGGCGGGACTAGAACTCTCCTACCACGCCTGATTGGCTCTTGGGCTGAGAGAGAGGGAGTGGCCCAAGGTCACCCAGCCGGCTTTCGTGCCTAAGGCGGAACTAGAACTCTCCTACCACGCCTGATTGGCTCTTGGGCTGAGAGAGAGGGAGTGGCCCAAGGTCACCCAGCTGGCTTTCGTGCCTAAGGCGGGACTAGAACTCTCATACCACGCCTGATTGGCTCTTGGGCTGAGAGAGAGGGAGTGGCCCAAGGTCACCCAGCCGGCTTTTGTGCCTAAGGCGGGACTAGAACTCTCCTACCACGCCTGATTGGCTCTTGGGCTGAGAGAGAGGGACTGGCCCACAGTCACCCAGCCGGCTTTCGTGCCTAAGGCGGGACTAGAACTCTCCTACCACGCCTGATTGGCTCTTGGGCTGAGAGAGAGGGAGTGGCCCAAGGTCACCCAGCTGGCTTTCGTGCCTAAGGCGGGACTAGAACTCTCATACCACGCCTGATTGGCTCTTGGGCTGAGAGAGAGGGACTGGCCCACAGTCACCCAGCCGGCTTTCATGCCTAAGGCGGGACTAGAACTCTCCTAACACGCCTGATTGGCTCTTGGGCTGAGAGAGAGGGACTGGCCCAAGGTCACCCAGCCAGCTTTCATGACTCAAGTGGGACTAGAACTCACAGGTTTCTAGCCCATTGCCTTAACTACTAGACTGAAGTGGCTCTCTTTTCTTTGACAACTGCACAATTGCTTATCTGTGGACTACTTGAAGATGGTATACCACTATTACTTCCATGTTGTGTTACCCCAGAGCAAATCTTTGGTCTGTGGTTAGTGCAACACAGAGATAGCAATCACATGATACTTTGATTTTAAAGGCATCTTGGAAGGATAGTTCTGTAGCCGGTCTCTTCAAAGAAACAGAAGCTTCACACTGAGCATTTACTAGTGCTTACAGTGACATATGACTGCAACCATTAGAAGAAAGGTTTATATGATCTGGTTCAAGCACTATAATTGGTTGGGTTCACCCAACACGTTAAGTCAAAGCCAACCTACATGATGGTGTGTCATTGGCCAACATATCCCTTCACAGAAGTTCTGGGGGGAAAAAAATCCATCAATGTATACAGAGTAGAATTCTGAGAATTCCAGTAAAGGAATTATCTTTAAGTGCAGAATCTTTTGTTCAGTTTTTGAATGCCACTTTGTATAACAGAACCTCCCATTCAGTTGTGTACTTCAGAGATTGTATAAGATAGAAGCATTATTGCGCTATCATTCATAGTTGCAATTGACATATATAACCTTGCTCAGCTAAAAACATCCCTTTTCCCACAAAATAGGGCATTTTTCCTCCCTAAAGCTCAAGTGTAGCCCATAATTGGAATAAATGTTCCTTGCCACACCATATGTGAGATTTGATAACAATTAGGTGTTTTCAAGAAACAGCAGATGAATTTCTAAGCTATATTCCACACAATGTATTATTTGTTGGGATGGTTTCCTTTTCGCAAGGCATTTCTAATGGATAAATTAATGCCTTCCACTGATCCCTTGGTTAGCTGAAAATACCATGTTCAAGAATTTATAAATAGTTCTTCCTTAGTGAAGTCTGAAATGGTGTTATTCCATTCATAGAAAATCACAAAAATATAGAGGAGAGAGGTAGGGTGGTAAAGAGAGAAGAGGGTTTGTAGGTTTTATTCCTATTTATGCTAAGGCACAGATGCAACAGCATTGATAATAATAAAAGAACATCTGTCCCCATGCTAAGAGGGTGAAGCTTCTAAGCCATTTGATTCAATTTTCCCCCAGTGGCAGGGAAGAACGGAAAACCCCTACTAGATCAGGCCAAAGGCCCATTGCATCCATCAAGCTATTATATACTGGCCCAGGGGTGTCTGCAGAATAGGGTTTAAAAAAAGAGAGAGAGAGAGAGAGAGAGAGAGTGGTTGCAGGAGCATGACTGCACTGTCACAACCACCATCTTGATGTGGGTTTTTTTTTGTTTCTGTTTTTTTTGTTTTTTGTTTACCATGCACTGTGGAACATCCCTACAGTGGCCAGCTAGAAGTCAAGAGGTTTATAGGTATGGGTGTGGAATGGTGGCCCTCTCCCACTGTAGTTTCTCAGTTTAAGGCATGCTTCCCTTGACAACAACACCAAGTTGTTCAGTTGCCTTTTCAGACCATTAAATGTGTGCCCAACCCCTCACCCATATTGGAGGTTAACCAATTCCACAGTTTAAGAAGGCATTGTAAGAAGATTTACGCAATCTGAATCTCCCTGCCTTTCATTTCCACGGATGACCCCAAGTTTGGACATTGTGTGAAAGGTGGAAAAAAAAAAGTCTCTGTCCACATTCTCTGCACCATCCTTGCATACTGCTTACTAGCATACTGCTAGTAAGCAGTATGCATGTGCTACTAGCATACTGCTACCCAATTTTCCTTTATTTCCTTTCACTCTGAATTAAAGATCCAAGACCTCCTCTAACCTCCTCCAGGCCCTAAAGACCCCCTTCTATATTTTTCCCAGCCTTCCTGTCTTTCAGGTGCAGTAAAGCACCCAGTTCTGCAAACGCAGCCGTATTTCTTTTCTTTCTCTTTGCCTCTCTTCTATTCAAACCCTGCCCTGGTTTTCCAACATGGACAAAGTACAGAGATAACATCTGATCAGGCTCATGATTTTGCAAGCTGAGTGGGACTTTTCTGTTCCAGGCTCAGCCCTAGAAGCTAATTCACCCGGTCAATGTTTTCTACATTAGCCTTTTTGGCACAGTCAACTATCCCATTTCTAGCTCTATTCTGCTTCAGGCAGTATCCCTGGAAGGATTTTCTGAATAGAAATCATTTTTTTTTAAAGTCCTTCGTCAGTTGCATGATGGCATAATTACAAATTAAAAGTAGGAACATGATCTGGGCTTCAATAGCACCAAAGCGATTAGGCAGTTATTCAGATTATGTCAGCTTCCTTCCTGAAGGGGGATTTGGTATTGTGTTGTTCTGAAGCACTGTAAGCAAATAGATTTTCTTCTACACCCTCTCTGACTACATTTGCACAACATGATAGGGTGTCTTAATGTTAACCATGGCAAGGTGTCTACCTAATAAATACATACCAGGCAACATGCAGAGAGCAGCCTGTCTCCATTTCCAGTTCCTTTTCTTCTTCAGACCCTTTCTCAGCCAACTATGGAATTGCTGGTTGGCTGGAATTTCTTACTCCCCCGCCCCCAAGGAAATAACAAAACATGCACAGGGGTGAGAATCCTCCCCTCCCCTCATTTTATGTCTTTAATTCACCTTTATATTTTCCCTGGAGAAAGTGAAGATTAAGATATATGGCACTGAAGATGCCATTGTGGAATGGGGTCTACTTCAGGATTCTGTTCAGCCCCCTGTCCAGAGATGGTTAAATAAACCACACCATACCAAGCCAGGCTTACGATTTATGGTTGAGATGCTCTGCTTTAGCTACAAACCTGTCCCTGGTCTCCATTTGGATGATAGAACAAGCAATTTGTACATTGCATATCTACACTATTTCTGACTTCTAATGGGTATCTTGACAATGCTAGGACCGCACTAAGAAACCTCACAGACAAACTTCAGCTTTTCCCACATTAAGCCATGTTTTGCTTAGTCATGCATTGACACAACAGGCTAAGGTACAAGCCATGATGCCACAGGGGTTAGGCTGTCCCAGAAGGTTAAACCACAGATAAACAACATTATCATTTAGAATGTGGGGTGAACCCAGCCTTAATTTGAGACTTCACCTGTTAATTATTGCAATATGAAAGTAAAAGTGTGAATCTAGGCCTTCTATAGAACCTCATTTTTGGCAAAAAAATGTACTTGGCCATTTCCTGGGAAAAGAACAAGGGCCCCTTGCATAATTGACTTCCACCATCAAGAATAAAAAAAAAAAATGGAGTCTTATTTGATACCGCACTGAGGGAAGAAGGCAGACAGAGCAGAAATTGGAGTGATCTAAGGTTTCAGACTGGCAGTTCTTAACATCTCCAGTTCTCAAAATACCTGACCCACCAGCTAGGCTGATCCTTTTGATTCCCAGTACTGTTGCTTCTAACATGTCTGTTGTTTGTCTAAAGGATGCTGTGTGTCTTCTCAAGAATTCTTGGGTACTGTATGGTGAAAACACAGGATGGGTAACAGAGAATTAAGGCTTCTGTTACATAAACCAGGCTTGGTGTTTTGTACATTTCCATAGTTCCTAAACTCACAACGTAGAGCAGCCTTTCTCAACCTTTCGACCCTGGAGGAACCCTTGAAATATCTTTCAGGCCATGGGGAACGCTTGCACATTCAGGCTCAAATATAGTCCAGAAATTACAAAATTATTATATTTGTTTCATGGGTAGGCCTGTATAGATGCACTAACAGTGTTCTTAAACTAAAAATAAAGAATGAAACTTACGTCCTTGATGTGAAGCTGCCCAAATTTGAATTCTTTTTTTTTAAATAAATCGTGATCTCCCAGGAAACCCCTAGTGATCTCTCACGGAACCCTAGGATGCCATGGAACCCTGGTTGAGAAACCCCGATGCAGTGGAATAGCAATCATGCTTTAGAAGGTGTGGGGGGTCCAGGTAGGAATGGTTTCTGAGATCTTTAGGTTCGTTCCAAGGTGAGTCAGGCATCTCAATCAGCTTCTTCTCCTCTTTCTCCTCCTTTTTTGAAAAAGCTCATCAGTTGAGTCTCACAATCTAGAGCTGGTGAGCAGATTGCTGTGTTTTTGTTAGATGTTGTTGTTTGCTTGTTCCCTTCTCTCAGCATCTGTTAGCCATAAGGAAAATAAACACACACAAAAATTTGTCAGAGAAGCTGGATTTTATTTTTTTTAAATAAAAAAACTAAATTAATTATGTGACATCTGAATTCATTTTCCTTTCCTCATTCTATATCCATCGTTGTGATATGTCAAAACCAGAAACGATGTTAAAATTGCAATATCCGAGGAAGTCTTTGCTATCTTCCACCTTTTCACATACATATTTCAGTTTGAAACTCTGCAGTCTATAGGGCTGATTGTGACAGTTGGCATTATCTAGCTATCAGCAGGAGCTTGCAGAAATACCGGGGAACTTGTCACATTCTGCTAACAACAACTACGTGGCAATAATAAAATGCTCAGCAGTTATAAAAAGAGAAGAATCTACCTTTTAAAAAAATACTGTATATATAGCTGGTAAAAATAATGTGGAGATAAGGGGCGGGGGGGAAAGGAAGACATTGAATGTGATGCTTTCTTATTAATTTCTTGGGTACCCTCAAATATGTAGAGTTTAAAAAAATAATTAAAAGTGTTGGCAAAGCAAGTCAAATGTACAGTGTTGCTCTCCAGGTCTTGACAATTTTTAAAATTTGAATTAGAAATGTTATCCCACCAGAAAATAAACAGTTTTATTGATGGCCTTTCTTTACTTTGGGGACATATATGACAAGTGACATATATGTCACTCCACCCAAGTGCCCTTCCAGGAAGAGAGCCTTCTGTGCCATGACCCCTGTCCTGTGGAACACTCTTGCCCTAGAGGTAAAGCAGGCCCCCTCTCTCCCGGCCTTCCAGAAAGGGGTGAAGACCTGGCTCTGCCATCTCGCGTGGAGCAGGAGGAAGGGTAATCAATCCTGGGGCTGGTTAGCACCCTGAAGAAACCCCCGTGAATTACATGAATTTGATTAAGAACTTTTTAACTTTCCCATCTTGGATTTTATACTTACATTTACATTTATATTATTTAAGAATACTGTTTTTATTGTATTTTAACCTGTATTTATTTGAGTTTTATTGTAAACCACCCAGAGTCACTCAAGTGAGATGGGCGGTGATGAAATCTGAAATATATATATATAAATAAATAAATAAATAAATAAATATGTAATCTCATTTTCAAATATATTGTTTCGTACCAACTCATAGGAATTGAAATTGTAGGTTTCACAGCTTTGGGCCTCTGACCTTTGAGGACCATTGGACACATCTGAAGTTTTGTTGTGTAACTCTCAGAAAATGGCTGCCAGAGAGCCTGATCATTCTTAAAACAGTCATTTTCTGAGTCCAGCTGGGGACAACGCTTTTTGCTATGTCCTATTTCCCGAGTTGCTTGTTATCACCCACGAAATATTTTTATGCTCCAGAGTTTAAACTGTATGGTTTTCCTTCTCTCCCTTCCAAGTTAACAGATATTTACTAGTTTTTCCTATTTGGGGGCAATGTAACTGCAAACAGAAGAGATGAACATTTCCCTCTAGCTCTGGAAATTCATTTAAAACTGGAACAGTACATCCAGCCAGGTCAAGCTTGTTTCCAGCTGATAATTTTCTTTATTGGCACAACATCTCAAAGGTGGTGGGGGCAGGGAGGAGAGAAGGGTTTGTATCCCATTTCTGTAAGTCCCTTTCATCTGAATGTTTGCAGCCATTTGTCTTCATCCAATTTGTCTGGTTATCAGTAGCTAAACTTTACTTTCATATGAGAGGGCAGTTGTGTGAGGTCAAAGCACAGTTGCAAAGAATGTGCCCTGCATTTACAAAGACTCAATTTGGTCCTCATGATTTCCTTGGGGAAAAAGAAATATCGGACAGCACAACTAAATAAAGCCTACTTCCATCCTGGGGAGGTGCTGCTAGTCAGAACTTCTGCAGAAGAAGGCAAGGGGGTGGGCAAAAGACAGCATGAAACAAGGATCCAATCATGGCATTTGAATGAAGATATTCTTGTGCTTTCATTTTGAGTAAGAATGACTCGTTACAGATGTTGCTGATGATTTATAAAGCAGTTTAATATGTAAATCCTAAATCAGCTTTCTCCACCCAAGTGCCCTTTCAATGGAAGCTTGTATCTTAAGCCCCATAATTTCCAACTAGCTGTAGACCAAAAACCTGAGAATTTCAGTCCCAGAAAAACTGGAATGTGGCATCAAGTGAATAATGTTGAACTCATGTGAAAACTAGCAAGGAAGATCTCCTCAATTCAAAACCTTCACTGTCACATTGATGTCTGTTCAGATGAGACATCTTGGGTGAGACATATAACAGAATGTGGTAAATTCAACATCCCAGTAGTACTTTTGTCAAAACTTTATGTGTTCATGGTTAAATCTATTGACTGGATGACTGAGTAATAGGAAAGATGAGATTCTGCATGACAGACATTTTTCATAATTTGTGGTGAAAGGTCCCCTGTGCAAGCACCGAGTCATGTCTGACCCTTTGGGTGGACACCGCTTTTGCGATGTTTTCTTGGCAGACTCTAGTGGGGTGGTTTGGCATTGCCTTCCCCAGTCGGTTCATAATTTACTGGTTTTCATAATTTACTGGTTTCTAAACACACATACAGTACACAAACATCTACTAAAATACATTTAAACAAATTAAATCCTAATCTTGAATTTATCAAAGCCCTTCTACACATAATGCTTCATGCCCATACATGATGTAAGATTAACCAGACAAGTACCAATTTGGGATCATTTTTGGAACCATGTTTAGTTGCATGCAAACATTTTTTTCCCCTTGTTCTCTCTTTCTGTTTCTCTGTTTTTCTGTCTCAGGTTTCCAGGTCTTGCTTATGTGCCTTCTTTTTAAATTAGGAAACTTTGGAACATTGTTTCCTAATTTCCCTTTGGAAAAATTCCAGGGGATGAAATTTGTAGTAAAACTTAGACGACTTCCTTCCTAATCCAATAAATGTATCCCCGGAAAATGAAAACTGTGGTGGGAAATGGGTGGTTGCAAGGATAACTAGTTAATATAGAGAATCTGTTTTTCTTCCCACTTACTAATAAATAGGTCTTTACAGATTTGTGGGACCAAGAATATCCCTTGTATCATTAAAGAGAGTTCAGAAGAGTTACACTTCAAATCTAATTGAGAAGCATGCATTTTAGGAAACAAGTTTTGCATCTCCCAGCTGCAAAAAGTCTAAGATGACACTTACGGTAAACTAACGTTATGGATAAATGAAAGATTTATTGTTTCTTCCAAATCTTTTTATTAATTTGCTGGTTTTGCATCTTCCAAACTTACAGAAGAATCAGAGGACACAAAGCTGTTAAAATCTACCAGACTGCCTTGTCTGGAAGCACATTTTGGCTTTGTTTGAGCATCAGTCTGAACCATGGCTTGCTTTGCTGTTTATTGAGTGAACCTCTATTGCCTAGATTCACAGAACATGCAAAGACTTTTGAGGGAGATGGGCGGTGATGAAATTTGATAAATAAATAAATAAAGTCATCAATCATGATTTACAAACTGACTAATTCCCTGTAACAAGCTAATCTAAGCCAAACTTGCTGTGACTTAGAACAATATGTAAACCAAGTTGATGAGACCTTCTTGGTCAATGTGTTGCCCCCTGCAAATATATCAGTTTTCAGGGCCATGAGACAGAGACACATTAATGAGGTACTCTGCTGCAAAATGGGAATTAATCCTTTAGGACAGTGTTTTTCAACCTTGGCGATTTCATACTGGCTGTGGAATTCTGGGAGTTGAAGTCCACACAGTTTGAAGTTGTCAAGGCTGAGAAACACAGCTTTAGGAAATAGTGCTTAAAGATCCTCAGCACCATTTCTGCCTTAAAAAAATAACCACCTTTGTTGAGGAAGAGCCTCAACAAGAGTAGATGGGAAAGATTTTGGTTACCTGACCAAAGACCAGTAGAAGTTCCCATATTTCTCCTCTGTACTGTTGTCCTGAAGATGGCAGAGGTAGAAGCCAGCAGCTGCTCTTTGTATCAATTCTCTCTTTATTTGCTGTGTCAAGCCCTTTTTTGTTTTTTGTTTGTGCATGGAAGAAGGAACTGCTTGGAGGAAACTGATAGAAAGGCTTTTTCCATTAGGTTTCTATGGAAACTGTTAGCTTTCCAGCTGGTTCTCCCAAGGATGCCAACTATGGAAGCCTCCCAGCAAATTACCATATTTGCATACTTTCCAACTATGTCCATGGACACCAACCAATTTGTTTATTGTTGTTGTTGTTGTTGTTGTTGTTGTTGTCGTTATCCACCTGGAAGACTGCAATGGCATGTTAATGCTAGTCTAAAAGATCCATCCAATGGACTTCCAGCCATGAAAAATGATACTCACAGCAATGCACTCAGAGTCCAGTAGAGCTTCACTGATGTACGTCTGGGCAAAATAGTCCAGTTATAATACTATGTCTATCATTGTCATCTCACTGTCTTGTCTAGCCAGGAATGCCTTTCAGTTCTATGAGCCTTGGTGGAGATCTATGTTGCTTGCCTATCCCAATGAGGAGGTATGCTAGAAGTGGTTAGAGGGCAGATGGTCAGGAAGGTTGGTTTAAGGACTCCTTATTTCAAACCAGTTGTGAATCTCAATCTTCTCCCCTTCTGAAACCTCTGAGATGAATGCAAGGCCCTTCTTTATTCTGTTAAACTGTTTCATCTAATCATCTCCAGCAATGATCCTTCATTACTCTAGGCCAGGTTTAGGAAACCTGTGAGTCTCCAAATAAAGCCACCCAGTTGAAGATTACAGTTTTGAAGACCACAGGTCCCAAATGCTTGAAGGAAACGTTTGCAGGAGGAACAGCCAGCCTTATTTGCCAAATAATGTATTCTGTTTCTGACAGATGCAAGCCTTTCTGTTCATTCTTGCAAAAAAGGGTTTTCACAGCTATAGTTGAACCAAACATGTGCAAGGAATACATTATTAGAGGAGTGTATATTCTCCAAGTGATTTCAGTAAAAGCATGTGCATACAGGTAGTCCTCATTTAGTGACTGCTTCATTTAGTGGCTGTCTGCCTTTACGATGGTGATGAAAAAGTAACTTTGCATTGCATTCCTCACATTTATGACCTTTGCAAGTCTGTAAAGCAAAGGAAAGCTGAAGTAAAATTACAAGCACAGTCGCATTTGACGTAGCGAACTTAAGAACTTAAGAACCAAGTTGCTAGTCCCAATTGTGGTTGTTAAACAAGAACTACCTGTATGTTTAACCATGCAGCAGCATAAAAACACTATTCCAAAATAGTGGGGCAGATGGCAGACAAACAGATGGAGAGATGGATGGGTGGACAAACAGACAAATGGATGGACAGATAAACAGACAAATGGATGGATGGACAGATAGAGGATGGACAGACACATGGACGGATGGACAGACTGGCCAATGGACAGGCAGATGGGCGAATAGACAGATGGACAGACAGACTAGTGGAGGGGCGGAGGGGCGGACAGATGGACGGGTGGACTGAAGCTAGTGGAAGGTAATGAGTAAGTGTCCACTAACTTCCAAAGTCATGGTGGCCAAGTCCCTAAAGGAGTGCAGAGCTTGAAAACACCCTTGGGGAGACTTGCAGGTTTTTGAATAACATGACTCCTGATGGCAAATCCAACACTGCAAGTCCAACACAACACTCATCACTGCTGCGACCGCTCCAGAAAAAATTATATCCTGCTCCAGTTTCAGTCAGCTGACCTTCAAAGCAAGATAAGTGTCACTCAGGGCTGCAACGTCAATGTTGTCTCTTGCCTCTGTCTGTCCGTCTCTGGTTTATTTACTACAGGATTGTCCAAAAGCATGTGCACATTCTTCAGCAAAGGATCGTTACCTTGTCGTGGTGCTGGAGCTTGAGCACCTCAATGATGCCATGAGCTAAATCGTGAAGGGCCACCCAAGATGGGAAGGTCGTGACAGAGAGGTCAGAATAAATGCGATCCCTGGGGAAGGTAATGGCAACCCACCCCAGTATTCTTGGCGTGAAAACTAAATGGATCAGTACAACCAGAGATATGTTGGTATACCATCGGAAGATGAGACCACCAGGTCGGAAGATGGTCAAAATGCTACTGGGGAGGAACAGAGGATGAGTTCAACTAGCCCCAGACGTGATGATGCAGCTAGCTCAAAGCCGAAAGGACGGCTAGCGGCCGACGGTGCTGGTGGTGAACGGCGAATCTGATGTTCTAAGGATCAACACACCATTGGAACCTGGAATGTAAGATCTATGAGCCAGGGCAAATTGGATGTGGTTATCAGTGAGATGTCAAGATTAAAGATAGACATTTTGGGCGTCAGTGAACTGAAATGGACTGGAATGGGCCACTTCACATCAAATAACCACCAGATCTACTACTGTGGACAAGAGGACCACAGAAGAAATGGAGTAGCCTTCATAATTAATAGTAAAGTGGCTAAAGCAGTGCTTGGATACAATCCAAAAAACGATAGAATGATCTCAATTCGAATTCAGGGCAAGCCATCTAACATCACAGTGATCCAAATATATGCCCCAACCACAGATGCTGAAGAAGCTGAAGTAGAGCAGTTCTATGAGGATCTGCAGCACCTACTGGACAACACACCTAAAAGAGATGTTATTTTCATCACGGGAGACTGGAATGTTAAGGTGGGCAGTCAAATGACACCTGGAATTACAGGTAAGCATGGCCTGGGAGAACAAAACGAAGCAGGACATAGGCTGATAGAATTTTGCCAAGACAACTCACTCTGCATAACAAACACTCTCTTCCAACAACCTAAGAGACAGCTTTATACATGGACTTCACCAGATGGACAACACCGAAATCAGATTGACTACATCCTTTGCAGCCAAAGGTGGCACACATCTATACAGTCAGTAAAAACAAGACCTGGAGCTGACTGTAGTTCAGATCACGAACTTCTTCTTGCACAATTTAGGATCAGACTAAAGAGATTAGGGAAGACCCACAGATCAGCTAGATATGAGCTCACTAATATTCCTAAGGAATATGCAGTGGAGGTGAGGAATCAATTTAAGGGACTGGACTTAGTAGATAGGGTCCCGGAAGAACTCTGGACAGAAGTTAGCAACGTTGTTCAGGAGGCGGCAACAAAATACATCCCAAAGAAAGAGAAAACCAAGAAGGCAAAATGTCCGTCTGCTGAGACACTAGAAGTAGCCCAAGAAAGAAGGAAAGCAAAAGGCAACAGTGATAGGGGGAGATATGCCCAATTAAATGCAAAATTCCAGAGGTTAGCCAGAAGAGATAAGGAATTATTTTTAAACAAGCAATGTGTGGAAGTGGAAGAAGACAATAGAATAGGAAGGACAAGAGACCTCTTCCAGTAAATTAGAAACATTGGAGGTAAATTCCAGGTAAAAATGGGTATGATCAAAAACAAAGATGGCAAGGACGTAACAGAAGAAGAAGAGATCAAGAAAAGGTGGCAAGAATATACAGAAGGCCTGTATAGGAAGGATAACAATATCAGGGATAGCTTTGATGGTGTGGTCAGTGAGCTAGAGCCAGACATCCTGAAGAGTGAGGTTGAATGGGCCTTAAGAAGCATTGCTAATAACAAGGCAGCAGGAGACGACGGCATCCCAGCTGAACTGTTCAAAATCTTGCGAGATGATGCTGTCAAGGTAATGCACGCTATATGCCAGCAAATTTGGAAAACACAAGAATGGCCATCAGACTGGAAAAAAATCAACTTATATCCCCATACCAAAAAAGGGAAACACTAAAGCATGTTCAAACTATCGAACAGTGGCACTCATTTCACATGCCAGTAAGGTAATGCTCAAGATCCTGCAAGGTAGACTTCAGCAATTCATGGAGTGAGAATTGCCAGATGTACAAGCTGGGTTTAGAAAAGGCAGAGAAACTAGGGACCAAATTGCCAATACCCGATGGAAAATGGAAAAAGCCAGGGAGTTTCAGAAAAACATCTATTTCTGTTTTATTGACTATTCTAAAGCCTTTGACTGTGTGGACCATAACAAATTGTGGCAAGTTCTTAGCGGTATGGGGATACCAAGTCCTCTTGTATGCCTCCTGAAGAATCTGTATGATGACCAAGTAGCAACAGTAAGAACAGACCACGGAACAACGGGCTGGTTTAAGATTGGGAAAGGAGTATGGCAGGGCTGTATCCTCTCACCCTACCTATTCAACTTGTACGCAGAACACATCATGCGATGTGCTGGGCTTGAGGAATCCAAGGCTGGAGTTAAAATCGCTGGAAGAAACTTTAACAATCTCAGTTATGCAGATGATACCACTTTGATGGCTGAAAGAGAAGAGGAACTGAGGAGCCTTATGATGAAGGTGAAAAAAGAAAGTGCAAAAGCTGGCTTGCAACTAAACCTCAAAAAAACCAAGATTATGGCAACCAGCTTGATTGATAACTGGCAAATAGAGGGAGAAAATGTAGAAGCAGTGAAAGACTTTGTATTTCTAGGTGCGAAGGTTACTGCAGATGCTGACTGCAGTCAGGAAATCAGAAGATGTTTAATCCTTGGGAGAAGAGCGATGACAAATCTCGATAAAATATTTAAGAGCAGAGACATCACACCGACAACAAAGGTCCGCATAGTTAAGGCAATGGTGTTCCCTGTAGTAACATATGGCTGCGAGAGCTGGACCATAAGGAAGGCTGAGCGAAGGAAGATAGATGCTTTTGAACAGGGGTGTTGGAGGAAAATTCTGAGCGTGCCTTGGACTGCAAGAAGATCAAACCAGTCCATCCTCCAGGAAATAAAGCCAGACTGCTCACTTGAGGGAATGATATTAAAGGCAAAACTGAAATACTTTGGCCACATAATGAGAAGACAGGACACCCTGGAGAAGATGCTGATGCTAGGGAGAGTGGAGGGCAAAAGGAAGAGGGGCCGACCAAGGGCAAGGTGGATGGATGATATTCTAGAGGTGACGGACCCGTCCCTGGGGGAGCTGGGGGTGTTGACAACTGACAGGAAGCTCTGGCGTGGGCTGGTTCATGAAGTCACGAAGAGTCGGAAGTGACTGAACGAACAAACAACAACAATGTGCACATTCCAAGTGTCAATGGTGAACAATTTCACTTTAGGTTTTTTTGTATTCGTTTGACCATTAAAGTGGGATCCTGGCCAGCTGTGGTAAAGTGGCCAGGGTATAATGAAGTAGGCAATGCTTAGGACACCTTTTCTAGCCTCTTCCTCTTGCTACAGAGTGAGCAGTGCGTTTCTAAAGAGGGCTGCTCAGTTGCTCAGGTAGACGCCAAGTTTCACTGCTGCTTCGGTCAGCAAAAAAATGACCATTAGACCTGAGCCGCCTGCATGCAGGTCCATGACTGCATCCACACCTGCTGCTTTGTTGGTTGCCAATTGCCACAGGACTTCTAAGAGAGGTGGAGATAGTGATGGTGGTGTCCAAACTAGCGTGTGGCTTGGATTTAAGTGAGGGAGACTTCAACCTCACATGGGAAGATATTTTGGGATGGGGAGAGTGAGCTTAGCAAAGGAGTTGGATTGACCCCACCTTCCCTGCAGTGAATTCACTCTTCCCTTCTTTGTATTAAATTTGAACACATTGTGCAATGACAGTTGATGTCTTGGTTTCAGCACATTTCGAAGACTGCCCAAAGATGTCATCTATATGTGATGAAAATATGGTAGGGGGTAGCAGAAGATGGAGATGCAGAGGTCAGCAGATGTGCACCTTTTGAGGACTGAGTCTCTGAAAAATGTTCCAGTGGAGGCTTTTGTTTGAGTTCCTGGCAGATCCTGCGTGCCTCTGTGCTCCACCATGGGCTGCAGGCCTACCTCCGCCTGTCTTTTCCATAGCCAGACAGTGGCAGGGCCCATTAATTTTTAATTTAGCCCTCTCCACACTGCACTGCCCTTGTGTTTTATGGGCCCATTATGCCGAAATGAAGGCTTGTAAAACAGAGAATTTTCAGGTTCAAAAAGGGAGGGAGGGAGGAGGGAGGGCGGGAGAGAACACTCATTACGCCTAATAAGAATGGCAAACTGGGAACGAACGCAAATTTATAGCTGAGCTCAGTATTTATTAGTATTATTCTTATTTATTGTGCCAGAATTTGTAACTTGGCTCAAAGCAGGAAATAAAAGTTAGGCTCAGGTTTTGTTTTGAAAAAGAAAACAAACTCAAAACTTCCTTGCCCACTGACACCTTGAATGGGTGGTAGTCAGGGGATTATAGAAATCTCAGTCTTTGCCCCATGTTAAGGAATCTTTCTCTCTTCCATTGCGCCCAAACTTTTTTCCGTATGTAATTGTGTTCCCATTCTGTCAGTCACACACAGCGCAGATGCCGCGGCTGAAAATATCTTCGTGTTTGCTTCTTCTGGCTTCTTCCGTGCAAAGGAGGACTGAAACTCTTCTCTCCTTACTTCTGTCAGTTTGGTTTGGGGGAAGCAGACAGGAATGCCGTTGAAATGTATGCATATTCTGCATTTCCATTTTGATGGCAACATAAGCACCCTTAAAGCATTGGGGGTTGGAAGTCTGATGTGGCACCTGTAATCCTCTACCTCTTCAGATCAGAAACTGGCTTGCTATTAACAGATGCAGGGCATGAAGCATGCTGCACTGTTAATTTTGTCTTCAAAGGGAGCTTGTGTATGTGGAGGAATTTCAACCAATGCTTGTAAGGAAACGAAAAAGCTGCTTCAGAGAAGGAACTCGTCTCTCCCCTCTTATCCATATTTCTGTTTCCATGATGTAAAAGGGACCATCTTATATGGCAAACCATCTTGCTAAATCCAGTGAAGCAGAACTACAGGCCATAGTCGTAAGTGGGGGTATCAAGATGTCTTCTTGCCCTCCCTCCCAATTATTTGGAGACCTTTCCTTGCTTTTACTAATCCCCTTTACAAATGAAGAGAGAATGAAATCCATGTCCAATGTCCAGTCAAGAAGTACATTTCCTCTTCATTTTCAAAATCTGGGCCCCAGGTTCCCTGGTTCTGCCTTAGAAAAACCAGGAAGAGCCAACTTAAAGGTGTCCAGGATGGATCACAAAAGAGAATGAAGGAAGAGGGTATCTGGGGGCAAATATATGTAATAAAGAAACAAACAGCTGTTTCTCTACAATAGTTTTACACTTCATTCATTCATTCATTCATTCATTCATTCATTCATTCATTCATTCATTCATTCATTCATGTGCTGCAGCTAGAAACCCCAAATTCCAACCAACATAGCTGGTGATTTAGGCAGCTGTAGTTCCAGCACATCTGGAGGGCACTTGTTTGGGAAACACTGTTTTACAGAGCAATGGAAGAGAGAAGAAGAGAGAGAGAAGGCAGGATTATTATGTATTACACAGTCCACATTGTCAGATTCATTGTTCTTTCTCTAAACATAAAGAGCACATCACAGCTCTCCCTCTCCTCCCATTGAAGGAAGCAGACGATCCAGCAGGATGGAGACAGGGTAAATATTGCATTAGGAACATTTCTAAGTCCAGGCTGGTTCAAGAGAAAGGGAGAGTCTGCGGATCTTATAGAAAAGGAGGAATATTGGGCAGATGGCCCACATGGGCAGCATAATCCATCAAGCACAACAGCAAAAGTCCCTCTTCCTTCCTAGTAAAGGCTCTTCAGAGGAGAAAGGGAGGCTTTGTTGGGCTCTGCCACCTGGACGTAACATCAGTGGAGTAGTTTTCCCTGTCCTCATAGAACACATTTTTGAAAATCCTTGATACCATCTCTCTTACAAGCACCAACCCAGCAATCCACTCCCCCAAGAGCTGCTTGGGCTTAAATGCTAGTACTTAACGAGAGAGAGAGAGGGAGGGAGGGAGGGAGGGAGGGAGGCATAGTGTTTGAAAATCATTTTTTGAATGTCTTCTCTGAATTTTGCCGGTGGCCTGACATCAGTCTTCTGTTCTTTGTCCCTTTGATGGAAGGATTTTTTGAAGTTACTGTTTAGCCCCTTAAACTCCAGATGGCTGGAGTTAAAATGAAAACCTTTGGGGGCTCAGAGAGAATGATGCCCAAACAGAAATTGCCCAACTTTTTAAAAGTTATTAGGAGAGCCAATTTGATATAGTGGGTAAGGCACCAGGCTAGAAACCAGGAGACAGTGAGTTCTAGTCCTGCCTTGGTCACGAAGCCAGCTGGGTGACCTTGGGCCAGTCACCCTCTCTCAGCTCTAGGAAGGAGGCAATGGCAAACCACTTCTGAAAATCTTGCCAAGAAAACTGCAGGGACTAGTCCAGGCACTCACCAGGAGTCAACACTGACTTGAGGGCAGAGAGATGGAGATGGAGATGGAGATGGAGATGGAGATGGAGGTGGAGGTGGAGGTGGAGGTGGAGGTGGAGGTGGAGGTGGAGGTGGAGGTGGAGGTGGAGGTGGAGATGGAGGTGGAGGTGGAGGTGGAGGTGGAGGTGGAGGTGGAGGTGGAGGTGGAGGTGGAGGTGGAGGTGGAGATGGAGATGGAGGTGGAGGTGGAGGTGGAGGTGGAGATGGAGATGGAGGTGGAGGTGGAGGTGGAGGTGGAGATGGAGATGGAGATGGAGATGGAGATGGAGATGGAGGTGGAGATGGAGATGGAGGTGGAGAAGCATGGCAGCTTTTCTTATCAATCCATAAATATTCAGGACCTTTGTTTAATGTGGACACTCCTTCTGAGGAATACTATATTACAAGATACATAAACTCTTTTTACTCTATGAGCCACAGGAGAAATGGTGTTATTGTTATCTAAGCTTTCTTTTTTTTTAAACAAACTATTTTGCTTGCCATATATAAGCTCTGATGTTTCATCTGCATGACTATTCAAACTATTCTTGGAATGAGCACATTTTGTGCAGAGGAGAATAACAGAGGAAAAGACCTGCCAAAAATTTTGGACAGTACAGCTTCTCTGTACAAGTACAGAGCTAATATTAACCCATTATTTGGGCCTTTTGGCTGTAATAAATTGAAATATAAACCCAGTTGTTGTTGGTGTTTCCTCCAAGTTTGGGGAGTCCAAGGACTGAAGATTCATTCTGGAGTTGATTTCTGACTAGTGTTACATTGACGGCATTATGGGACATTATAATTGAAGGTGCCAAGAAAACCACATGGATGTCTTCATGGAGTCACAAGATGTGAGTTGAGCTTCATCACAAACTCATGGCAACAACCGTTTCTGCCCTTTTAGTTAAACTCACCAAGCAGTCTGCAGAGGAAGGAACAAAAGAAAGGAACCCTTAAGATAATACTTGGCTGTGTAATTAGAGCTGTGTTGATTAATTTTTGAAAGGTTCCCTAGACTTCTCTGGGCAGCATCATTTGCTCCCGATTAATTTAGAAGAGAGGTGGGTGACACTTAATCTTATTCTGTGAAATCATAATGGATGAGAGGATGCTAAAAAGTCAATGGAATTATGTCAAGCATGTGGATGAGGTCAAGATTTCAGCCTGCCCTCCCCCACCCCCCATTTTGAGTTTATCTTCCCTTTTAAGAAATGTTTTAAACACTATAAAGGCTTACAGTATATTGCACCAGCTTCCTCAAACTGTGAGACCCAATCCCTTGTGTGGGGAAGGCTGTTCCTGAGCAACTTATGGGAGAATCACTGCATTTTTTAAAAAAAGCTGATCAGGCTGGTGAAAGCAAAGCTGGAGTATTCTCAGAACTCATTCTGGCTTCTCCTAGGCAAGCCTAGGGAGAAAAGTGTCAAGAGATAAATTTATTTATTTATTTATTTATATTTCAACTTTCCATCACCGCCCATCTCCCCCATTTTGAGAGATGGTGAAGCCCATGGGTCCACCTTCCTTCTCTTTTGAGAGAGTAAGGAAGATGACCTTGATGGAGATATACAGGAACTATTGGCTAGGCAAAAGGGGCCAAGATATTTTTTAAAGTCCAGAACAATGAAATAACATTCAGAAGCAGCTCAGACAGACCCCGATTCGCAAGAAAGAGGAGGAGGTCCAGCAC
Source organism: Candoia aspera (assembly GCF_035149785.1). Lineage (NCBI taxonomy): Eukaryota > Metazoa > Chordata > Lepidosauria > Squamata > Candoiidae > Candoia > Candoia aspera. The sequence goes on along the minus strand of NC_086161.1, from coordinate 5,624,555 downwards.
AATCAGACTTAAAAGATTCTGTTATTATAGCCAATCTTAATAAAAGTCATTTTAACCTTCCTGTGGAATTAATTTCTTGGTCTGGTCTACCCAATGGGGCTGATACTACCGATCTCTCCAACAGTCATAAGTCATAGCATGTGACATGGAGGGTCACACAAATTCATTTATCATTGCAGAAAACTGTAGAACTGCAAACATTAAGAACCCCTACTTTATGCTCTTCAGAAGTTCCCCATCTGTAAATTACAGGAAACCATGCCACCAATGTTCAGCAATTGTGGTTAAAGGAGGTGCTGGGTGCAAAATAAAGAAGATTGGGGATGCCTGTGGCTCCAGGGCATCAGATTTCCCATCCCTGACTTAAAATATAACATCACCCCAATCTTCCCATTGAGATGTGGAGGGACATCTAAAACAAAGCTCTTAAGATTCATCCCTTTTATATTTTGTAGTCAGCAAAGAGAAATTCCTCCTGCAGAGAAAATGTATCTTAAGTGCAAGCACTTGTATTTGTAGCAAAACATGTCATCACTCCCAGCTATGTATATTTTATTGAGGTCATTCGCAATATCAGACAATTTCTGTTTTCCCACCCTTAGTATAATAGAATTTTATGAAGCTGACATCTCCCAGCTCTTTGACTTTGGAAAAAGAAAATGTGTGTGTTGGGGGGGTGGGCAATTAGGTGAGGAAGAAAGGGCCAGCAGATTTTATTAAGTGGTAGGCAGATTGCTCAATAAGAAGTTGATTAAACAAGGACAGCCTAGATCTGCTGCCAAGCTCTGAAGAAACCTTCTCCTGCCACCCTCATCTATGACAATTTAACTTTTTCAAGAATATAGAAAATAAAGGTTCATTCCATCTGGCTGCTTCCTCTCTAGTACGGCAATGCAATCAAGCTAGTCTATAAATGTTAATTCTGACAACAACTCATCCAGCTTCAGGCAGATAGAATGTACATTTTTAAAAAGCTAGGTCCGAAAAGCAACATTGGGACAGCTATGTTTACAAAGCATACATCTGAGAATGTGATAGGCACACTCCTTAGATGTCAACCCTACAAGGTAGACCAGATTAAGAAGCCAATATCATGTAGGTCAGTACTACCTTTATTGAAACAACTATAGTAACACAACTTGGCAAGTCTGAATGTGCTTCCCCCTCCCTCATTTTACCTTTGTGTGAAGTAAGGAGATGCTTGTCTGAGATGTTTTCTCAAGTTATTTTCTTGTCCCAAACTCAGGCTTATCTGGCTCTTAACCCTCTTATCTGGCTCTTCATCCTGTCTTCAAGGCCATTCCTTCTGCCCTCTACATTAGGGAATGGCACATATAAAAACCCATATATTAACAGGCATCACTAATATATCAGGACATCTACCCCAAAGAAGGTACCCTCTAGTTGCATGGATTTCAATTAACAGTCTTCTGCTAGAAGAACAAACAAACCAGTTTTAGAAGAAATACAACCAGAATGTTCCCTAGAGGCAAAGATAACTAGGCTTAGACTCTCCTACTTTGGGCACATCATCAGGAAAGACCGATCGCTTGAAAAGGACATCAAGTGTGGTAAAGTCCAGGGCCAGCAGAAAAGAGGAAGACCTTCAGTGCGATGGATTGATACAGTCACAACAACAATGGATGCAAACATTGGAAGAGTCAGGCATATGGCACAAGACTGAACAGTATTTCATTCTGTTATACGTAGGGTCGCCATGAGTCGTAAATGACTCGATGGCAACTAACAACAACAACAACAGGTAGGATGGTACTGCTGAGAATTCTGGATCTTGAAATCTACACATCTGAAGGGCTTTGAAGCTAGAGGGGACAAGATGGCAGAGTTCCATATTTGGGACAGTACTGCAGGCCACATATGTCAGAGGATGTTCCAGTGAATATTCTCTGAACTGTTTATTATTTATGTTGTTGTTAGTTATCAGGGAAAAGATAGAGCAGGATAGCATGAAAACTTGCAACAATGAAACGGATTGAATAAACCTCATCTGCCCAGTCCTATTCTAAGTAAGGGTTGAGTAAATTAATCCTTATGCAAAGAGGCATCTGAGAACCCAAAATCATAAAAAAGATGAAAACGGTGTTGCACCATCATGCTACAAGCTCCACTCCTTCTGTACATGGGTGTGATGTCACGATGCATGCAGAAAAGAGTTGGAACTTGTGGCACAACAATGTCAGTTGCTTTCATCATTTGACCCCAACCCTTGATCTCCACTTTGGATGCCTCTGCTAGGCATCGTCTCCTTCCAGGGAAGAGTACAATATTATTCATGCAGCATGATACTGCAGATGTCAAGTTCTTTACTATTTCATACTTGAAAGCTGCGTACCCAGGGAGGATCTGCTTTGCAAAACAGATGGCCCAATCCTCCTTACTTTTTTTCTTTTTTTAAAATCTGCAATCAGCTCCAGTGCCACATCACAAGTGCAGTTCGAGATAATTTTCATTCTGGCTGCCTTGCCATTATTTATCTATTTATCATTGGCAGAACATGCCAGTGAGGGATGAAAAAGAAAAATGTCAAAGAACAAATTAAAACCAGAATCCAAGAGTTAACTGTGAAGGAAAAAAAAAAAGACTAGATAAAAACTTGGGCTAAAAATTTGCTGGCACCTGTATTCTGCCAAGACCAGCATTTGGAGACAGGTTAATTCTAGCTTTCAAATGAAACCCTGGAAATTGTCTGGCCAGTGGTGTACCAAGGATGGGGCAGGGGTGGGTCCATCCTGGGTGCAAGCAATGGGGTGGGGGGTGGGGTTTGCCAAAGATAATGAGGAAGCTAGTGGCAGGTGTAGAGTTGGGTTGCTGCTGCCAGTATGTCAATCAGCTGTTGCCGGTCAGCAAGTGTAGGAAGAAAAATGTGCCTTCAAGTCAGTTTTGCACTTTTGAGTATTGATGCTTTTGAACTCTGATGCTGGAGAAGACTCCCGAGAATACTGTGGACAGCCAAGTAAACAACCTAATGGATCATCAAACAAATCAACCTGGAGTTCTCACTCAAGGCACAAATAACCAGGCTTAAATTATCCTACTTTAGACACATTATGTGGAGACCTGCCTCTCTGGAGAAGGCTCTGATGGTTGGAAAGGTGGAAGGAAAGAGAAGAGGATGATCAGCAGCAAGGTGGATGGACTCATTTACAGTGGTGATGAATGCACTGTTGGAAGACCTGAAGGACCAGGTTAGGGACAGAGCATGACAGAGAAAATCTATCTAAGTGGTCACTATGAGTCAAAAATGACTTGATGGCACATAATCAATCGATCAAGTCAGTTTAGATTTCTGGCAACTGCCCCTTGCACTTACCTTGGCATCATTTTTGGAAGTGGTTTGCCATTGCCTCTTTCCCATGGCTGAGAGGGCATGACTGGCTTAAAGTCACCCACCTGGCTTTGTGCCTGGTAGTTTCTAGCCTGGTATTTTAACCACTACACCAAACTAGCTCTTGACAACAGAGGAGGGGGGTGTTAAAAATGACCTACTCAGGGTGTCAAATATGCCAGTTAAGTCACTGCCTCAGGCTAATAGGTTGAAATTGGGGGGAAAATGCTTGAGGCTTCTGGACATTGGTAGAATTTTACAGAGGAACATCAGACTGAAATACAATCCATATGCTACTACTGAGATCTGGCTGTAGAAGGAAATGGTAAGGCAGGCCAAAGCTTCAGAAGCTAAGAGGAGCTTGGCTAGTTCAAACAAAAAGCAATCTCTGTCAGAAGTGCACACTAGGATACAGTGCCTCTAGAAAGACCCTAACCCAGACTTATAATAACAAATCTTCTCTTGAAAAAAAAAGACGTATTTAGTGAGATGGCTTTGAATTCAGATGGCCCATTTAACCGTGATGGATAAGAACTAACACTATTGCTACAAGCTCCTGTTGAAGCCATCTAATTCAGTGTTCCTCACCACATCTGACTGAGATGGATTGATTTTTGTTTTGGAAAGTATGTGTTGCAGACCTTTTCAATCTAGGGCCTTCCAGTGTTGGGACTGCCAATGTGGCCAATGTGCTTACTGGGAATTCTGAATGCTCTAATCCCAATTCATTTGGGAGGCAGTAGGTTGGAGAAGACGGATGTCCTGTGCACTTGTTTTGCCCATCCCAATGTCTTCAAACATTATCTTTCCACCAAGATAAATGCAGAAAATTTCAGGGGCCTTGTACCTGCAAAGAAGCTCTACTCTGAAGAGATTTAAGCACTGCTATATCAACATTTACTGCAGGAGACATTAAAAATCAACAGAACATCTGTTTGTACAAATGGGCAATGGACACATGCCAAAGAATTACAGTTAATCATGATGATTCAACTTGAATTCACATAGAATATTTCCTCCAATTTTTCTTTCACATTTCATTTGCTTGCTGTATACAACTCTATTGTAGTCACTGACAATTAGCCCTTCAGATGTACAGCAGTTTCAAGAGGTTCCATTGTGGTGTCTCCTGAAGCCTTGTACTAATCAAACAGGAGGCCACTCTTCCAGCATTGTCCCTCTCATGAAGGGAGCATCAGGCAGACACCAGAGAACAAGTTTGCATCACCAGAGACGCTCAGATGGCTTGGCCACACTTCCAGATGGAAATGTGTTTCTCAGGAAACAAAGAGAGGAATTGTATGTCCATTTTTCAGGATGCATGAAGGGGATTAATGTGTGAGCTGAAGATGAAGGATTGCTGCAAACTAATGACCTGCTGGTTTAGGTGATAGGTGGCCACCCTGGTTGCCACATACAAACGTTGGCTTGATTTCCCACAGTTCATGGTCTAATTTTGAAAGCCTTTGAAAGCCATATGTTTCCAGCTGTCTGCCTTGAGTGATCTGTTACTGCATGCAGAGAGAGAGAGAGAGAAGGAGGAGGAGGAGGAGGAGGAGGAGGAGGAGGAGGAGGGATCTGAAGGAAAGGTAAGAAAATGACAGAAAGAAATGGATAGTCAGTAAAGAAAAGATGGGTGGCTCCACCCACCACCTGCTGCAGGCAACCCTGCCTGATAGGGTTCTGCAGCTCCAAACATTTGACACTCAAGAAAATGCATCTCGCAACCTTCCATGTTCTTGGTCTGCAGTACTGGCAAACTCCAACAGGAATGGGGGACAAGAGCAACCAATCCATTAATGCCTTGCTATTTTTCAGAAATCTAGGGCCTCCTAGCTTGCCTCAGAATGGATGAAACAATGCCTGGCCCCACCACCACCCCGCTTCTGCCTGGCCCCACACGGCAAGGTCCAATTACCCAGCTAACATCTCTTGGGCCTTGTGCTACCGATAGGCTTGAACAAAAGGAGCTGTGGTTACCATGACAACATTAGCACAGATACAGATGGGGGGAAGCAGCAGCTGTGATTAAACAATTGAGGATCAGTCATGTGTTTGGGGGCTCTTCTCCCTCCCCCCTTTCCCTTCTTATAGATTTTCCTTGCTATATCAGGAAATCCTGCTGCAGGCAGGAAAGGAAAATGTTGATCTCCCAAGATGTCTCTGAGTGTGATTCATGTGAAGATCAACTGCCCAATGATTGATTATTTTCTACAGTTTGGGGAGGAGAGTCTTTCTATATATGTATTTAGACCATCTGGTTCCCCTATGTATATTTACACAGAATTAAATTCCTCTACATCTGATGACTCAAAATTGAGGACATCTATAAAGCCATCATGCCAGATCACACACATGTTTACATGCAAGCAAGCTGAGGCCAATAAAACTGATCCCCAAAGAACTGTGCCCAGGCTATAACCTTGGAGATGTATTTTGCATCATAGCTCATTAGTCAGAGATGAACGGATTAACCTGTGCCCGGCTTCTCTACGCGCCAAGTCTAGAAAGGGAGGAAAATGAGAACAAAGGGGTGCTATGCATGTCATCTTGACCTTCTGGAGGGCCAGTGGGATTAATTCTAACAAATACACAGATAATAAAAATAGAATGTTTGGGACTTCTTTGGCTTTGAAAAGGGGCACCTGAGCGGAATGTGATGAAGGTCTGTAAAATCATGCGTAGTTTGGATTAGATGTACAGGGGGAAAGCACCATATACCAGGTCCAGAGGTTGTCCACTGAAGCTGATTAGAAGATTTAGAAGATGGGGAAAAAAATAAGTTCTTCACAGAGCACAGAATTAACTTGTGGAGTATGTTACCCTAGGATGTTGTGATGGCCATGAACCAGGATAGTGTCCTAACAGCCAGGAAACACGCTGAGACAAGGAACTGGTCTCTAATATTTATTGCTAGTACATAACAGGAATCCTAACAAACTGAAGAAGCGTGGGAAAACCCAGACATATAAACCCCAAAGGTTAAGGCGGTCCCGATCTGTGTCTCTTTGAATGGCTGACCAATTCCTCAGTGCTACGCATGCGCTTGACAGTCTGGATGGGAGCCCCCTGCTCGCCATCCTTACTCATGACAGATAGCATGAAAAGGGGAACTGGATAAATTCATGGAGGACAGAGCTAGCTGTCAAGGGGTATTAGTCCTGATCTCAATGTATGCCCTGCCTGGGGACAGCACAGCTCCAAATTCCAGTTATGGGGGGGACAATGGCATGAGAAAGGGAAGTTGCCACCTCCTGTTTGTGAGCACTTCCTGTTTGTGAAGAGGCATGTGGTTGGCCACTAGAAGAAACAAAATGCTAGACTAGAATCAACCTCGATCTGATCCTGCAAAGATGTGCAAGGATCCTGCAAGGATTCTCACATTCTAAAGAATGGGGGGGGGGCAATCTTTGCCCCAGTTGATGTGTAATTCTTCATCTTCTGATTCATTCCTAAGTCTGTAGGAGAGGTAGATGCGGGGGCACCATGGTCTTGCTATGTCTATACTGTGTGTGTGTTTATGTAGGTATGTATTTTGGAGACAGGGGGAAATGCTTTGCTGATGGGCATAATACTGGGCTGTTATTACTATTTCTCATGCAAAATGCTGATGGGTTTGTTACTGCTCATTTACTCTGGAAGGCTGAAACATTTGTCTTCAGGTCCTTTCTTTTTTAAGATTTAGCCATTCGAAAATTTGTAATACATTTTATAACTCTAAAAGTATGTAGAGAATGTGTAGATTAAGGAGAAGTGCACACAAACATAAATATTAAGAGAAAATATCTGTTATACATGTAACACAAGTATTCATTCCAGGAAATGTACTTTTATACAGCATACTTTTTCAATATTTTCCTTATCTTTTCTTTTTTGGCAGGGGAGAGAAATGGGATGCAGAAATGAAGACAAAATAAACACAGTATCTTCGAATGGCCACAATCCTGCCAGTATCTTTTAATCCATACCTTTTGTAAGACGGCTATGGGGAACAAAATGAGATATGAAACGTGAGACATACCTATTGATGGCACAGTTGGAAATGATGCAAAAAGAGAGTGAAAAAGAAGGAGGAAGGGAGGGAGGGACCTTGAAGATGTTAACAACTCTTAGGTTTGAACTGTTGGGTGACTTCCATAAACTTGGGCTGCCTCTTCAATATGAAATCAGTTAATGTGAAGTCCCAATCGAAGCAAATGTGTGAAGTTGCATGGAATTTTTTTCTTAAGGCTGCTTACCCTAAGGGAGAGAAATGAGTGATAAGAGAGATGGATTTTTTTTTGTTTTTTTGGTGAGGATAGATGGCCTCTTCTCAGATTCTGCTTATGTTGGTTCAGCCATTAAGCTACCCTTGTTAGGTTGCTACAACCACAGACATCTCACGCTGGCACGTTCAGCCAAGCTGATGACACAGAGTTCTTTGAAATGAGAATTCAGTATTCCCCATTTCTGCTGCCTGGAGCTTGTTTTAAAAACAAACCTGTTTTCACTCATCTATTTGCCTATTTGCTTCTATACGTAGAAGCTGATGAAGTCATGTTCTGCCATTTTGTATTTGCTGATGGAAAAGAGCTTGCATTCTGCTGAGCATTTGCAAATATGTACAAGCCAGCATGGTTACTGCCACCCTACAGATCTTCTCAACATATGTCTCCCTTCCTTTCCAGGTATTGGTGAGTATTTTAATGTTTTAAGTGAGCTACAGTCACTTCTGCAACATGGCTGCAGAGAAAATGGAACTCTATACATGTCTGAAGTTTATAGCAGATTGGCAGCTGTTCCACAACTGAATTAAATGTGATTTATTTGCCTCCATAACTAAAAGTGGCATTTTGGTCAGCCAGGAGCCTTGAAATCACTCCATGTTGCATTACACACACACACATACACACACACACACTGGAGGGATGACAGCAGATAACTTGCTGATAGGCATACAGGAGACATAGAAACTTCTACAAAATGAAGAAAATATTGGAAAACAGTTGTGGCAACCATGAATGCAAGAACAGGTTTACAGCAGATTAAACACATAGGACAGAAAGGTACAAGACATGTAAAAATTCAGTGGGGACTTCATTGCCAATTCATTCCCAGGGGTGCTGCTCTCTGCTTTTGTGGTCTTCTCTGATTGCCCCAGATTTTCCTCCTGTAGCTCAATTTCTCTAGATTATTTTGGCACACCATATCTGGGTTCCCAAACTCTGGACAACCACTAGACCAGTATTTCTCAACCTCAGCAACTTGAAGATGTGTGGACTTCATGCTGGCTGGGGAATTCTGGGAGTTGAAGTCCACACATCTTCAAGTTGCTGAATTTGAAAAACACTGCACTAGATGGCAGTGAACATGTGGGAAACGCCCAGTTTGTATCTTCCAGACTGTATCAGCCAATGAGCACAGGCTTCTAGCTCTGGCAAGCCCAATGGCTGATCCATGCACCTCACATCCATGCTGTGAGGCACTACCTTCCATAGCTGTGCTTGGCAGTCTTTCCCGACCTGGCCCCATGTACCAAACTGCATACTTAACAGATGCATTCATACAACATCCTTAACCTGATTACTGAATTAATCCACTTTGGGGGGCTGCATAGCATATAGAGCCAGGAACTAATCAAACATGGAAAAAGTCCAGTTGGAAGAAGCCGCTTTACTTCCAAGGTAGTGCTGTGGCATTTTAGAAGCTTCCCACAGTGGAAGTTAACATGGATAAAATGAAGAAAATGTGTTATGCAGAGAAGAAGCATTAAGAATTCTCAGGGTAGCAACAGACTGGTGTTAGCTCACTACACATTTTTAAAGCCTTGGCTGTTCTTAAATAAAAAAGGAAAAATAAAAGTACTGTATTCCCTCAAGAGATTTCAACATTTTTCCTTCCTAGGTTAGGGAAGTTTTCACATGAAAAGATACAATAAAACATCAACTGTACTGCTATTTTTATACCACTTGCATTGTGCTTAAAACTATAAGGGAGATCTACATACTCTGTTCCATTTTACAGGTGTCCATGGGGGGGGGGGTAGAAAAAATGAAGATGAGGGTCACAACGATGAAATCTAAGTCCTGCCCCTTTATATATGCATCATAAAAAAGTAGCAGTGCTTCAATCTCATGGTTGTGGCTGCCATTTTGACTTTGCTGCCCCCTCCCACCATGGACACCCCTGTTACCTTTCTTATGCATTATTTGGTTTTGAGGAGGCTAACTGGTTGGAGAAAGTGGCATTCAGTTTTTTGTGCAGATTTCAGCCCCTGACTTTCTCAGCTTTGTGAGAGAATGGAGCAGAGAAGTTTCAAAATGTTCTCTGATCGCAACCACTTATAAATAATTTTAAAAATTTCATATCCCACTTTCCTCTATATGTTTTTTCTCTACTGTTTACTATATTAATATTTTGACTTCATATCTCTTTGGCTTAACAGGTTACTTGCAGAGGTTTTCCATGGGGAGGGGTGTCAAAAGAGTCAAGATGTTGGCTTTGATGGCGTGGTCATGGCTGCCATTTTGACTCCCCACCCCCCAGCACCCTAATTACTTGCAAGAAGATGAGCAATTAGTTCAAAATATCATGGACAGTGACACCCTAACAAGTTAAAAAAAACTCATAAAATTATACAATTTTCTATTGTCAGATTTGGAAGTTTAAGATGGTTGGTACGTTTTTAGACAAATTTCAAGGTGATCCTCAATAAGCTTGTGAGCAAAACGTCCTTTTTTCAACAGTAGTTTATTTATCGTATGTTTCACAAAGTAGAAGATGTGAATCCTGATCCCTAGCATCATCATCTTCTCCAGGGTGTCCTGTCTTCTCATTATGTGGCCAAAATATTTCAGTTTTGCCTTTAATATCATTCCCTCAGGTGAGCAGTCTGGCTTGATTTCCTGGAGGATGGACTGGTTTGATCTTCCTGCAGTCCAAGGCACTCTCAGAATTCTCCTCCAACACCACAGTTCAAAAGCATCGATCTTCCTTCTCTCAGCCTTCCTTATGGTCCAGCTCTCGCAGCCATATGTTACTACGGGGAACACCATTGCTTTAACTACGCAGACCTTTGTTGTCAGTGTGATGTCTCTGCTCTTAACTATTTTATCGAGATTTGTCATTGCTCTTCTCCCAAGGATTAAACATCTTCTGATTTCCTGACTGCAGTCAGCATCTGCAGTAACCTTCGCACCTAGAAATACAAAGTCTTTCACTGCTTCTACATTTTCTCCCTCTAGCCATGATTTTAAGACTCTTGATTTTATGGTTCTATTTTTAAATTATTTTAATTTGCTTTTGTTTATGACAGATGCACAAGGTGAAATCCCTGAAAGCAGTGAATGCAACATCAAGAGATGTCCAAAGTTTGTGACTGAATTATAACTTTTTAATGTGACAGGTGAGGAAAATGATGAAACACACCACTGGAGACTAATCTTATTGACTGTATTTAATTTTAATTACATGCAAATGACTTCAAAACAGATTTAGTTTGTTTGCTCTGACAGCACCCATTACTTTTTGAAATGCAGTGCTTGATGTGCCATTTTTGTAGGCCACATACAGCCCACAGCCCAGAAAAAAAAATTGCATACCCCCCTCTGGCATTGGCTATTTAATGCTGGTGTTTACTGCCCTCTGATCCTTTTTCAGGATGAAGAAGTGCTACATACATTTCTAAAATAAATGCATAACTCAATAAATAAATTGCCAAATGTCACCTGCCGCTAAAATAAATGCAGTGTTCCCATTAGAGGAGCAACATCAAGCAAGTCCCTAACAATCATTAAAGACAGGCTTACAACCATCACCAGCCCTGTTTAATTCAGGATGCTGCTCTGGGTCGGAGTTTGCATTGATTCATTCAGACTGCAGTGTATCCTTGCAGACATTAATCTGGGACATCTGACAAACCAGTAACTGATTGCAGACACAGCAAAGTCCGTCATGCACGCTGACCCAAAGTCCACCTATATATCTGAGTAATAGAGATTTGCATCTATTTAGGCAGAATGAGAAATGCCAGACAGCAGTCTGGGACTACCTGGAAAGCTCCTAGTCATAGGAAGTTGTCAATGTGCATAGCCTCTATTTTGCTTAAGGGGATTTCCACAGCTACGATGATCAGCTATGTAAAAAAACACATTTCATTTTTGCCTTTGAAGAAGTAGAGGAGAATGAAAAGTTGATCTCAGCTTCCATCCTAATGAGAGAGGGAGGAAAAATTCCTCTCTTCCCCGTGAATAATTTTATAGATATCTGTGATGCCCATTTTTTCTTATCTGCCCCCCCCCCCACTTCCAAACTAAAACAAATAAAAATAGAAATGTGATAATAGGGGAATTGCTCTCAGTGTTTCTCAACCTTGGCCACTCGAAGGTGTGTGGACTTCAACTCCCAGAATTCCCCAGTCCACACACCTTTGAATGGCCAAGGTTGAGAAACACTGCTCTAACTCCTTGATCATTTTTACTGTTTCTTCTGCATTTTCCCCCAGTCCTATACATTACTTTTTGAGATACAATTCTTAGAACTGTTTAGAGTACGCTAATTAGTGTTAGATCTACATATATCTACAAGCATTGTGATAGTGACCACTTCCTTTTTAATATCATTTTTTAAATGATTTCTAACCTGGAATGCACAGTGGACAGTTAGTGAGACAGGACTTACAGTCTGAAGTCCTTATTCTTCTTCAGCAAGACTTGTTCTTCTATATCCTTGTTAATTTTATCTTTCAGCCATTTTAAATGGAAAAACGAAGGGTTAACTGTTCTCTAATTTCTTGGAACTTGCATAAACCATTTTTAAGTAATTTTAATAGTAAAATTTTAGTAATTTTAGTAGTAAAAATTACATAGATTTTTTTCCAGGCCAGGGGCAATCTGACTAGAATTAAAGACAAGTTTTATGTTTGGGTTAGAAGATCCTGGTCTATGACTGTAATACACGTTAACTAACAATTTAGGTTAGAAAAGTTTTCATATTGAATTTTTCAATAACTGTTAATGAATCCTATAAAGCCATAATGATTTGTTAATTTTTAATTTGTTGGTAAGGCATAGATCACTACTGTTTGCTTCAATTCTTCGGACTGCCTTCCTAAAAAGGTCAATCCATGCTTATGTATTTGCCCTACATCTTCTACAGGAAGATAGATACAATCAATTTATTCCTCAATATTTTTATGAGGGATAAATATTCTTATGCTTGAACAGTACCCTTCAAATGTTCTTGTCAGCTAATTGCTTCCTTCAATGGTTTTCTGTCCAGTACTTTAAAAGGGAAAGGGGAATACATAAAGACAATTTTAGATGTTGACATAGTACTGATGGCTAATCCTAGAATTGTTTCAATCAAAAAAGCAGGTAACTTTTACACAAATCTTTTGAATCTAACTCTCTGATTGGTGCTCATGAAAATGAATGTGCCCTAAAGTCATTGAGTTGTAGCTAACTGGGATAACTGTCTTCAGTTGAGGATGTGCACTCTACATGTCAAAGCTTGATTTGAGAGCAACATGGCTTGTCAGAAAGAGGGTAGCTGTTTCAAGAAAGAGGAGTAATCAAGGTGAAAGACCAGAGGATGGAAATATGAGACCAAGATAGTAAAGCAGCTGTTGATTTGAGTTTTGCTTAGTTCCCTAGTTCCGTTGCAAGTTCTACATGATCCTTCCCTGCCCTTTCATGTCAAGTTGTCAGAAGCATTTTCTGGTACATTCAGTGGTTCTGTGATGCTGCAACAGATCTGCTAAGGAGGATGTGCCTGTTGAGTAAAGGTTGCAGCCTTGCAGCAAAGATTGGCTCATGTTTCATGGGGGCAAGCGGGGAGGGGAGAGAGACCCTTTGCTATCTTTCTTAACATTAACATCTGAGCTGAGCTGCAGGAGAAAGGTAACAGACAAAAAACTCTGAGCTTGAAGGAAATATTTTTCCTTTTCCCTTTTGGCTGGGGATGACTATTTGGATACAGATGTCACCCTCCCGAAGTATTCACTTAATTGGAATATGGAATACTGTCATTAATCCATGCTGTGGTTGGGATCAGAAGTACCCTTCCATCAAAGCATGGATTGTTTTTCTTGTTTGCTTTGTCTTGTTTGTTTTTGGCTGTGTAAAACAAGAAAGAAAACAAAGAGGATGCTTGTGTCAGTTATGAGAAAACTGTTAGGAACTGCGGTTCAGTTCCTGCTTTAAAACAGTAGGTTTTGTTCCAGGAAGAACTGGAACAAAAAGCCACAAATACTGGAAAGAAACTCAATTATTTGCTCCCCTTTCCCCCATTATCTTTATCCAAATGAGCTGAAAATGATTTGTTTATTTATGCAGAACATCTCTTTTTGGTAGTTTTTTTTTAAACAATAATTAAAAAACACACTACAAGTTTAAGTCCTGTAAAACCAAAGCAAAAGATATACCCAGTTAGTAAAAGAGTGTATCTCCTAGAAAAAGTAGGAAGTAACAGCAATTTAGCATAAAACCTATATAATGGAGATGGAAGGAGAGAGAGAGAAAGAATCGGGAAAAACTTAAAAACACTGGCATCCTTGTAAGCCACCAAGAGTTATTGGATGGGCCATAAGACAAATGAACATTTAAGGAAGAAAGGTCAATATTATTGCAGTTGTCTTCAGTGCACAACAGCCTAAGTTCAGCTCTTGGCCTCTCCAGATAAGACTGGAAAGATTCTGGTCTGAAACTCTGAGAAAATTCTGGGATGTTGAAGTCAACATTCCTAGTTTAGATGGGCCACAGGTAAGAGTTGATGAAGTAGCATCCTATGTCCCTAAAGTTAAACACTAGTGCTTAAAAATGGATTACTAAATGTTCCCAGGGAGACTATTCTATAATCCTGTTTAGCAATAGCAGTTCTCAAGATGAGTTACTCTGAGAAGGACCTCTGAAGGTGTCCTTATCAATTTCAGATGAATAATTTGAACAGCTAAACAAGAGGATTTGTCAAGTTCAGGATCTAGAACCATTTTTTTCCCCCTCACAACAATATAAGAACATTCATACTGGCATTACACTAAACTAGAACATTGGAGAAGGGCTTAGTCTGTCACCTTATTTGAAACTAGCTCCTATGGTTTGTTAACTGTGGCTTATAGCTTAGCCTTATATATGAAGCAGGCCATTATGACTTGTTTAACAAATTATGTTTGAAATCCTGGTTTAGTTTTGATGGGCCCAGAGGGTTTGTGAACATATGTGCTCTACACACATTACTTACGCCCGTCCATTTATCATTGCATTCCCTTGCTCCTAAAGAAAATGATGCAATTAGTTGTTTGGTTACAAGAAGCAAACGAGAGGATTTGTAATGGGTTCTGGCAAGCGAGTTGAAATTAATGATCAACGGTTGTCTCACAATGTGACAGGAATCTTATCTTGGGAAGAGCCAGGAACAGTATGGGCTGAACTGAAGGAGCTGTCCATGGTACTTAAACTGGGTGATTAGTGAAAAGTTCTCCTTCTTCAACCGGTACAGTAGATTGGTCCCTGTGCTCTTACATCTTCACTGTGATGGGGGGGGGGGGGGGAATACAAGCAAGATATCAAGATAGAGTTGTTTGCCTCAAGGCGCAAAGCAGTTTCAATCTGCTGTTTCCCCTTGCTACTATGGCATAAGGCTTTCCCTTGAATATTTATGGATAGTTAATTAATTCATTAAATCTTTGGCTGTGTGTACTGTTCCTTATTAGTTTTTCCCCAAAATTTAATCATAGTAATTAAATTTATCTTGTTCAAGTTTGCTTTCCTGCCTGCATGCAAATCCGGGGCAGGAGTTGAAGTGTTTGTGCTTCCCCTCTTCCTCTATATTTTAATGTTTTTGGTATGCAAGAAACCACATTCCACAAATGTAAGTTATGGTAAAGAAATTGTCAAGGTCAGGAGGAAACCTAAATTTTCATTTAAATTAGATGCGTGTACTAGAATGAATACATTTCCTCTCCAAGCATTTAATATATCCTTTTGGCCAAGTTAAGACATTACAATTTGGTGAAGGGTTCTGAGAGCCATATACAAAGATTTTGGGGACCACAGCCAGTTGTGGACTAAGCTAGCTACCCCCATTTTAATACATATTTTAGTTGGATGGATACTTTGTGTCTAATTCTGTTGTCATTGTTTCAAAAGTGAATAACTCCTAAATCCCTCCCTCTCCCTCTCTCATCTATCTATCTATCTATCTATCTATCTATCTATCTATCTATCTATCTAATCTAAAATTCATATGACTGGCCACTGAAACACTACACATTCCTACCATAACCCAACTTATATATCCAACTGATAGATAGATAGATATCTAGTTTATATGTTTAGTATTTTAGTCCATTGTAACAAATAAGCATAATTATCTGCTTCCCAGAACCACTGAAAAATTCTTCATAGAGCTTTGAACATTTGAAAGGATTGGTGCATCTGCATCTGTATTCTATGGCCAGTTGGCCTTGCTAGTTTATTTCTCCTCTCCTTGATGGTGTGCCAAGAAGGATCATTTGGCAAATGATCCATGATGGTCAAGGAGAGGTAATGTTTAAATGGGTCCTCTCTTTTCAAACAATTCTGTTGGATCTAACCAAAGGTCTCTCCAGCACAGCATCTTGCTACTCACAGTTGCAATCGAAATGCCTCTGAGAAAGCCACAAGAAGCTTATACAGGTAGTCCTCACTTAGCGACCACTATTGGGACTGGCAACTCTGTTGCAAAGCAGTGTGGTCACTAAGTGAAACATCAAACAACCACAATGGACTTATAACATCTCTTCCCATTTGGTCGTTAAGTGACTCACCATGGATCATTAAGCAAGACATCATGTGACCATGACTTGCAATTTTACTGCTGGCTTCTCCATTGACTCTGCTTGTCAGAAGCTGGTTGTGTAAACATGCAAATGGCAATCACATGACTGGGATGCCTGGTGGTTGCAAAACACCCAAATGTCAACGTTGTGACTGCAGGGATGCTGTGATAGTCATAAGCATGAGGACTGCTCATAAAGTTACTTTTTCAGTTCTGTCATAATTTTAAATGGTTGCTAAATAGGGCAGTCATTAAACGAGGTTTACCTGTAGTTTTCCTCAGTGGCTAATCCCCAGCAGCTTACTATTTCCCTATCTTCAAGGCTAAATCTTTGCACTTGCATCCTGCAACATGCACTATTATTTGTACTGGTGTGTGCCTCTGTGTTCCTTGTGCATCTTGGTATAGCATGAGAAGTTGAGGTTCTGCAAAGATGTAGGAAGGATATATAAAAAACAAGATATGGCAATTTTTATCAAGACCTTGTGGGATCTCCTGGCTGGCAGATGCATTATTTTCCAGAATGTTAAATGGATTTTATCAGAAGGGACAAATAGGAGAAGAGTTTTAGATCAAGTCCATTACTTGTCAACAAATAATACTGCATGTGGCTTCAGGAAAGGTACATTTCAGAATAAAAAAAGACCTTTCACATTAGTATCATAGACTGCTCTTAGCTTTAATTCTTCATGCTGTTATTTAGGGTTACACCCTAGTTTACAAGTTGGAGTTGGAAAAAGGAACAGGGGAAATCTAATATGAGTTACACCTTCGAACCCACCCACCCCATTACTATATGCTGAAAGGATATTTGCCAGAATGGGGAATGAACAGTCAGTTGCAGAGAAGGGAGAGCTGAAACCAGTCACACCAGAATATTATGCATCATAGCTTAAGAAAAGGTTGTGCATTGAGTCCAATGGCCTTTATTTCCAGAGACATACTCATAGGATTACAACCTCAGGTCTTTTTTTTCCTGAAACGTACCCAAAGAGAGAGGAATCAATGATTCCTTCTGCCACTGAATTATTTATCAAGAAGACTAGATGACTAAAGGGAAAGGCAACGGGGTAGAAACCAGGAGACTGAGAGTTCTAGTCCTGCCCTGGGCATGAAAGCCGGCTGGGTGACCTTGGGCCAGTCACTCTCTCTCAGCCCAACCCACCTCACAGGGTTGTTGTGGGGAAAGTAGGAGGAGGAAGGAATATGAGGTATGTTCACCGCCTTGAGTTATTTATAAAAATAATAAAGGCGGGATAGAAAATAAATAATTCTTTAAAAATATTCCTCCTATTGTACAACAACAACATAATTCTCTCCTACACAGAGCCTTGCGGTTTTATTTGAATACAAGTTTCTGGACCTTTTTATTGTTGGCCAACTTTTAAGATCAAGTGCATTACCTAGTTAAAGGAAGGAGGCTTGAGAAAAGTTTGTGGAAAGACAAAACAGGGAAAGAGAAAAATGTTCACTTGTCATTTTTTTGGCTAACTTTTATAACAAATAATTACATATTTTTGGCATCAGGGAAGAATGCTGTTTTGGGGGTCACTAATGATTTATAAGGCTATAGCCACCCATCTACTGGTGGGCATATGGTTTTTCTGGACTTGTTATGTTTCTGTTTTCCTTCATTCCACTGTATTATTGTGGCTCATATTCTATTGTTGTTTTGTTATAGTTAACATCTGTGAGTGCTGTTTCGTACATGCAATAGTAAAAGGAAATGCTATGGACAAGAGAGAAAGGGGAAGGATATTTTCCCTCTGACACCTGTGCAAATCATTTCCACCGCCCTTTGCAGTTCTCAGCAGATTCAAATGCCAGCTATTAAACGCTATGCCAAATTGATGATCGGCTTTCAAAGATTCCTTTCTGTATTTGGCGTTTGATCATTCGGCCCTCCCACT
Source organism: Candoia aspera (assembly GCF_035149785.1). NCBI lineage: Eukaryota > Metazoa > Chordata > Lepidosauria > Squamata > Candoiidae > Candoia > Candoia aspera. The sequence continues at coordinate 5,606,504 of NC_086161.1, read as the reverse complement.
GTTACTGGATGTGCAACTCGTTTGGCAAAAATGGGGCAACTCTTGAATACAGAGAAAGTATTCACTAATCGCTGAGCGTTAAATATGGAGAATTTGGAGAGGAGAACCAAGTGATTCCAGACCACAGAAGAATCTCCCATTTATCTTCTACTGGAGAGATGCTGCGGCGTAGAAATTCCAACGGTTTGCTAAGTGACATAGCAGCTTTGATCTCATTGGGCTCAGGTCAGCTGAGCTTCTTTGCCATTTTTCTTCTTCTTCTTGTCTTGTCTTCTTTTACCCCTGGCTTAAAGCACTGAAGTGTTTGAAAGACTACCAAAATGCTAAGCACAAAGTACCCCTTTCCCAGGAAGGCTCTATTATCTCAGTCTTATTTAAACAAGATGTGTGCACATCATATATGCTGCATTTTCAGTTCGGGAGCCAATTCATCTCTGGCTGAAGTGCCCATCAAGAGCAGAGCTGCTGCAGTTTTTCTGAGTGGTGCTCACTTTTCAAAAGAGCTACTCATTTTATTTATGTATTGTATTGTATTGTATTTATTCTTTTATTTTGTTTAATTCAATTTAATTTAATTTAATTTAATTTAATTTAATTTAATTTAATTTAATTTAATTTAATTTAATTTAATTTAGTTTGATTTGATTTGATTTGATTTGATTTGATTTGATTTGATTTGATTTGATTTGATTTGATTTGATTTGATTTGTTCCCCACCCATTTCCTCCCATCGGGAGACTCTGAGTGGTTTACAATAAAATAACCAATTAAAACAGCAAACATGCAATATAAATACAATATGTAAATATAAAATTACTCTTAATAAATAAATATAAAATGAGGGTGAAAAAGTTTTAAAAAGTCCAAGTGGCAGAAGAATCTGATACAGGCCATATGTGGGAGGAGTGGCCTAAGATAGCAGCCATCCCCACGTAGATTTATCCCGCTCTCCACCCCAAGCCAGGTGGCAGAACCAGGTCTTCAGGCTCCTCTGGAAGGCCAGGAGCCGTGGGGCCAATCTCACTTCTGGGGGGAACATGGTCCACAGGGCAGGAGCTCCTGCAGCTACTCATCCCCTTTCTTGGCTCATGCCCTTCTGCCATGTAATCTGTCCATGGGACAGGAAAAACATTTGATCAGTGACCACAAGGTGAAGTGCAAATGATTGCACCAGCTGGTTTGGAACTTGTAGTCCCAAAGGTGTTTAGTGGCAAGATAGATTTCTTTTGATTTATGCCCTTCATCTATCTTGGCAAAAATCTCAGGAGTCTACCAGATATATGGGGGACAACTCTGTTAGCTGTTTACTCACTTCTTTGTAGTGCAATCCTATGTACCTTTCCTTAAAAATAAAAAGTTTCTGAGAAGGTGCTGTTGGCTGGGTTTGTGCATCACAGTGTCACGATGTGGTTTGTTTGGTTTTTGCTTAGGGCAACTCAACTTTTGTCGCTTGTGTTTTCCATAACTCAAGCTATCATGGACTGTTAAAAAAACATGGTGACAA